>NW_015177012.1:1631174-1663891 GCF_001447785.1 Gekko japonicus
CCCTCCCTCCCTTCTTTCTTTCTTTCTTTCTTTCTTTCTTTCTTTCTTTCTTTCTTTCTTTCTTTCTTTCTTTCTTTCTTTCTTTCTTTCTTTCTTTCTTTCTTTCTTGTCAAACTTGGGGGCACCCAAGGAAGTCAATTGTTTAAGGACAGCCAAAAAAGAAAGGCTCAAACGGGGGACTGAAATGTCAAATTCGCTGCCAAGGGTCATGAGGCCTGGATGGTTTTTAAAAGGTAACAGATGGATGGAGGCGAGAGAGCCATCAGCTAGCCTCGGTGATGAGAGGGAGCCTCCATAGTCAGAGGCAGTCAACCTCTAAATAGCTGGCAAAGGTGTCAATGGGATTGGTTTATGGGTTGTAAGGGACCCCCATCCCGAGAACACCCCATAAAATGTGGGCCATCACCCCAGACCTTTCCAAGTGTGAATGTTAGATACAGTAGAGGTAAGAAGATAATCAGGAAGGAAAGCACCATGGTGTAGCCCAATCCTGTCAGATCTCGGAAGCTGAGCAGGGTTGGTACCTGGAAGGGAGACTACCAAGGAAGACTCTGTAAAGGAAGGTGATGGTGCACCATTTCTGCTTCATATTTGCCTTGAAAGCCCCTGGTTGGGGTTGTCTTAAGTCAGCTGCAACCTGAAGGCACTTCACACACACAAGAAGATAATCCTAGGGCCGTAGATCCCAAAGTAAGTTGCTGGTGCCCAATTGTGGCCCTAAAAGATCTTGTTCTGTGGGCCCAGCAAAACCAGTGAGTCAGGTTCGTACTCCCTGCATCAAGCTAGGCCAATCTGAAGGCTTCTTACTGCCAGCCAATCACAGTGACTGATGTTGTACATTCCTCTGTGGTCTCATGAGGCTTTGATCACACACCGAGCCCTACATAACCCTTGAAGCTGGTTCATCACACAAACACATACTGAATCAGACCCCGGGTCCATCAAGGTCAGGCTTGTCTACTCAGACTGCCAGCAGCTCTCCAGGGCCTCAGGCGGAGGTCTTTCCCATCACCTCCTGCCTGGTCCTTTTAACTGGAGATGCCGGGGATTGACCCTGGGACCTTCTGCCTGCCAAGCAGAGGCTCTTCCACTGAGCTACGACCCCTCTTCACAGCTCTCCAGGGTCTCAGGCTGAGGTCGTTCCCATCACCTCCTGCCTGGTCCTTTTAACTGGAGATGCCAGGGATTGAACCTGGGACCTTCTGCATGCCAAGCAGGTGCTCTTCCACTGAGCCATGACCCCTCTTCACAGCTCTCTAAGGTCTCAGGCAGAGGTCTTTCCCATCACCTACTGCCTGGTCCTTTTAACTGGAGATGTTGGCGATTGAACCTGGGACCTTCTGCATGCCAAGCAGGTACTGAGCCATGGCCCCTCTTTACAGCTCTCCAGGGTCTCAGATGGAGGTCTTTCCCATCACCTCCTGCCTGGTCCTTTTAACTGGAGATGCCGGGGATTGAACCTGGGACCTTCTGCATGCCAAGCAGATGCTCTCCCACTGAGCCACAGCCCCTCTTTACAGCTCTCCAGGGTCTTAGATGGAGGTCATTCTCATCACCTCCTGCCTGATCCTTTTTAACTGGAGATGCGGGGGATTGAACCCGGGGCCTTCCGCACACCAAGCAGAGGCTCTTCCACTGAGCCAAAGCCCCTACCCTCCAATCGAGGCACCCAGAAGGAGCCTTCCAGCAGCATACAGATTCCAAACAGCCTCACACAAAGTTTTTTCTGACATGCCCTGGAACCTCGACAGGAAGGTAAACTTGTCGACGGAGGGCGGGGATTCGTGCGCCGTTCGTCTCTCGCTGTTGCGCTTGACAGTCCGACACCCTCCTGTGGCTTTGTTCCATTTCACATCTGTAAGGCATTACCAGCTGCATCCCTAGAACCGGCAAAGAGAGAGAGAGAGAGAAAGAAAGTTCCCCTTGGGTGGCCCACGTGTCAGCTTTCTTCTCCTGGTTCTACTGCCGATGACGATGATGAATAACCTTTGGGAGGGTTGACCTTCCTGAGGGGTGCTGAAAGGAGAATGCCCCCACCCCTCAAACCAGGAGGGAAAGTATTGTAAGGTTTTACAAGTTTGCTCATGTGCCGCTTTGGGAAGGCGAATCCCGGCTCTGTGCATGGAGATGATGTGCTTAGACCACCCTCGATAAACAGCTAACTGGATCCCAGTTGGGCAGCCGCCTGATGGTCTTTTAAAAGGTCAGTGTGACAAATGTTTTGGTTTCTACGAAAGTCGCGGGGCCCCTTTGAGGAGGAAGTTCTTCCCTGCTAATCTTAAATGTGTTTTGGTGACACTGGAGTCTCTCCAGGTCGGGGCTGGAAACTATTGAGGTTAACATGGTGGGTGAATCAATTAAAGCTCTTGTGGATTCATCAGCAGAGTCCGATCCTGAATCCCGAGGTCCAGTGGACCCAGCAATGTCAGCCATACCATCTCAGGTTCCTACTTCTGCTCGTCCTCTAATGTGATTTATGCCATCACATGTCAGCAATGCCCTTCCACCTTCTACATTGGACAAACAGGAAGAATTAATGGACGTAAATCTGACATCAGAAACAGCGACATTCAAAAAACAGTGGGGGAACGTTTTAACCCTCCAGGTCATTCAACTGCTGAACTAAGAGTAGCAGTTCTCTTACAAAGGAACTGATAATGAAACTCAAGATACTGCATCCACCTGGACTGAATTGAGACCTTGGTTTCCTGTGTCATTACCAATGCTGATTTCTTCACGCCAGCTACGTCTCTGCATATCATGCCTAATCCAATCACATTTGCCATCATCATTTAGATTACAGGTAATTAGATTAACTTTAATTTAATCAATTTTAATTAACTGACCTCTAAAAAATTAATGCTTCCTGACGAAAAAAATCCTGCCTATGGGCCTGAGCTTGGTGAAGAATTCTGGGTGCCCCAGAAGCTCCTGCTACTTTGTGGTGATTCAGTCGATCCTAACCAAAAGGGATGGAGTTTTGCCCCCCAAATGGAATAACATAGCTCCTTTATCCTGAAACAGGTTTGCCTCTTCATGTGCCTCTTGTAAGAACTAGGGTTACTCCGATATCTGCCATTTCAGCTCCCTTGCTCGCCGGTGGCAATCAGGGAACCAGTTTTTCATGGAGAAGTTCAGCAGTTCAGGAGCAGCACCACCCTGTTTGGCAGGTTAGCTTCCCAAGTAGAGTGTGCTGCAACTGGCAACTTTTTGTGGGTGCATATTCTTGCGCAGCCCAGTGAGAATCCCAGTTCCTCCCACAAGCACACAACCTGTCCTTAATGGATGCCACTCAGGAGGCAACAATTTAAATAGGACGTGAACAAGCCAGTCAGAATAGTCAATACTGGTGGAGGACTTTTGTGTCTCCTACAACTAACCAATGTTTCACCCAGACTCTGAAAGTCAAAATCAGATCATGCTTCCCCTCTTTGAGGAATAATATTATCCTACCATGGTTGCTTTTTGCAGTGCTTTTTCAAGGCACACATGTGAATCTTCTAAAGGCGGCGGCGGGGGGGGGGGGGGAATGATCCAGTTTTGATATTCACTGCTTGGGTGAATCATCCCTTGGATTCCAAGGGAAACAAATTTGTTTTGATGTGATGAGAGAAATTTGAGGTGTGTGTGTGCATGTAAACAAGCGGAAAGGACTGGATGCCAGTTAGCACTGCCTTTTCCCTGGAATGTGTGTGTGGGGGAGATCCTCCTCTCCCCAGCTGGGTACACTGACGATGTCTCCTGTCTGAGTTGCTATCTGCTTATGCTTTGCTGACCTTGGGGTTCCAGCTGCTCCTGACCAGCTGGGAACGAACAGCTCCTATTTTGCCCACTCTCTTTTCTCCCACGCACGTGCACATTGCTTATTGGCTTCTGCTTGTAATGGGAGGTGTTTTGAAACTAGTATAACTCTGTGTGCCCTGCTGTTTTGGGCCATTCCTGACAAACGACGTTCACGTGTCATAGTTATGAACTACCAATAAACAGAATACTTCTCATGAAGCACTGTGTGGTGTGATCTGACTATCGAACCCTATGTCCGATTCCCCATGCATTCGAATAAATCCACGTTTGAAGAACAAAGTAGAGTTTATTATAAAGCGATGATTAGATCAGAACACAAGCATTGTTAGGAATAACTACAAGCCACCTAAGGGAACATAATAAAGGAACTTTGAACCAGGTGAGGACCAATGAGTCCACTTCCCGCTGGCGGGAAGGCAGATAAAACGAGTGCCCAATTCCTTGGGAACACAACGGTTCTGCAACATAAACACTAGTTCAGTTCTCAGGCATAAAATACATAATAAGCCAAGCAATGCCACAACTCCATCCCACCTCCAGCTGGTTGACCTTGAGCAGTTCCGCAGATGTAGCAGCAAAAGACAGTAAACACCTACACAGGAAAATACAAGGGGGATGGGCAGGGTGCAAAGTTACACAGAAAATGAATACAGCATCTCATGGCAGCTTGCTGACACCCTGATACTGGGATGTGAAACCGTCATTTTGGAAATTTAAAAATGAACCAACGGGATATTCCCAGTGTGCTGGTTCCACTCTGGAAATACTAGAGTGCCCAAATCCAAGGTGAACTCTAGAGGAGAAGAGTTTTGGAAATGTCCCTACTAGGGTTCCCAATACTGTCTCTGCAAATGCTGAGAGATTGGGGAGGTGCCGCTGGAGGTCAGGGTATAGGGAGGATGTGATTCACTTCTGGGTGATGAGCTAGGCTGCCTCTCCTAGTCTCTATGGTCTTTACCATAGAGACCAGAGGGGATTCCTAGAGTGTCTCTTTGTGAAGTGTTCGTTGAGGGTTAGAGTGTCAGACTAAGATCTGGGGTGAACCCCCACCAAAGTGGAAGTTTTCTGGTTGACCTTGACCCAGTCACACTCGCTCGGCCTAACCTACCTCACAGGGTTGTTGTGAGGATAAAATGGAGGCAAGAAGAGTGATGTCAGCGGCTTTGGGTCCCCATTGGAGAGAAAGTCAGGGTGGAAATGAAGTAAACAGATAAAACTGTATCTTATGACAACATCAGCTACCTCTGCTCTGAGGCAGACACGGCCATTTCTCCGGTCTTCCTCTGGCACAATCTCCCTTCCATCTGACCTTGTTTCTGTGTCTGTCCCCTCGCTCATACATGGGCCCAGCAGTCGGATGACACCCGTCCAGCATGCGAGCAATGCCCCGATGACTTGCGGCCGCCACTTGTCTTTGTTGGCCCGGCGCTCGCTTGGTTTTAAGAAGCCATTAGAAGCATAAAGATCTGGCGCTGTGTTAACATGTTAGCAGCAATTATCCCTTCCCTGGCGGAGAGGCTTTTCCTGATTGGCGCTTTTGCATATTCATCTGAGGAAGACTTACAGCCGAGCTCTGTTCCTTCAAGGTCAGGGATTTTGCTTTCTTTGGATTCAATTCCCTTCCTAGACCGAGATTATGAGCGAGAGGGAGGGGAGGCTGGGACAAGAGAGGCAGCTTTGGAAGGCGGGCAAATCCCCACAGGCCTCAGATCTCCCATTACTGGAGGGAGAACACCTAAATCCATGTTTGTGGACAGGCCAGGATATATTTGTAGGATTTTTTTGGGGGGTATAGCTCAGTGGATTTCCTACTGTCTTAATGTCAGAGAACCACATTTCTTGTTCTGTGGAGGAACCTCTGCACATTGGCTGGGGACTTCTTGTGAGGTGCAGAGGATTCTGGGTGTCTTTTGAGTTGGGCCACATGGAGAGGTGAATCTGAGGGGAGGGCCAGAGCTAGGGTGGCCAGGTCCTTATTTTGCCCTGGCAAGGGGGCTCCTTTCTTCTTCCTGGAGTCTTCTGTGCACGTGCAAAGCATGTGACATCATCACACAGGCCATGTTGTAGGGGGGACACTCTAGCATTTGAGAAAAAACTCTATGGTTACCATTAGGGTTGCCAACCCCCCCCCCCCGGTTTGCCAGGGGTCCCCGTTTTGGGGGGGGTTCTCCCCCCCCCCAATCCCCCCCACCCACCCCCCCCCTTCGTTTCATCCCAAGCGTGAACTCCGCAAGCTGCAGGGAAATGCCAGCTTCCTTCTTAAAAGGGAAACGCAGCTGCTCTTAAAGGGGCCGGCTACTTTAAATTCAGGGAACTGCTGTTTCTGGAGATCTGGCGCACAGGCGGCGGCGGCGGCGGGGGGGGGGGCGGCAGACGTCCCCAACGTGACGTCATCACGTTGGGGATGCCCCCCCTCCAGGAACGCCCCCAAAGTCCCCTGCTGGGGGTGGAAGATGGACTTGGCAACCCTAGTCACCATAGAGTTTTTCTCAGATGCTAGAGTATTTCCCTTATAACGTGCCCTGCACAATGTCGTCACCTCCGGGTGACATCATCGCATTGGGCCGGCCAGCTGAGTGGTGGTGGATTGAGGTCCCCAAAAGTGGGTACCACCCCCAGGGCAGCAAGGAGGGTACGGTTACCAAATGCAGCTTGGGAAATTCCTGGAGATTCTGGGGGTGGAGTTCGGGGAGGGAAAGGGGCTCAGCGGGGTAGAATGTCGTAGACTTCAGGCTCCAAAGTAGTCATTTTCTCCAGGAGAACAGACCTCTGTTGTCTGGAGAACAGTTGTAGTTCCAGAAGATCTCCAGGCCCCACCTGGAGGTTGGCAACCCTAGTGGGAAGAGGACTCAGCTGGGATGTGATATAGACTTACCGCCTGGCAAACTTTACCTTTGATTGCCAGCACCTGAGGAAATGGGGGAGGATTGGAGCCTGCATTGTCATCACACTGGCCCGATGATGTCACTTCCTGTTAAAACCAGGAAGTGACATAACAGACGCCCTAGGATATAAAACTCTATGATGGCTTTTTTGCACATCCTACATCATCAACATAGAATTTGCCTTCCAAAGCTGCCTTTTTCTCCAGGGAACTTATCTCTGTAGATTCCTGGAGATTTGGAGGTGGATCCTGGGGAGGACAGGGTTTGAGGAGGGGGGACCTCAGCAGGGTATAATGTCACAGAGCCCACCCTCCAAAGCAGCCATTTTCTCCAGGGGAACTGGTCTCTGTAGTTTGGAGATCAGTTGTGATTCTAGGAGACCTCCATGCGTATCCAGGATGCTGGCCATCTTAAAGGAGGAACAAGGCAAGATGAAAGATGTGGCAAGTGTTGGTGGGACTAAAATGGCTGCCTCTCCTATAGCAACATGTAGTAGGTTGGATGATTGGATCAGCTGAGGAGGAACAAGCCAGTCAAAGGAGAGAGAAAGGTGGCGGAAGAAGCCAACAGTCAGAGGGTACACCAGCCCAACTCTCTCCTCCGCTTCCTCAGGACAAGCCAGGGCCATAATTGTTAGGTGTGACTTCTGGACTGAATAGGCCTCCCATTGACCTCCCCAGCCCCAATTTCCTGCTCCTGAGGAATTAAGAAGTGGAAGGAAAAAATTGACTCTCCACATAAGGTTGCTCTAGGAATCCCTCCTTGTCTCTCTTGGTAAAGACCGTAGAGACTAGGAGAGGCAGCCTAGAGCACTACCCAGAAATGACATAGGAAAAAGCCTGCATGGTTAACAAACAAAGTAATGGAAGCTGTAAAAGGTAAAAAGGATTCCTTTAAGCAGTGGAAAGCTAGTCACAGTGAGGCTGATAAAACGGAACACAGGCTATGGCAAATAAAATGCAAGTCTGTGGTCAGACAGGCAAAAAGGGAATATGAGGAGCATATAGCAAAAAACATAAAAACCAAGAATAAAACTTTCTTCAAATACATTAGAAGCAGGAAACCAGCCAGGGAGGCAGTGGGGCCCTTGGATGACCAAGGGGTAAAAGGAGTACTGAAGGATGATAGGGAAATGGCTGAGAAGCTAAATGCATTTTTTGCCTCTGTCTTCACTGTGGAAGATGAGAAGTGCTTGCCCACTCCAGAACCACTGATTTCAGGAGGGGTGTTGAAAGACCTGAATCAGATTGAGGTGACGAGAGAGGAGGTCCTAAAACTGATAGACAACTTAAAAACTGATAAATCACCAGGCCCAGATGGCATACATCTGAGAGTTCTGAAAGAACTCAAATGTGAACTTCTGGATCTCCTTACAAAAATATGTAATTTTCCCTTAAAATCTGCCTTCATTCCTGAGGACTGGAAGGTAGCTAATGTCACTCCCATCTTTAAAAAGGGTTCCAGAGGAGATCCGGGAAATTACAGGCCAGGTAAGTTGGTGGAAACCATTATTAAGGAAAGAATGAGTAGGCACATAGATGAAAAAAACCTATTGAGGCAGACTCAGCACGGTTTCTGTAAGGGAAGATCTTGTCTCACTAACCTGTTAATGTTCTTTGAGGGGGTGAACAAACATGTGGACAAGGGGGATCCAATAGATATTGTTTACCTTGACTTCCAGAAAGCTTTTGATAAAGTTCCTCATCAAAGGCTCCTAAGTAAGCTCAAAAATCATGGGATAAAAGGACAAGTCCTTTTATGGATCAAAAACTGGCTAATTAATAGAAAACAGAGAGTGAGTATAAATGGGCAATTTTCTCAGTGGAGGGTGGTAAGCAGTGGGGTACCGCAGGGATCAGTACTTGGTCCACTGCTTTTTAACTTGTTCATTAATGATTTGGAGATGGGAGTAAGCAGTGAAGTGGCTAAATTTGCGGATGATACAAAGTTGTTCAGGGTGGTGAAAACCAGTGAGGATTGTGAGGCACTCCAAAGGGATCTGTCAAAGATGGGCAAGTGGGCGTCAACATGGCAAATGGGGTTCAATGTGGCCAAGTGCAAGGTGATGCACATTGGAGCCAAAAATCCTAAATATAAATACACATTGATGGGGTCTGAACTGGCAGAGACAGATCAAGAGAGAGATCTTGGAGTTGTAGTAGATAACTCACTGAAAATGTCGAGACAGTGTGTGACTGCAATAAAGAAGGCCAATGCTATGCTGGGGATTATTAGGAAGGGTATTGAAAACAGATCAGCCAATATCATAATGCCCCTATATAAATCAATGCTGCTACCTCATTTGGAATACTGTGTGCAGTTCTGGTCACCACATCTTAAAAACAATATTATAGCTTTTGAAAAAGTGCAGAAAAGGGCAACTCGAATGATAAAAGGGTCGGAACACTTTCCCTATGAGGAAAGGTTAAAGCGCTTAGGGCTCTTTAGCTTGGAGAAAAGACGACTGAGGGGTGACATGATCGAGGTTTATAAGATTATGCATGGGAAAGAGCAGGTAAAGAAAGAGCTCACAATATAAGAACTCGTGGGTACTCAATGAAATTGCTGAGTGGTCGGGTTAGAACAGATAAAAGGAAGTACTTCTTCACCCAAAGAGTGATTCACATGGAATTCACTGCCACAGGAAGTGGTGGCGGCTACAAGCATGGACGGCTTCAAAAGCGAATTAGATAAGCATATGGAGCAGAGGTCCATCAGTGGCTATTAGCCACAAGGTATAGACAGGGGCTCTGGGGCAAGTGATGCTCTGTCTTCTTGGTGCTTGGGGGGAGTCAACAGTGGGAGGGTTTCTAATGTCCTGGCCCCACTGGTGGACTTCCTGATGGCACCTGGTATTTCTGGCCACTGTGTGACACAGGGTGTTGGACTGGATGGGCCTTTGGCCTGATCCAACATTGGCGTCTCTTATGTTCTTATGACATTACATCTTCCCTGAAGTCCACCCTCCCCAGATTCCCCCCCCCAGACCTCCCAACATATTCTGAGGCAATACTGGGACCTGTAGGAGCAAGGCGCCCTGTTATTTCCTTAAGGCATCATGGCAAAGGAAAGTTCCCTTGATTTCCCTTCTGTTTTGCTGAAGCTTCAAAGACCATGGTCATCTCCAGCACTGTTTGCAGTGGGGGGCCTTTGAGACTGGATCTGTCCCCAGCCTTCAAGCTCTATCCTGTTTCCGCAGACCAAGAGCCCTGCAAAATACCCGGCAGCTGGAAGTCTGAGATTTAGCAGGTGCCTGGCAACACGGTGGGGTGGCCAATCTACACCTGATCTCCAGGCAGCAGATATCAGTCCGCCCAGAGAAAATGGATGCTTGGAAGGTGGACTCTATGGCTTTATACCACACCGAGTTCCCTTCCCTCCCCAAACCCTGCCCTCCTCAAGCTCAACACCCCCCAGGGGTCATTTCCTGCAGGAGCGCACAGGAGCGGAGCTCCGGCAGTAAAGAGCCCAGGGGGCGGGCACATGCAACAAGCCCCACCCCCTGCTCCCAGCAGCCCTCAGTCAGAGCAAGAAGCAGCCAGGTAAGCTGCAGAGCCCACCCTGGGCCCCCAGTCCAGTGGCACCTTTAAGACCAAGTTTTATTCAGGTACAAGCTCTCCCTCCTCTGCGAGGACAGATCTGCACGTTCCTCCCGCCCCCCCCCAATAGCTAGCAATGCAAAACAGTCCAGTGGAGCCTGAGTAGTGGGCGTTGCCTTCTGACACACTTCCGGTGATGTCAGGGGGTGTGGCATATGCAAATGAGTTATGCTAATGAGCGCCTGCACCACTTTGTCTACGAAATGACCCCTGACCCCCCTCCCCCCAATCTCCAAGGATTTCCTAACCCAGAGCAGATAGCTTCAGGTTCAGCACTAGCACTTCTTCCCTTAGTTCACTTGGCCCACGGGGCAGTGAAGGAAGGAGAGAACTGTCGCAGAACTTCCACCCTCCGTTTTCCTTATCACTGCCCCCACTTCCCTCTTCATCTGCCCTCCTCCAGGCCCGTAGGTAGGATTTTTTGATGGGGAGCATTTAAATTTTTAAGGGGGCAGTTAAATTACAATTAATTAAATTAACTTGAATGCCTGTCTTTCAAAGGGGAGGTTCCCAGCTTGTTTCTAGCCCTTCCCTTCAAGGGACAGGGCAGCAAACCTGTCTGTTCCTAGGGGGGGGGGACATCTAATTGCCTTCAGAAGGCGTTTAATTGCCTTTTGAGTTCCCTTCCACAGGGCAGCAGAGCTTTAGAAGGGTACTCAAGAGTGGCACCTTCAACACATCTCCAATAACCCCCCGTTTCTGCTAGCCCAGACCTGTTGTAGACCACCTAGGTCATGGTGAGTCTTTCAAATGCATTCCCACGAGCCTTTGGGAAACATGCAAATCAAGTTTCTGGCATGGCTATTTGTGGGGCGGGGCTTTTAAGTAAGGGGGCTGGGCCCCGAAATGCCCCCCACTGTAGCTACTGGCCTGCTACTCTTTACCAGGAGTCATTTCATAGAAAGAGAGGTGCAGGCGCTCATTAGCATAACTCATTAGCATAAGTCATTTGCATATGCCACACCCCCTGACATCACCGGAAGTGTGTCAGAAGGCAACGCCCACCGCTCAGGCTCCACTGGACTGTTTTGGATTGCTAGCTATTGGGGGGGGGACATGCAGATCTGCCCTCGCAGAGGAGGGAGAGCTTGTACCTGAATAAAACTTGGCCTTACAGGTGTCACTGGACTGTTTTGGACCAGGGGGGAGGGGGGGAACTCTGCAACTTACCTGGCTGCTTCTTGCTTTGACTGAAGGCTGCTGTGAGCAGGGGGTGGGGCTTGTTGCATGTTCCCGCCCCCTGTGCTCTTTACTGCCGGAGCTCCACTCCTGTGCGCTCCTGCAGGAAATGACCCCTGACTTTTTCCTAAAGGATCCAGAAAGAAAAGACAGTGCAGGAAAGTGGTCCAGTGATTCAATCGGAGAGACAATTCTTGGTGCACGGGGCGGAGGGGGGGGAAGGACTCTCACGGATCTCCCACCTTCCTTTTCCCCTCTCAATATCCTCCCTTCCCTAGAACAAGGAGGTTAGGGAGGGCGGGGGGCACGGGGCTCACTTTTGGGGAAACCAAGGCCACCAATGGATGCTCAGCTCATCCGGGAACACTGAACAATCCAAGTATTCTTGCCTGGTTCTGATTTGGTTTTCAGGAGCTGTGGGAACGAAGGGGACCAGGGCTTCCGTAATTATCCAAGGCGCTGTCCCTTCAGAAAATGAGTCCCATTCCTCAATTCTTTTCCCCTGATTCTCTGCGGGGTCCGTTCCCCTCGAGGGACGGTCGAGTTGGGCCGGCGTGTGCGCCTCTGATTCTGCTAAAAAGAACTTAAACCAGGAGAGGATTTTTCCGACAGAAGCACTTTTCGCTTTCTCTCCCCTGCTGATTCCTTCGCTTAAAAAAAATGGGGGGAGAGTAAAAAAGGGAAAGGAAAAAATAATTACTTCTCAGCCTCTAACCTTTCCAGCAAGTGACTCTGTAATAAATAATCCACACGTTCCCTTTAGTGCAATCCGTCAGCGGGAACGCCTAATTACTTTAGACTCACTTTGAAAACCCTTCCAGTGCCAGTTTCAAATAAATAAAAAATTAACATGGAGACTCCGGCATCAAACCAGAGAGAAAGAGTCTCCCCCAATCTCGGCCGTCTGGACTGGAGGCTTTGATTTTGGAGATGGCTTGCAAGCGCAAAGTGGGAAATCAAAGATAAAAACTCACTCCTGTGCCGGAATGGGGGAAAATGGATGTCGGCTTTCAAGCATCTAGTGGGCATCCAATGAAGCTGGTGGGCAGTAGGTTCAAGATGGACAAAAGGAAATACCTCTTTACACAGAGAGTGACTCAAACGTGGAATTCCCTGCCAGAGGATGTAGTGATGCCTACAGGAATAAACAGCTTTAAAAGGGGATTAGATAGCTCCATGGAGGAGAGGTCTATGTGTGGCTACTAGCCATGGTGACTGAAGGGAACCTCCACATTCAGAGGCAGCCAACCCCTGAATTGCGGTACCAGGAGGCAACATTAAGGGAAGGTCTCAGCCTCTATGCCCTGTTGTTGGACCTCCAGAGGAACTGGTTGGCCATTATGTGAGGATGCTGGACCTCCAGAGGAACTGGTTGGCCATTATGTGAGGATGCTGGACTAGATGAAGACCACTGGTCTGATCCAGCAAGAATGTTCTTATGTTCTTATCAGGGGAAGGCCTTGGCCTCTATGCCCTGTTGTTGGCCCTCCAGAGGAACTGGTTGGCCACTGTGTGAGACAGGATGAGGGACTAGATGGACCCCTGGTCTTATCCAGTAGGGCTGTTCGTATGTTCTTATCGGGGGAAGGTCTTGGCCTCTATGCCCTGTTGTTGGCCCTCCAGAGGAACTGGTTAGAACATAAGAACATAAGAGACGCCAATGTTGGATCAGGCCAAAGGCCCATCCAGTCCAACACTCTGTGTCACACAGTGGCCAGAAATACCAGTGCCATCAGGAGGTCCAGCAGTGGGGCCAGGACATTAGAAGCCCTCCCACTGTTGACCCCCCCCCAAGCACCAAGAAGACAGAGCATCACTTGCCCCAGAGCCCCTAGCTATACCTTGTGGCTAATAGCCACTGATGGACCTCTGCTCCATATGCTTATCTAATTCCCTTTTGAAGCCATCCATGCTTGTAGCACCCACCACTTCCTGTGGCAGTGAATTCCAAGTGTTAATCACTCTTTGGGTGAAGAAGTACTTCCTTTTATCCATTCTAACCCGACCGCTCTGCAGTTTCATGGAGTGCCCACGAGTTCTTGTATTGTGAGAAAGGGAGAAAAGTACCTCTTTCTTTACCTGCTCTTTCCCATGCATAATCTTATAAACCTCGATCATGTCACCCCTCAGTCGTCTTTTCTCCAAGCTAAAGAGCCCTAAGCGCTTTAACCTTTCCTCATAGGGAAAGTGTTCCAACCCTTTTATCATTCGAGTTGCCCTTTTCTGCACTTTTTCCAAAGCTATAATATCCTTTTTAAGGTGTGGTGACCAGAACTGCACACAGTATTCCAAATGAGGTCTCACCATTGATTTATATAGGGGCATTATGATATTGGCTGATCTGTTTTCAATACCCTTCCTAATAATCCCCAGCATAGCATTGGCCTTCTTTATTGCAGTCACACACTGTCTCGACATTTTCAGTGAGTTATCCACTACAACTCCAAGATCTCTCTCTTGCTCAGTCTCTGCCAGTTCAGACCCCATCAATGTGTATTTATATTTAGGATTTTTGGCTCCAATGTGCATCACCTTGCACTTGGCCACATTGAACCCCATTTGCCATGTTGACGCCCACTCGCCCATCCTTGACAGATCCCCTTGGAGTGCCTCACAATCCTCACTGGTTTTCACCACCCTGAACAACTTTGTATCATCCGCAAATTTAGCCACTTCACTGCTTACTCCCATCTCCAAATCATTAATGAACAAGTTAAAAAGCAGTGGACCAAGTACTGATCCCTGCGGTACCCCACTGCTTACCACCCTCCACTGAGAAAATTGCCCACCTACACTCACTCTCTGTTTTCTATGAACTAGCCAGTTTTTGATCCATAAAAGGACTTGTCCTTCTATCCCATGATTTTTGAGCTTACTTAGGAGCCTTTGATGAGGAACTTTATCAAAAGCTTTCTGGAAGTCAAGGTAAATAATATCTATTGGATCCCCCTTGTCCACATGTTTGTTCACCCCCTCAAAGAACACTAACAGGTTAGTGAGACAAGATCTTCCCTTACAGAAACCGTGCTGAGTCTGCCTCAATAGGTTTTGTTCATCTATGTGCCTACTAATTCTTTCCTTAATAATGGTTTCCACCAATTTACCCGGTATCGACGTCAGACTGACTGGCCTGTAATTTCCCGGATCTCCTCTGGAACCCTTTTTAAAGATGGGAGTGACATTAGCTACCTTCCAATCCTCAGGAATGGAGGCAGATTTTAAGGAAAGATTACATATCTTTGTCAGGAGATCTACAAGTTCACATTTGAGTTCTTTCAGAACTCTCGGATGTATGCCATCTGGGCCTGGTGATTTTTCAGTTTTTAAGTTGTCTATCAGTTTTAGGACCTCCTCTCTCATCACCTCAATCTGACTCAGGTCTTCCAACACCCCTCCTGAAATCAGTGGTTCTGGAGTGGGCAAGCACTTCTCATCTTCCACAGTGAAGACGGAGGCAAAAAATGCATTTAGCTTCTCAGCCATTTCCCTATCATCCTTCAATACTCCTTTTACCCCTTGGTCGTCCAAGGGCCCCACTGCCTCCCTGGCTGGTTTCCTGTTTCTAATGTATTTGAAGAAAGTTTTATTGTTGGTTTTTACGTTTTTTGCTATATGCTCCTCATATTCCCTTTTTGCCTGCCTGACCTCAGACTTGCATTTTATTTGCCATAGCCTGTGTTCCGTTTTATCAGCCTCACTGTGACTAGCTTTCCACTGCTTAAAGGAATTCTTTTTACTTTTTACAGCCTCCATTACTCTGTTTGTTAACCATGCAGGCTTTTTCCTATACCTGTTTGTGCCTTTCCTAACCTGCGGAATATATATTTTTTGAGCTTCTAGGATCGTAGTTTTAAATAGATCCCAAGCTTCCCCAATTGTTTTGACCCTTTCTACTTTTCCTTTCAGTTTCCTCCCCACGTGTCCCCTCATATCAGAGAAATTACCCCTTTTAAAGTTAAAAATGGTTGTGTGAGTCTTTTTGGCCAATTCTCTATTTGTACAAATGATGAACTCAACAACATTATGATCACTGTTTCCAAGCGGTGCAATCACTTTTACATCTCTCACCAGGTCTTGAGTGTTACTTAGGACCAAATCAAGGATCGCCTCTCCCCTGGTAGGTTCCGTGACCATCTGCTCCATAGCACAGTCATTTAGAGTGTCTAGAAACTCAATCTCTTTTTCCCGACTAGAACACATATTGACCCAATCAATGTGTGGGTAGTTAAAATCACCTATTATTACACAGTGTTTTTGTCTAGTTGCTATCTTTAAGGCATTCATCATTTTATAATCCTCCTCTATCTTTTGATCTGGTGGGCGATAACAAACTCCCAGTGTTAAGTTTCCTTTTGGCCCCCCTATTTCAACCCATAGAACTTCCAGAAGCGAATCCAATTCACTTAGCCTCTCAATCTTTCTAGACTTTATACCCTCTCTGACATACAGAGCTACCCCACCTCCAACCCTTCCCCCCCTATCCTTCCGATATAATATATAACCGGGAATCACTGTGTCCCACTGATTTTCCTCATCCCACCAAGTTTCAGAAATACCCACAATGTCTATTTTTCCCTCCGACACCAAGCACTCCAACTCCCCGATTTTACCTCGGACACTTCTAGCATTTGTATAGAAACAGCTGTAATTTCCCTTACAAGTTAAGCCTGCATCCTTCCTCTTGCTATCTCGAGTCGTTGTCCGGCAGTCCATGTCACCAGCCATGGCCTCTGTGGACAATTTCAATCCACCTCCCTGTAGAAAAGCAACCGGTACCCCCTCACCTCTCTCAGATGAGCCAACCCGAACCAGAGACTTTTCATCTCCTGTCGGCTTTCCCCCAATATTCAGTTTAAAAGCTGCTCTGCCACCTTTTTGATTTTAAGTGCCAGCAGCCTGGTTCCTTCTCGGGACAAGTGGAGACCGTCTCGCCTGTACAGCTCCCTCTTGTTCCAAAAAGTATCCCAGTGCCTAACAAACCTGAACCCTTCCCCCCTACACCATCGTCTCATCCACGCATTGAGACTCCTGATCTCTGCCTGTCTCTCCGGCCCTGCGCGTGGAACAGGTAACACTTCTGAGAAGGCTACCTTGGAGGTCCTGGACCTAAGTTTCCTGCCCAGCAGCCTAAATTTCTCCTCCAGGACCTCACGACTGCATTTCCCCACATCGTTGGTGCCGACATGCACCACGACCACTGGCTCCTCCCCAGCACTATCTACCAGCCTATCTAAAACACGCGTAATGTCCGCTACCTTCGCACCAGGCAGGCAAGTCACCATACGGTCAGTACGCGGGTTCGCCACCCAGCTGTCTACCTGCCTAAGGATCGAATCACCCACTACCAAGAGCCCCCCTCCCACCCTGCTCAGGGATGGTTCCTTGGTGCAAAAGGAGAGCCGCTCACCAGCTGGGGAAGAGGTCCCTTCTGAGGGCACATTCCCCTTATCCTCAGCATGGTGCCCTGTTTCCCCTAGACCCTCATGCTCCCTGACAGCAGCGGGGCTGCCAGATCCAGAGTGGGACGAAGCTAACAAGTCCCCGAGAGTCTTTTCTGTGTGCCTAGCTGACTGTCTCTGCTTCTCCAGGTCAGCCACCTTGGCCTCAAGGGAGCACACACGTTCCCTGAGAACCAGGAGCTCCTTGCACCGAGGACACACCCAAGACTTCTGCCCAGTGGGCAGATAGTCATACATGTGACACTCCGTGCAAAACACTGGATAGCCCCCAACCCCCTGCTGGCATTCTGGCTTCATAATTCTTTTAAAATAAATAAATATAATCCCCCTTTTAAACCCTTGGTATTTATGTGGGTTTTGTTATCAAGTCAAATTATTTTACGGGAAAGACAAAGAGCCTAGGGCCTTGTCTTTCTGGCTCTTTTTGGGCTTCTTACAGCGCCCCTAGTCTAAGAGTCCCTAGGCTAAGAGCCACAGGCAAAGAGCCCTTTAGCTCACCCTTCGGCTCGTGCCAGAGGCTCGTGCCTCTGCCAAGGTGCTTCCTTAAATAGAGGCCTCCCCCAGCAGAGGTCAGGCAGCAGCTATTCAAATTCAAATTCACCCAGGCACTCAATCACAGGCAAAACAATGCCCCTTCCACTTCCTCTCAATTACAGGCAATCCCAGTCAAACAATGCCCGTTCCTCTCCCACACTCAATCAGCCAGGACTCTGCAAGAACTCTAAGTGCTTCCACACACTGCTAAACACAGTTTTCCCACAAAATATCCTTAGCTGAATTCTCTCAGCTGAAAGCAAGTAAAAGAAACCCACTCACCTCTCTCACAGCTCTCTCTCCTGCTCCTGCTCAGAGCTCAGCTGGCCACTGTGTGAGACAGGATGCGGGACTAGATGGACCCCTGGTCTTATCCAGTAGGGCTGTTCGTATGTTCTTATTGGGGGAAGGTCTTGGCCTCTGTGCCCTGTTGTTGGCCCTCCAGAGGAACTGGTTGGCCACTGTGTGGGACGGGATGCTGGACTAGGTGGACCACTGGTCTGATCCAGCAGGGCTCTTCTTAATGTTTGTATCAGGAGAAGTCCTCGGCCTCTAATCTTTGTTGTTGGCCCTCCAGAGGAACTGATTGGCCACTGTGTGAGACAGGATGCTGGACTAGATGGACCACCGGTGTGATCAGGCAAGGCTCTTCTTATGTTTCTATGTTCTTAAGCACTCAGGGTTCAAATCTGGAAGAAGACTTCTCTTGATCCATCCCAGCTTCAACTTATTTGCCCATCAGGGGTGCACAGAGCATTCTTTAGAAATGCTACTGATCAAAACACCCTTGGGAGGTTTCCGTCAGACAGCCAAGGTAGCTTGATCTCGTCAGATCTTGGAAGCTAATCAGTGTTGGACTTGCTTAGTATTTGGATGGGAGACCACTAAGGAAGTCCAGGGTTGCTACGCAGAGACAAGCAATGGAAAACCACCTCTGTTCATCTATTGCCTTGAAAACCCTACAGGGTCACCATAGGTTGGCGTTGACTTGATGGCACTTTCCACCCCCATTTTCCCCTGACCTGGATGGCCCAGGCTAGCTCAATCCTGTCAGATCCCAGAAGCTAACAGCCAACAGTACAGCACACAGCAAGAAAGAGCAAGGAACAACAGAAAACAACTGTGAGTTGAATTACCTGCAAAAATATATATCCAAAAGGAGACTTCAACAAAGTGAAATGCACATGTAATCAAGAATGAATCTATACATATAATCCATCATAGGAAAATACAGAAGCTCACAGGATCCATGAAAGGAAAATACAAAGTCCAGAGTAGATATCCAACACTTTCCTTAGGTAGTATTCAGTGTTTCAGACTTCTGATCCTTCCTCAGGAACAAAGAACAACTGTAGGAAGTCTCATTCCATTTCCTTATCGGACAATACTATTCAGTTTTTTTATGGGCAAGGTCTCCTAAGCTTTAGTGAGCACCTATCAAGGCTGCTTCTATGTAACAGGACCAAACCTTGGGCTGGCCCAAGGTAACCAAGGTAACCCGGTGAACTTCAGTGAACTTCAGTGGTGGTGGTGGATTTGAACCTGAGACTCACAGATTCGACGATGACGGTCCAACAGGCCAGCTCTCAAGAGGTGGTGCATCCAATTTAACCAAAACAATAATGATAACACAGTATACTGAGTACAGTAAACAAACAAGCACTGTATAAATAACGCCGACCATGGAGTGCACAAAGGTCATGCAAAGGAAAATTATATTGTAACAAAAGCAAAACTAATAACAATAACAAGGGACCACATGTATCAGTAAAGCAAGATTACATCATAAAATGTGCAAGTCCATACATAGTATACATAAGTTCACAAGTCGTTTCACAAGTAGTTGACGAAGACTCTGGAAAGCTTACTGAGCATTTGAGAACATCTTCCACTATTGATCAGATGCCCGGCTTTATATGCGTATTAGGACTGAATTTTTCCTGTATGACTAGTCTGAAGGCTTCTATGCTTTATGAGTGCTATGTGAAGGATTTTTCCTACAGATACATGATTGACGTCTTCAGTACATTATCAGTACTTTATGCAGTAGTTTGAACTCTTTGAAGAAGAACCCTCGAAACGAAGATCAAAATCCGGAGTCTTTGTCAACTACTTGTGAAACGACTTGTGAACTTATGTATGCTATGTATGGACTTGCACATTTTATGATGTAATCTCGCTTTACCGATACATGTGGTCCCTTGTTATTGTTATTAGTTTTGCTTTTGTTACAATACAATTTTCCTTTGCATGACCTTTGTGCACTCCATGGTCTGCGCTATTTATACTGTGCTTGTCTGTTTACTGCATCCAATTTAACGCCAAGGTAGGCCTTGAAGTGGCAGCAGCTAAGGTTGCCAGATTCCAGGTGGTGGCTGGAGATCTCCCAGAATCACAACTGGTCTCTGGGCCACGGAGATCAGCTCCCCTGGAGAAAATGGATGCTTTGGAAGTTGGTCTCCATGGCATTACACATCACTGAGGTCCCTCTCCTTCCCAAACCCCACCCTCCCCAAGCTCCACCCCCACAATCCCCTGGTATTTCCCAACCCAGATCTAGCATTTCTGCTCTGCAGTTCAATTGGAGGCACGTGGGGCAGCGAAGGAGAGGACTCTCAAAGATCTTGCATCTCCGCAGGACCTGCGAGATGGAGCTTTTCGCCAGTCTTTCAGTTGAGGCAGCGGGCATCCGCTTTGATCTAGCCTCCCCTATAGTGACCCTAGAAGCCGACTGGAACTACAAGATCACCGGAGTCAACGTCATCTGTTGAGGCACATTGTATGTTTAGTAGCTCAGCGATTCTAGTGAATGTAGTGGTTGCTGTATTGAGGAATACATTTTAAATGGTAAACCTGCATTATTTGAAGATCGGTATGTTCGGAACCCACCCTGGGCTTGCCATGTGGGGAGGGCGGGACATACATTTAATAAAATAAAATAAAGTTCCACCTGCCTTTTCCCCTTTTTGCTATAAGCTACCCCTGTTTCCCTCCTCATCTACCCTCCTCATTCTCTGCCCTGAAGGATCCAGAAAGAAGAGAAGAAGGCCCAGGAAAGTGGTTCAGCGATTCAGCTGGAGAGATAAAAGCACTGCCTGGCTGCCTATAGCACACCAAATTCGGTTCAAGGTGCTGGTTTTTACCTTTAAAGACCTAGATAGTCAGGGGCCTATATATCTAAGGGACCGCCTTTCCTCACATGTTCCCCAGAGAGCACTACGATCGGGGTTCCAAAACTGTCTGGCCCTTCCGGGCCCTAGAGAAGCCAGGCTGGTTGTGATGAGAGCCAGGGCCTTTTCAGTGGTGGCTCCACACTGGTGGAATGAGCTCCTGGAAGAGATCAGGGCCCTGCAGGACCTTTTACAGTTCCACAAGGACTGCAAGACTCTTCCACCAGTCCTTTGACTAGGGAGCCGCCCCAGTAAATTGAGGCCCCGGCCCCAATATTAATGCTATCATTAATATGTTAATGTTAGACACTGCCAATGCCCACCATCGTTCATGAACAGCACTAGCACTTTACGCTGTGTGTTTACGTGGACCGCCACCAGGGTTCCGCAGCTAAGCAGGAGCTTGGTCTCCAAACACAAAGGGGACCTAGGATCCTAGTCCACCTAGAGTCCACCAGTAGCATCCTTGGAGGGAAATTCAAACCCTCCAATGGGGACAGAGGTGTGCTGGGTGGAGTGTATATAGTTGGCCTTGCAGGGCTGTTTTTCTTTGTCTTGATGTGACGTACAATAAATGCGTCTGAACGCATGTCGTAGTCCGAGTTCTCCATGCGTCGAACCCAGTACTTTTCACTGTGTTTTATAATTATACTGTTGTGGTTTTATTTAATCCTTGTGTTTTTGTTCTCTAATTTATTTTATGTAAGCCACCCTGAGCCTGCCTCGACAGGGACGGTAGGATACAAATAAATAAATAAATAAATAAATAAATAAATAAATAAATAGTCGTCATAGATTTTCTGGGCTGTATGGCTGTGGTCTTGGCATTGTAGGACCGGATGTTTCACCAGCAGCTCTGACTGGCATCCTCAGAGGTATAACACAGAAAGATGGTGTACTCTCTGTGTGCAGGTGACAAGAAAAATGTTAGGCAGGTAATTTAAATCTACTCAGGAAGGTGGGGTAGGGCTGAGTCATTATCTTGTAGGAGTTCCCCAGGCTGTGACGTGCTGATGGAGGATCTTTCTCAAGGAGGTTCTTTTGCCTATGGATTGGCTGTTGAGATTCTAATCTTATCTGTGGTGCTGTTGTAAGATGTAGAGCATTTTGTGTTCTTCAGGACAGGAAACCATGCCCTATTTATTTTTAAACTCTCTTATTTCCTGTTGAAATTGTGTTTATGTCTGTGAACTTCAATGGCTTCCCTGTGTAATCGGACATGGGAATTGGATGTGTTGTCCAGCCTTTCAGTGTCTTGGAATAAGACACTGTGTCCTGTTTGAGTTAGGCTATGTTCAGCCAATGGGGCAGTGAAAGAGAGGACTCTCACAGATCTTCCGCCCTCCTTTCCCCTCGTCACTATGCCCCGTTCCCTCCTCACCTACCGTTCTCATTCCCTGCCCCGAAGGATCCAGAAAGAAGAGAAGAAGGCCCAAGAAAGAGGAGGGCAGCAGGAGAAAGTGATAAAGGATGAGATATTTCAGGTCCCGCAGACAATAAGGCCTGACTCTGACTTCACCGCCGGTTACAGCAGCCCCGGCCGACGTGCGCCGGGGGACGGAGATGCTTTCAGAGCCTCCACAGGAGAATTAATTAAACGAATTTTTGCTCTGCCAATTGTTTGTTATTTTCGCTGACCTCACCACGTGGATTAATATTTAATTAGCCTCCAGGAAAAGGGGAGCGCACTTATTAACCTTCTATGTCAACCTGTCAGGCCCGCAGGACTCAGGACAGGAGGTGTTCCTGTGAAACGGCGGAGGGGGGGGGGAGGTGTCACACAAGCTCGGGGACACTCCGGATCCCCGGCCGAGCCTGTCTTCTTTCCCCCCTACCTCCTCCAGAAGAGCTTTTCTTTTTTAATTTTTGGAGGGCTGAAAAGCAGGCCTGGAGGCTGGAATGAAAGCAGGGGTGTGGACAGCAGGGTGGTGGAGGGTGATGTCCTTTCTGGTGATCGGTCTGTGTTCCCCGCTTGCCGTGTGGGGAAAGGAGCCATATCTTTTTTTTTCCCCCTGCAGGGAGAAAGAGGAGAGGGTGGTTTTGAGCAAAAGGCTTGACATAGCCTCTTCCTGAACGACATTATTTTTATTGTTTGGCCATCCAGTCGCAGCCAAATTATGGCAACCTCCTAGGGTTTTTAAGGCAAGAGAGAACAGAGGTGGTTTGCCATTGCCTGCCTCTGCATGCCAATCCTGGACTTCCTCGGTAGTCTCCCACCCAAGGGCTAACCAGGGCCAACCTTGCTTAGTTTCCAGGATCTCATGAAATCAAGTTAGCCTGGGCCATCCAGGTAAGGGCGAGAGATGAAGAGAGGTGGTTAGCCATTTTCTGCCTCTGCATAGCAACCCTGGACTTCCTTGGTGGTCTCCCATCCAAATACTAACTGAGGTTGACCTGCTTAGGTTCTGAGATCTGATGAGATCAGGCTAGCCTGGGCCATCCAGGTCAGGTTGAAAGACATGAAGAGATGTGGTTTGCCCCTGCCTGCCTCTGCATGGCAACCCTGGACTTCCTTGGTTGTCTCCCATCCAAGTACTCACCAGGGCCCAGGTTAGCTTCTGAGATCTGATGAGATTAGGTTTAGCCTGGGCCATCCAGGTCAGGGCAAGAGATGAACAGAGGTGGTTTGCCCTTGCCTGCCTCTGCATAGCAACCCTGGACTTCCTCGGTGGTCTCCCACCCAAGTACAAACCTTGCAGGGTTGTTGTGAAGGTGAAACGGAGGAGGGGAAACCAATATATGCCACTATGGAGGAAGGGCGGTGGGATAAGAATATGTACTAAATAATAAATACATCCGGCTGTTTCTTTTGGGGTTTTGCAGGCTGCACTCTGCTCCTCGCCACGCGCCTTTTGTGATCGTGTTGTGTTTCTTTATTTTCCTACCGTTTAGTTGGAGCCACACTTTTAAGCCGGTCACCAGAGACTCGCCGGGTCTCCCAGGACCCAATCACGTCTCCACCTCAATTAGGGAGAAGTTGATACCGGATTTAATACGTCCTTTAATTACCAAAAAATGGTAAACACTTCATTAAAAGCTGGCGCGTTTTCGGCACGGCATCCCCGAGAAAAAGCTCTCTGCAGAAGAAAGCCGAGACGAGGACAATTCCTCAGGAGACCCTGACCCAGATAGCATTCACACGTACACTACGGGCCAGTCAGAGGCAGGGCGGAGCTTCTCAATGAGATTTCCAGGCTTTGAAAACGTTTGGAAGCACAGAAGAAAATAGTACAGGTCAGCTGTAGGCGGACAGGCACACTACGTGCTATGCGTTGGGGACATCTGAATGACTCCTTGCTTGTAGAAAGCTAGGAGAGCAGGGATATAGCCTAGCTGTTGCCGTAGATGGTCAGAGAGTGGTATTACACCATATTCTTCTTGGCATGGTGGTATTATGTTTTTGAAAACATGTTGGGCAATATTTTAAGAACATAGGTAGAGCCCTGCTGGATCAGACCAGTGGTCCATCTAGTCCAGCATTTTGTCTCATACAGTGACCAACCAGTTCTTCTGGAGGGTCAACAACAGGGCATAGAGGCCAAGACCTTCCCCTGAGAAATACATCAGAGGGGCCCTGCTGGATCAGAGCAGTGATCCATCTAGTCCAGCATCCCATCTCACACAGGAGCCAACCAGTTCCTCTGGAAAGCCAACGACAGGGCATGGAGACCAAGGTCTTCCCCTGATAAGAACACCAGAAGAGCCCTGCTGGATCAGACCAGTGGTCCATCTACTCCAGCATCCTGTCTCACACACTGGCTAACCAGTTCCTCTGGAGGCCAACAACAGGCCATAGAGGCTGATAAGAACATCAGAAGAACCCTGCTGGATCAGGCCAGTGGTCCAACTAGTCCAGCATCCTGCTTCACACAATGGCCAACTAGTTCCTCTGGATAGACAGCAACAGGGCCCAGAGGCTGAGACCTTCCCTTAATGTTGCCTCCTGGCACCGCAATTCAGGGGTTGGCTGCCTCTGAATGTGGAGGTTCCCCTCAGTCACCATGGCTGGTAGCCATCGATAGACTCATCCTCCATGAATCTTTGTAATCCCCTTTTAACACTGTTTATTCCTATGGCCATCACTACATCCTCTGGTAGCTAACTCCACATTTTAATCACTCTTTGTGTAAAGTAGTATTTCCTTTCATCCATTTGGTGGAGTGTTCAAACATACAATCCCAGAGCTGGACTCTCTCATGAGGAGGGTGGCTCTCCCACATACAAAGGCTATGAGCCCTGGACAGCTAGGCTGGTCTGAGACATCATTTCACCCTCTTGGGCTTGGTCGTGTTGTCCTCCTTGTCTGGAGGCATATCACAGGGTTGTTTTTGATTGAAGATGACAAAATCCTCCAGAGCTTTGTCAAACTGGGATCCTAGCAGGGAATTAAATTGCAGAGTCATTAGATCTGCTTGCTAGATGAGAAGGAGGAGGAGGAGGAGGAGGAGGAGGGATTTATTCCTCGCCCTTTACTCGGAGTCTTGGAGCGGCTTACAAACTCCTTTCCCTTCCCCTCCCTACAACAAACACCCTATGAGGTAGGTGTGGGGCTGAGAGAGCTCTGAGAACTGCCCTTTCAAGGACAGCTCTGGCAGAGCTACGGCTTGCCCAAGGTCATCCAGCAGCTGCGAGTGGAGGAGTGGGGAATCAAACCCGGTTCTCCCAGATTAGAGTCCGCACACTTAACCACTACATCAAACTGACTCTACACCAAAAGTATGTTCTGCAGGATGAGGGAGAGCAGAGACATATACCAGCATCTGAGGCCTTTTTGGTAATCTCTGGGTACATTCTAGGGCTGCCAAATGTGGGTGGGGGGCGGGGAATCCCCCGCTTTGAAGCCCTGATTTCCGACGCGGCGGAATCAGGGCTCGGGGGAACCCCGCCCCTCGGCGTGCGCGTCACCCGGAAGTGACGTAGGCACGCTGGTCACGCTGGGGGTGGGGCCACGGCCATACAAGGGAAAACACTAAGGTTTTCCCTTGTATGGATGTGGCCCCGCCCCCAGCGTGCCCATCGTGCCTACGTCACTTCTGGGTGACGTGCACATGGCGCACGCGCTTCGCGCACGTGCACACCCCCGACGCCGGCCGGGAGCCCCCTGCTCCCGGCGAAGATGGAGTTGGCAACCCTAGTACGTTCGGAATTTCACATAGTACTGGTTTTTGTATTCCATCAGGATAGTCTCCAGATCGACACTGTTGCACACTTGGAAGCTAAGCAAGCCCAGCGTATTTGCAGTGTCTGCGTACCCTTCTTCGGTTAAATAACGTAAAACGAGAACGAGAATTGGCTTAGAAAACGTATCCTCTGCTCTTCCAGATACACACTCAAGACAGCTGATCATAACCCCGAGCGCTGAGAAAAGTAGGCATTGGTGTAGGCATTGGAGGAATCTTACCTGTCGTCAGATCCCTGTAGAAGAAGAAGAAGAGATTGGATTGATACCCCCGCCCTTCACTACCCAAAGGTGTCTCAAAGCGGCTTACAAACTCCTTTCCCTTCCCCTCCCCACCACAGGCACCCTGTGAGGGAGGTGGGGCTGAGAGAGCTCTGACAGAAACTGCTCTTTTTTCAAGAACAGCTCTTATCAGAGCTACAGCTTGCCAAAGGTCATCCACCAGGTGCAAGTGGAGGAGTGGGGAATCAAACCTGGTTCTCCCGGATTAGAGTCCACCACTTTTAACCACTGCACCAAACTGTAGAATTCGTGGCTGCAATACCACCCTCTGGCCATCTGCAGCGGTGGCGCCGAAGTGCAGCACAAGGCAGGCCAGGAAAGAACTTTCTAGTGGAGGTCTCAGTTAAAGACACATGCAGGGTGACAGCAGTTTAACGTGCTCCTCCTTCAGAGGACTTAAAAGAAGAAGATGGAATATGGCACCCTTTTGTCCCAAGCTATGGAAGACTTCTCTGAGAATTGGCCCACCAAAGGCCGTGGGGGAGCTACTTCCAGTCAGAGTTGTCAAGTACCCCTTGGCAACCAGTGAGGTGGGGCGGGGTGGGGTGGGGACTTACTGGGAGCAAAGAGATGTAGACCGGCCTTGCCGGGGATGCAGTGACGTCACTTCCGGCACACACTAGAAGTGATGTCATCACATGCTGGCGACATGGGGACGCTCTGGTATTTGGACAAAAACTCTATGGTAGAAGTCATTTTACAAGAGAGTTTTCACCCAATCCCAGAGTGTCCCTACATCACCAGTGATGCAATGATGACACTGCTGGTGTGTGTGGGAGGTGGCATCATAGCATTGGTGGTGACTGAAGCCTGGGCCTCCTTTTGCTGCCGGGAAGCCCACTGCCAGCCAGCCAATCCGGTGCTGGGGGGAGGGGCAACACAGTAGGGGAATTCCCATCCCGGTGGGGAGGGCGGCAACCCCATTTCCAGTTGAAACAGCATTTGCAAGGTTGACATTGAGCTTCCGCTTCTCATTACAGACACGTGGTCAGACATTAATGGACGGAGCTGGAACCGCACCGGAAGCGCACCGAGTGCCTGAGAGGCCTGCTGAAACTGCCACCGGAAAGATCACGGATAGAAGGAGAAAAAAAGCCAGAAGAAGCCGAGCCGACGAGCCATTCCAGAAGGAAGAAGATCGAATAACGTCCCTCCACTGGGTGCTGTTAGGACAGTCCCCACCCCAGTATATATGTGGCCATAGGTAAGGGATAACGGTTAACTGTAAGCCGCTCAGAGACCCCCTGGGGGGTTCGAGCGGGGTAGCAAGTTGAAATAAATAAATAATAAATTAATTAATTAACTAATTCAAACCAAACTCCCCAAGACGTTCCAGAAGGGATGAAATGGAGAGATCGGCTTTTTTTCTGTAATGGGACGAAGAGCGGCTGGGCTATTTCTCCCCATATGCAGCCCAAGGCGATTCAGAGCCACTCGTCTGTCACCAGAAGGGTTTGGCTTCTCGCACGGTGGGAAAGGGGCTCCATCGAGCAGAACGAAAGGCGGAGGGCGACAGCGGCGGGTTTCAAGGAGGGCGGCAAGTCCGGCTGCCAAAACGTAGGTGAGGAGCAGATTCTTTCAGCAGGTCTGTTTTCCCAGAGAGGAGCAGACGCCGGTTAGCAAAACGGCCCGGGGTTAGTTTTCCTCCATTGACCGTTTGGGATTCTTTGTCCCATGCAACTGAGCCAGAAAGACAGGAACCCGCAGCGGGCCGAGCTGAACCCAGGCGATGGAGGAATGCCCCTAAATCCATCACCGAGCAGGCTGGTGAGGGGGATGCTTGACTTAGGAGGAAATGACGGAGGCTGTGTCAGGAACTGCAGCAGCTGCTCTTCAACTTCCAATTCCAGAACACACCTGATTTATTACAAAATCTCAAAATAATGGTCATTATGGGAAGAGGGCCTTAGTAGTAGATTGGGCGGAAGTCCACGTAGGAACCCTGAAGTCTGTAAACTCAAACAGGCAAGAAGCATCTGGCTCTGTCCAAAATTTGAGGTTCATGTAGCCTCATAAGAACCTCAGAAGAGCCCTGCTGAATCAGACTGGTGAAGGTCCATCTGGTCCAGCATCCTGTCTCACACAGAGGCCAACCAGTTCCTCTGGAGGGCCAATGACAGGGCAGAGAGGCCGAGGCCTTCCCCTGAGAAATACATCAGAAGAGCCCGGCTGGAGCGAACCACTGGTCCATCTAGTCCAGCATCCTGTCTCACATGGTGGCCAACCATTCCCCCTGCACAGCCAACAACAGGGCACAGAAGTCGAGGCCTTCCCCTGAGAAATACATCAGAAGAACCCTGCTGGAGCTAACCAGTGGTCCATCTAGTCCAACTTCCTATCTCACACATTGGTCAACCAGTTCCTCTGAAGGGCCAACAACAGCGCAGAGAGGCTAAGGCCTTCCCCTGATGTTGTCTCCTGGCTCTGGGATTCAGAGGATTAGTATCTCTAAATCTGGAGGTTCCCCTCAGGCACCATGGCTAGTAAGCATTGATACAGGGCCTCGGTTTGCCTTGGGCCATGCAGGCCAGGGAGAGGGGGTTCGAATGGCCACCCACTTTTGTACTTCGAAACCTGATCCCTGATCGGTAAAGAGGAGGAATGTGTGATTTAAGTAACAAACCCTTAATTTAAAATGCTAGTAACCGAGCAGTAGCCTGGGGGGGGGGGTGTCCTCTTTTGAATTTTGAAGCTAAGCAGGGGCTGAAGGGTTAAACCTCCTCTCCCTTTCCTGCACAACCTAGAGGCAGATTGAGGTTTCACAAGTTTGCTATTTGCCTTTTATAGAGAGATCCAAATGAGTGATCTTTGTTTTGACTGTTTGCTCAGATGGAACACCCGAATGGGCACCAAGCATCTACATATATACAGCTTTGCAGGTGATTGGGGGGGGGGGGGCTCCCAACCCCCCACACACAAAAAGATAAGTGTGGGTTTAATGCAGATGTTAAAATCAAAGTGAGTAGATAGGGGGTGGAGCTTGTGACCGTGATCCTGTTTCCCCCCATACACACACTCATTCTAACCCTTCAGACGTTTGAAAAGGGCTAGTATCTTTTCCGGCTTTCATGGTACCCTTGAAACAAGAATGGAGTTAGGCTGGTCTTTGAATCTGAACACGGGATCGCCCACCCATGAACATTCCAGCTCCGAACTACCTGAATACTTACAGTCCAGCTTCTGTGAGGGTAGGGAACTTCGTCAGTCTAGCTAAACAAGCCCTAAAGTTGGAGGTGTCTTTGTGGGGCACTTTGAGGGCTGGGACAGCATCCCGGAAGGTAGGGGAAGCGAGGAGATAGGAAGTGACCTCACTGGGCAACCTCTCCCCGGTCCTTTTCTCCATACTGTCCATCAATTTATAAACCCGTCTAGCAAATTTTCAGCTCCCCTTTCCTCCAAGGAGCGTTCACACTTCTCCTTTTCCTATCGAATCCCCACAACAACCCTGTGAGGTAGGTAAGGCACTCAGCAAGCCTCATTGCCAGGCAGGGGATTTGCCCCTGGGTCTCCCAAGTCCTTGTCTGATGCTCTGCTCACTACATCACACTTGCCAGAATTTACTTGATTTGCCCTCCAACTTAGTCATGCCCCCCCCCCCCGCTTGACCAAACTCTCGGTCATTCTAGTTTCACCTTTCCTGCTCTCGGCCAGGGGTCCCCAACTTTTTTGAGCCTACAGGCATCTTTGGAATTCTGATACAGTGTGGCAGGGGCAGCTACAAAATGTCTGCCACAAAATGGCTGCCTCGGGAAGCGGAGCCGACCCACAAAATGGCTGCTGCAGCTTCCCTCAGCCACCCAATGAAGACCCTTCCGCTACAGTATCAGCTGCTGCCAAAGCAGCCTTTCAAAAAATCTGCATGGCCAATCAGATCTTCAATTTGCTGGGCAAAAGCCCTACCTGGCCCCACTACTTTTCTACAAGCACGTGGTGGGTGCCAGGAAAGGGGTCAGTGGGCGCCCGGGTGCCCGTGAGCACCGTGTTGGAGACCCCTGCTCTCGAGTGAGCATCCTTTCTGATACCGAACCACCAAAGCTCTATGCAGGGAACTGGAAAGAGGGAAGCAGAGCCGGTTGACGGATGCAGCGGCAGACAGAACGGCATGGCGTAACGGCGTTAGAGAAGGAGACAGAGAGGGACGGCATTTGCCAAGGGATGATATCAGTCTTCTCTCGAAAACGCGTTCCAGAGTCTTGCGGACCACAGGAGCTAAACCACCCAATCTGTCGTGATTTGAGTTACCTTTTCTTCCCGTCTCATTCCCTTAAAACCGGGGATCAATCTTCGGTTTTATAAGCACCGGATGATGGAGCGGCTCTCGCCGTTCCGCAGACATCGCTCCGAGCGGGAAAACCTGAATGATTTCCCATTATATATTTGGCTAAGGTGCAGGTGGGGGGAAGAAAAATGAACCAATCATATAATGAATTCCTTCTGTGTCCCCGGACGTCACGATGATTGATATTTATAGATTTATTTTTTTTCTCCAGAAGGGGAAGAAAAGAGAGCGTATTCTTCACTGGGAGCCAAGGGGTGTAAGATACCTTGTCGAACACCTGATTCCTGGCTTTTGTTGCATTGTTGCTGAGATGCATGGATTGAATTGCTGCACTCCAGGCTATGGTTGCCACCCTCCAGGTGGGGCCTGGAGATCTCCTGGAATCACAACTGATCCCCTGAATACAGAGATCTGTTTCCCTGAAGGCAGAAAGAAAGCTGCTTTGGAGGTGGACTCTATGGCATCATATTCGGCTGAGGTCCCTCCCCTCCCCAAAATCCATTCTTTTCAGTTTCCACCTTCCCCAAAGCTCCAGGAATTTCCCAATTCACAGTTGGCAACCTACTTCAAACAGACTGGAGCACTCGTTTTGCTCTTGTAGGGTTGCCAGGCCGTGAGGGGGATTTACCAGGAGCGGAAGGGAGGCTTAGGCCGTGTCGCCAGTGATGTGGTGACGTCACTTCCAGTGCATCATCGTCCCAGTGACGTCTGGGTGACTGTCTGGTATTTGGTAAAAAAAAAAAATCTATGGTTAAAAAAAATGGCTTCTATGATAGAGTTTTTGCCCAAATATCAGAACATTGCCTGGACATTGCTGGTGTGGTGACATGACTTCCTGTGCACGCCGGAAGTGACCTCGCCACATTGCCGGTGACATCGCCCGAGCCTTCCTCTTTCTCCTGATAAGTCTCCACACTGGCCAGCTGATAAGAAGAAGAAGACGAAGAGATTGGATTTATACCCCACCCTTCACTACCCAAAGGTGTCTCAGAGCGACTTACAAACTCATTTCCCTTCCCCTCCCCACAACAGACACCCTGTGAGGTAGGTTGGACTGAGAGAGCTCTGACAGAAACTGCTCTTTTTTCAAGAACAGCTCTCATCAGAGCTACGGCTTGCCCAAGGTCATCCAACAGGTGCAAGTGGAGGAGTGGGGAATCAAACCCGGTTCTCCCCGATTAGAGTCTGCACACTTAACCACTACACCAAACTGGCACACTTAACCATTACACCAAAGGGGCAGGGGGGCGAGGCCTGGTTGTGGGGAATCTCCACCTCCACTGGGGAGCTGGGAATCCTACTCCTCCGACCCCTGTCTGGAAATTTCAGCTGCCTCTCCACTGCTGGCACATGGAGGACCTGAATATTGTCTAACCCAGCAAGGCCTAATGGTTTTCACTTTCCAATTAGATCCAACTGTATTGGTCAAGGAGACTCTTTTATACAGGGAATGGGGTTATGGTATATTGCATTTTTAATTATTATCTGATTTGTACTGTGCTGTTTTCTAACTTTTCTATTTTTAAAAGTTCATTGATACTTTATTCATTCATTTATTAATTCTGTAGGCCGCCTCTCACACTTGGACTCAAGGAGGATTAGACAGAGTGAGTCAAGACGATCGATGGATGGGATAGTCAGTAAACACTGCCAGGGCCGGCCTGAGATTTTCTTGAGCACTAGGCGAGGCTAGCTTGTGGCGCCCCCCCTGCAAGGCTGCCTTGTGGCACTCCCCTTCATGGGGGGGGGGAGGAGGGGGTGCCCCCGACACCAGGCTGCTGCTGCAGGACTGCCACCGCTGCCAGGTAGACTGGCGGCGCAGGGCCGAAGGGCGTCTTGGAAGCGGCTGCAGAGGAGGTGCGGAAAGACTTGACATGGCCGTAGAACGCAGCCGACGGGGGCTGCGGAGGTGCGCTGGGGTTGCACCCGCCATGGGAGGGTTTCAAGTGCCCCTGCCAGGAAAGCAGCCCCACCGATGCCTGGAACCTTGCACGCACCCGGGGTTGCCTTCCCCTTTCTTGTTGGAGTGGAGCGGTGGGGTGTTGGTTTGTTTTCCCTCTGCATCCCCCCCCCTCGCAACTTTCTGGGCCTTTTGTTTCCTTCCCTGCCAGAGGGGACGGTGAAAACGACTTCTCGGCTGGGGGGGGGGGAGGTGGAGGTGTGCAGGGGGGGCGCCACTCCCTCCTGACTGGCCGGCTCACGGGGACCCTTGCCCTGTTTTGCCACCCCCCCTTCTGGCCCTGCAGGAACCCATTTCTTTGTCCAAAACAAGTCCCTGGGGGGGGGGAGAAAAAGGGAAGCCACTGCCACAAGAGCTCCCCGCAGAGGGGGCGGTACTGGCACGTCA
>NW_015177012.1:1663949-1672239 GCF_001447785.1 Gekko japonicus
GGGGGACAGCGAGGACGGTGGGCCGCTCTTGCCGATGCCGGGCCGAGCCGAGCTTTCCCATGGCGCGCCTCTCGCTGTCCTCCCGTGGCTGTGAGCAGTGTTCCCTCTAAGCTGAGTTAGTGTGAGCTAGCTCACAGTTTTTTAGCCTCCAGCTCACACATTTTTGTCTCAGCTCAGAAAGGAGGGCTCCAGAGCAAATTAATGTATGCAGTGGCCAAATCGCTCGCTCACAACTTTAATGCCAGCAGCTCACAAAGTAGAATTTTTGTTCACAGGACTCCACAGCTTAGAGGGAACATTGGCTGTGAGGTGGACGAGCCGCCCGCGAAGCCGGAGAGGGCCGCCGCTGGCCGGGTTACACTTTAAAGGGCGCTTTTCCACTGCTCTAGGGGCAGCGAAGGGGCACGCTGAAACAGCATGCACCCAGAAAGTCATGCAGGGGGCCGGGCAAAGAGGCAACGGTGGCCAGGGCGTGCGATGCCAGCTTTTGGCGGGGGCGGGGGGCTTTTGGCAGGGGGAGGGGGGCTCAGTCCGGCCCCCCCATGATGGCCCTGCGCTCTAGGCAAGAGTCTAGCTTACCTAGTGAGCGAGCTGGCCCTGAACACTGCAATAGGTTTTGGGCTGTAAAACCAAGCAGAAGTCTAAAAATAAAACTGAAGAACAAATTCAGAGTCCAGAGTGGCAACTTTAAGACCAGCAAAAGTTTATTCAAGGTATGAGCTTTCGTGTGCACGCACGCTTTCCCAAATACATTGGAACAGAAGGTAGAGTTCAAACTTATAGACAGCGGCTTAACAGCACATTAACATGTAACATGATGAAGATGTAAGACAAAACTAAATAACAAGCTAAGTTTATGAGGTCAACAGTTGTTTTGATTTAATTAAGGGGGGGAAAGGACACCAAAGCAATTAATATGTCAAAATAGGGGATAAATGTGTAAAGGCATCTTTTCTAATTGTGGGAAGTACACCAAGACTCACCATTCATCTCCTCTCAGGCATTTTTTCCTTTCTTTTTTGAGGTGGGTGCAGTGGTGTGTCAGCAAAACACTTCAATATTCTTTGCATTACATTCAGTATTCTAATATACTATTCTGAAAAAGAAATACACTAAAATACAGCAGACATATAGTCCTTCTTGATGAGAATACCTATGTGAGGATTAAATGAGTTAGCATATGTGATGAGATAAGAAACCAATATCCCTGTTGAGTTCTGGGGAGGTTTTTGTTCTAAGTGTGAAGCAAAGCATAACATGATACACTAAATTATGCAAGGTTACATAGTAGGATCCTATTTTCAGCAAACTATACACAATAATATAGACCACGGTCCCTAATAAGTTGTCCAAGTAACTTTATGAATCATTTAGTACAAAGGAACTCTGTTGCCTGGGTTGGAAAGCCCTCTTGAATAATTCAGTTTTGCATATTTGCAAGATGGGGGCCACCACAGAGAAGGCACACATCTTCTTCGATTTTGCCCATTATACCCACACCTTTCTCCCTGACGGGGACCCAAAGTGGCTTATGTTCTCCTCTCCTCCATTTTAACCTCACAACAACCCTGTGAGGTAGATCAGGCTGACAGTATACGACTGGCCCGACTTCACCCAGCAAACTTCCATGGCAGAGTTGGGATTCGAACCACAGGACTCTTAAAAATGTTGACAGGTAACAGACTGAATGAGATTCTGACAAGCTCTGTTAACATGATTCAGTAGGTATGCCAACCTCCAGTTGGGGCCTGGAGATCTCCTGGAATTTCAATTGATCTCCAAACTGTGGAGATTAGTTTCCCCTGGAGAACGTGACTGCTGCTTTGGAGGGTGGACTCTATGACAGTATATTCTACTGGGGTCTCTCCCCTCTCCGAACCCCTTCCCAGGGCCCTCCCCACAAACCTCCAGGAATTTCCCAATCCAGCATTGGCAACCCAGCTCAGGGAGGCTACGTGAAATCGGCCCTCGCCATCCAAACAGTGAATCATTTAGTTGATTGATCTATTTAGTTGACTGATCTACCAATGAAACCCCAGAAAAAGGTGAAAACATCCTTGTTCCACTACATTAACGTTGTCGGACAGTTATTAATCCTAATCAAGACTAGTTTAAAACAGTAATCAAGACCCAAGTGCATGCTGGGAATGAGTAAACCTGCTGGGGGGGGGGATTCTGCAGGGGACAAAATCCTTCTGTAAGCCAATGAACACAGTAAGGTATATGTCTGTCATTTCAAGAAAGAAAACTCCCCCCCCCTTTCATGAAAAAGAAGGAGGAGGAGGAGGAGGAGGAGGAGGAGGAGATTGGATTTATACCCCGCCCTCCACTTGGAGTCTCAGAGCAGTTTACAATCTCCTTCCCTTCCCAATCCCACAACAGACACCCTGTGAGGTAGGTGGGGCTGAGAGAGCTCTAAGAGAACTGCTCTGTGAGTGCCCCAAGGCCACCCAGCTGGCTGCATGTGGAGGAGTGGGGAATCAAACCCGGCTCTCCGGGTGACCGCTCTTAACCACTACACCAAACTGGCTCTCAAACTGACAGAGAATATCTGTCTGGTATGTGGATATCCCACGCTCCCTGCAAGGAAGCTCAGAATGGGGTGACATGGTTCTCCGTCTCTGCTCCTTCACTTTGTCCTCACAACAACCCTGTGAGGTAGGCATAGAGTGTGTGTTTGGCCCAAGGCTACTCGGTGAGGAGTATTTGAGAGGTTAAAAAGTAAGGCCAAGGTTTCCAATGATCGCATACCTATCTGAGGGAGACTTTGTTCCTAATAATCGTCATTACCAGAAACTCTTATTTTTTTGAACTATCTAAAATTGTGTTTGTTTCTCAGTTACTGTATAGATTGTCACTTCTATACTGTTAGACATGAAGTACTATCCACTCATGCAGTTTAGTTTGTTTGTGTTAAATGTTATATTTTCAAAAAATTATAAATAAAGTCTTAAAAAAAAGAAGAAGTAAGGCCAAGGCCCACGGTACAAAATAAAGTTATACACACACACACACACACACACACACTAAAATCCCCCAAATTCCCAATGCATTTCACTAGCGGGATTCTTCAGGGGAATCTGTTAGTCTCATATTTCTTCTAAAAGAGTACAAGTTCATTGAGATTCGAACCTGGGTCTCCCAGACCCTAGAGCAACGGTCTACACCACATACGGGATGTATTATCAAGTTTATTATCTGGTCCAGAGAAACGATGTTGGACCCCGCCTGTGACTGTATCATTTAGTGGTGTGCGCTGTTTTGAGATGCTGTGCGGTTTTGGCACATAGTTGGTCATGCTCGTAAACAGCTAGTAACGGAGGGGTGTGCTCGTGGGAATTGCTTGGGGGGGGGGCTTTTGAAGAGGGAACGAGAAAGTGCGCCTTCCCAAAGAATTACTTTGTGGGCGAGAACATTCCTCAGCGATCAGGCCCGCTCCTCCTATGCCACAGCGGTGCGCCCTCTGTTTATTCACGTGCTTTTAGCGGCTTTGAAGGTCAATAAAGCCCCCCTCCCCTCCCAGGCGCTCATCTGGTAAGTCTATCACCTATTCAAAGCCCAGCAGGAAGCCGAAGCTGTTTGGGCCTCTTCTTTCCCACAGCTTTCGGAGGGCCGGCTGAGCCTTCCACAGGAAGCCTCAAGTCAGAACGGCTACCCAGATCCCCAGATGGAGCTGCAGTGCTGATTTGTGTCCCTCAGGCAGGAAAGTGAGTGGCAGGATGTTCCAAAGGCAGAAGAAGAAAAAGGAGAAGAGTATGTTTTTATACCCCACTATTCTCTACCCAAAGGAGTCTCAAAGCAGCTTACAATTTCCTTCCCTTGCTCTCCCTACTACAGGCCCCTTGTGAGGCTGGTGGGGCTGAGAGAGTTCTGAGGAAATGGTGACTGGCCCAAGGTCACCCTGCAGGCCTCATGTGTCTCAAAGCAGTTTACAATCTCCTTCCCTTTCCCTCCCCACAACAGGCCCCTCGTGAGGCAGGTGGGGCTGAGAGTGTTCTGAGGGAATGGTGACTGGACCAAGGTCACCCAGCAGGCCTCATGTGTCTCAAAGCAGTTTACAATCTCCTTCCCTTCCCCTCCCCACAACAGGCCCCTCGTGAGGCAGGTGGGGTTGAGAGTGTTCTGAGTGACTGGCCCAAGGTCACCCAGCAGGCCTCATGTGTCTCAAAGCAGTTTACAATCTCCTTCCCTTTCCCTCCCCACAACAGGCCCCTCGTGAGGCAGGTGGGGCTGAGAGTGTTCTGAGGGAATGGTGACTGGCCCAAGGTCACCCAGCAGGCCTCATGTGTCTCAAAGCAGTTTACAATCTCCTTCCCTACCTCTCCCCACAACAGGCCCCTCGTGAGGCAGGTGGGGCTGAGAGAGTTCTGAGGGAACGGCGACTGGCCCAAGGTCACCCAGCAGGCCTCATGTGTCTCAAAGCAGTTTATAATCTCCTTCCCCACCTCTCCCCACAACAGACACCTTGTGACTGAGAGTGGGGCTGAGAGAGTTCTGAGGTGGGGCTGAGAGAGTTCTGAGAGAACTGTAACTGGCCCAAGGTCACCCAGCTGGCTGCATGTGGAGAAGGATTGGGAAATCAAACCCAGCTCTCCAGTTGGAGTTCTCTGCTCTTAACCACTAACACCACGCTGGGTGTACGGGGACATTTTTGAGTCAACTTACAGCTCCAGTTTTGGAATTTTGAGAAAGTGGGGAGGCCAGTGTGTGTAGAATAGTGGGAGACCACTGCTTAAACATGTAGTGGGAGGGAAATGTGGGAGGGACTGAGTTTGATCAGCACCATGACATCACTTCCGGATTTTATCATAGAGTTTGGGCAGGATTAGAGTTGCCAGGTCTACTTACCCAGCTGGCAGGGGGTGGGAGGGAGATTTCTGGGAGTAGGGAGGGCAGGGGGGAGGGCGCGGTGATGTCACATCGGTGTGATGACATCACATGGAAGTGAAGTTATTACGCTGGGCATGTTGTATGGCAATAATCTGGCATTTTGGTCAAAACTCTATGGTTACCATAGAGTTTTGGCCAAAATGCTAGAGTGTCGCCACACAATGTGCATGGCGTGATGACATCACGTCTGTAATGACATCACTGCAGGAGGGTCTGTTTGGGGTGGGGCTTCCGCCGCTGGCCAGCGGCAGATTAGAGCCCCTAAAATTGGGGGAATCCCTGCCCTAACTGGGGGTCTGGCAACCCTAGGCAGGATCCTTTTTCATATCTCACTCGTAATATGGCTGGATGTTTGAGCCTCCTCAAGTCCGGATTTCTGCATTGTTTGCTGTCAGGACCTGCCCTTGAAGACAGTTCGTTAGTACAAAATTCATAAGTGATGAAGCTACCGCAGGTCACCATCTGCCTGTACACAGAGAGCTTCCCTGCCCATGTACTCCCCTGTGCAATTCAATGTGCCGGTCACGATCTTTAACGGACCAGCATGCTTGAAATATCACTTGCTCTCATCCATCCAGAGTTGCCAACCTCCAAGTGGGGCCTGGAGATCTCCTGGGATTAGAATTGATCTCCGGACTACAGAGATCTGTTCCCCTGGAGAAAATGGCTGCTTTGGAGGGTTGAATCTATGGCATTCTATCTCTCTGATAAGGGCTGCCAGTCCCCCCACCCGGCCACCGGGTATGGGGAGGGGGGCTAGGGGGGCCAGATCCAGGTTGGGAGACTCCTGGAGGTTTGGGGTGGAGTCCGGGGGAGGCTAAGGATCCCTGCTTTAGAACAGTTTGCAGAGGGCCCAACAGGCCCAGTCTGTTTTCTAGGGGGGAGCAGTTAGGCAAAGATGGAAAGTGACCAAGGAGGGGAAATTGACACCTCCAGCCGCCCCTGGAATGAATTTCCACAGCCATTAATGGGCTGGCCCGGCGCTCCATAAATCCTGCCACGGATGCCGGGCGGTGACAAGCCCCCTTTGATCTGGACACGCTGCCCAGCCACCAACAGGAAAAGGAAAAGGTGATTTGTCATGCCTTGCTGACTCACTCCGGCCTCCGAGTTTTCCACTCTGTTGAGACTTGGACACCGGGTAATCATCTACCTTGGAGCTTTCCCCCCTTCTCTCTCCCCCATCCACCTCTAGACAAAATGACCATCCTTCCAAGCACAACCCCCCCCCTTTAATAGCTCAGCTTTCTTCCTTTCACACGGACCCCCGGAAAACATCTCCCATCCTTCAGTCCCCCCGGGGGCAAGCCCCTGCAGGGGAGGCAGTCCCAGGGTGCTCCTTGGAAAGAGATGAGTGTCAAAAGGTTAGGAAGGAAAGGAAGGGAGTGGACGGAACGGAGGAGTCGAGCCAACTGGTGCAGAGCTGAGACGAAAATTCAGTAATAAGGTTCGGTGGATGGGATAGAACCACTTTGTGCATCCGCCTAGAATAAGGGGGGAGTGACTTCCTGTGGCATGGTCCCATTGAAAGTTCAGGATATGGCCTCCTTCTCGGCCTTCACGCTAGGCTTAGAATCATAGAATCATAGAGTTGGAAGGGCCCATACAGACCATCTAGTCCAACCCCCTGCCCAATGCAGGACCAGCCTAAAGCATCTCTGACAAATATTCGTCCAGCCTCTTCTTGCCAGCTCCTGCCTTGGAAATTCCTGGAGATTTGGAAGAGGAGCCGGGGGGGGGGGAGGACCATAATACCATAGAGACTACCCTCCAAACCAGCCGCTTTTCTCCAGAGGAGCTGGGCTGTGTCGTCTGGAGATCACATGTCATTCCAGGAGATCTCCAGGTCCCACCTGGAGATTGGCCACCCTATTTCACATTCATATGCCAAACCAACAGTTGCTGAGAATGACCCCCTCAGTCCCTGTCCCAGACTGAAACCGATGCTCAATTAAAATGTGATGCAGACAAGGGAAAGGGGGGGGGTTTCACACTCCTCCAGCGACTCATTCAAACCTGGCTTTCGTCTGGCTCATGTACAACTTTAGTAGGCCACAGACCTGTAGTCAAGGTGTTCCTCTGCTGGTGTGCTAATGATTATTAATTGACTTCATTTTAGAGCCAGTTTGATGTAGTGGTTAGGAGCATGGCCTCTAATCTGGGAGAACCAGATTTGATTCCTCACTCCTCCACATGCAGCCAGCTGGGTGAACTTGGGTCAGTCACAAGTTCTCTCAGAGCAGTTCTCAGTCAGAGCTCTCTCAGCCACACCTACCTCACAGGGTGTCTATTGTGGGGAGGTGAAGGGAAAGGAGATTGTAAGCCACTCTGAGACTCCGAGTGAAGGGCAGGGTATAAATCCAATCTCTTCTCTCTTCTTCTCTTTTCTTCTCTCTTCTTCTTCTTCTCTCTTCTTCTTCTCCCCCCTCCCACCTTCCTCACTGAGATTCTGGGTGGATTACAAATTATACTTTCTTAAAAACAACAACAACATTCAATTAGACAAGCCTTAAAACAGTCCAGCAACAGTGCCACAGGACTGGGATTACAGAACTGGGAAAGAAAAATGTAACACTAAATAAATAATAAAGAAAACAGGAAATGGTCTACGGCGTAGCATACCGTAAACAATGTAGGCAATGTAGACCAAGGTAGAAGACAGTTTCAGAGGGTAGCTGTGTTCGTTTGCAGTAGACCAGCTGGATTTGAGTCCAGCAGCACCTTAAGGGACCAACAAGAGTTTCAGGGGATGAGTTTTTGAGAGTCAAAGTTCCCTTTGTCAGATACTAAGGTAAACTGTCTATGGTGTAACACACCATAAACAATGTAGGCGATGCAGACCAAGGAGGAAGACAGTTTCAGAGGGTAGCTGTGTTCGTTTGCAGTAGACCAGCTGGATTTGAGTCCAGCAGCACCTTAAGGGACCAACAAGAGTTTCAGGGGATGAGCTTTCGAGAGTCAAACCTCCCTTCATCAGATACTATGGTAGAAGAAGGTGCAGTAAAAGCAAGATGGGACATACAGGAAACAGTGCGAGAAGCTACAATTCTGTTCCCTTATAAACGCGCCATTCTGGAGCGCTCCGTTCCATTGCAAATCCCAGTTCCTCTGTACAAATGCCCTCCTGTGCATTTCACATTTTGCATACTCTGTGGAACGATTGAAGTGTGGGAGCATTCCTGACCTTCTCAAGCAGGTCGTGATGGTGCAAAATGCCATTAAGTCTCAACTGATTTATGCCAACCCTATAGGGTTTTCAAGGCAAGTGACGTTCAGAGGTTGTTTGCCATTGCCCAGAGGTCATTTCGGGGGGGATCGCGGGGGATCGCAGTTCCCCCGGGTGAGGTACGGGGGGGTGGGGCACATGATGAAGCCCCGCCCCCTGCTTCCGGCCGCCCCG
>NW_015177012.1:1672850-1676528 GCF_001447785.1 Gekko japonicus
CTCCTCCTCCTCCTCCTCCTCCTCCTCTTCTTCTTCAAGAATCAAATGCATAGCACCACTGTTTACATTGTTAGATGCATACAAGAGCACATGGGTACATTTTTTTCTTGATCAGCAGAATCTCACTTGAATCGTGGCAAAGCCTTGAGTATGTGTGACCGAACTCGTCATGACTCTTCTTCCCCATTTGACACTTCCTCCCCTCTTTCTCCTTTCCCTCTCCCCCCTCCCCTGTGCCAAAGTTTAGACTGTGAGTTCTTCCCAGGAGGAACTACTCATAGATCGCTCTGTAAAGCATACACGTTAACAGAGCTATATAAATAAATGACTAAGACCACCATCCTACCAAGGGTGGACAGTGCCATTGCGGATAGTGAAAACCATGCAGTGGGGCCACGTAGGAAGATGAGACATTATTCATCACAACCTGGGGGGGGGGGGGAAAAAAAAAGGGGATTGGCCGGAAATGCCAAAAAAATCCCCCATTCCCAATTTTAACCCAAAGCTGTAGTGGGAAACTGAGAGTTGCAGTTACCAGGGTGACCAATGTGGGGTCCAAAATCCCACAAGGAGGCCATTTTCAGGACCCAGAGTGCTTTGTTGAGTTTTGGTCCATCTCATGATCATTGGTGTAGACAGCAGGAACAGGACATGTCTACCCACCTGGTCTGACTCTTTGCATCTAGAGAAGAAGATGAGGTCTGAAGAAAGAGGTAAGGCACCACTGGCTTAAAAAAAAAATCAATGAGTCACCCTGCCCCGCAGCAAAAATAGGGACAGGGATTAACAGAGGCCACCCTAACATGGATCATTTCTGTTAGTCCGGAAGCAAGTAGTCTAGAAGTAGCGGCAAGTACTTATACGGCCTGGGACCAACATACCTAAGGGACCGCCTCTTCCCATATACACCTTGGAGAGCGTTACGCTCTGAGAGTCAACATCTCCTGGTGATCCCTGGCCCAAAGGACGTCTGCCTAGCCTCGACCAGGGCCAGGGCTTTCTCTGCCCTGGCCCCCACCTGGTGGAACATGCTCCCTACTGAGATCAGGGTCCTGCGGGATCTTATTCAACTCCGCAGGACCTGCAAGACGGAGCTGTTCTGCCGGGCCTTTGGCTGAGGAAGCAGGCGTTCACTTATGCCCCCCCCCCCCGAGGTTGCTGTCTCCCACCCACTGATAACTGGCCATACCTACCTACATCAATAGGCCGGACTCTCCCTACGGTAAGCTGTGATTATTGATTTTATATGCTTATAATGCGTTTTAAAAATTTATTGTATTTATGTAAATGTTGTAACGCTGAGCCCGTTTAAGGGATGGGCAGGATATAAATGTGAAAAATAAATAAATAAGTAGTCCGGAAGTAGCAGAAAGTGGTCCGGAAGAGGCCTGGTATATCTTCTGCCTGTATCTTCCTTTCTCCCTGGTTTCTTGGGTGAAATTAGCCTAATACTGAGCACAGACACTCTTGCTTGGGTCAAATCCATCCTATCGACAATATCAATTTGTCTAATTCCCGTGTTCGTATGTTGTTGCCCAACATCGTTTGAAAGGAGCTGCCGACCCCCATTACCGCCTTAATTGTGGTTAAAGCGCTGAGCGATTCAGATACCAGCCCCGGCCACCCCACGGAGAGCCTCGTCACGTGACAGAGAAGTCAATATTTGTTAAAGTCTCCAAACGACATCCGGGGAGCAGTAGCCAGACTTCCTTTCCTTTCTTCTTATCAGCTGCTGCAGTTCTCACCTTGCCGGTGGATCAGCAGCCTCCTTCGCCTTTGGTTTCGTTATGCCAGTCTCGAACAAATATGAAATAGCTCTGGAATGTGCCAGCTAATGCTGCCATGAGTTGGAATGTTCGGGCAAAGAGTTGTGCTCACCTCCCCCACTCCTCCTCCTATGCTTGTGTTTATCTTGCAGGTGTTCTTGAGGCTAGAGGCGCTTCTTCTTCGAGCTTCCTGCTGGGAACCTAATGGCTGGGTATTAGCCTGCGCTTCATAGTGCTTGCTCATTGGCTTTGTAGTATCAGGGGGTCTCCTTTGAATGGGGTATATCCCAATAGCCCCGCGCTTTCCCCACCATTCCTGACACAAGAGTTCATGGTGTCTCAAGTACTTTCTTCCTCAATAAACTGAACCTTATGAAGACCTGGTGTTGAGTGTGATTGACTGGCTCCAATGTGCATCACCTTCCACTTGGCCACATTGAAGCCCATTTACACGTTGACACCCACTCGCCCATCCTTGACAGATCCCTTTGGAGTGCCTCACAATCCTCCCTGGTTTTCACCACCCTGAACAACTTCGTATCATCCACAAATTTAGCCACTTCACTGCTTACTCCCTATTCCAAATCATTAATAAACAAGTTAAAAAGCATCGAACCGAGTACTGATCCCGAGTACGGGTCCACTACACCAAACTGGAGAAATGAATAACATAAAATAAATAAATAAATAAATATTTAAAATGGCTTTGAAATTCATCACACCAAAGGAAGTACTTCTCCACAGGATGAGTAATTAATTTGGGAATTCACAGCTAGAGGCTGCAGTGATGGCCACTTCAAAGGGGATCAGAGGACTGATGCGATTAGTCACAGTGACCAAATGGAGCTTCCATGTTCGGAAGCATCCAATCTCTGAATGCCTATGCTAGGAGACAGCATCAAGGGAAGGCCCCCGGCCTCTCTGCCCTGTTGTTGGCCCTCCAGAGGAACTAGCTGGCCCCTGTGTGAGACGGGATGCTGGACTAGATGAACCACTGGTCTGATCCAGCAGTGGACCTCTGATGTTATCACTACCTAAGGGACCACCTCTCCCCTGCTGGTCTCATCCAGCAGGGCTCTTCTGAGGTTCTTATCAGGGGAAAGCCTTGGCCTCCATGCCCTGTTGTTGGCCCTCCAGACGAACTGGCTGGCCGCTGTGTGAGACGGGATGCTGGACTAGAAGGACCCTCACTGGTCTGGTCCAGCAGGGCTCTTCTGAGGTTCTTATCAGGGAAAGGCCTTGGCCTCTCTGCCCTGTTGCTTGACCTCCAGAGGAACTGGTTGGCCACTGTGTGTGACAGGATGCTGGAGTAGATGGACTGCTGGTCTGATCCAGCAGGTCTCTTCCTTTTTTCCCCTCCTTTTTTTTTTTGGCCCCCCGGAGGGGATTTTTTATTGCATTTTTTAATAAACTACAAAACTACAACGAAAAAGTTTGGGATGGGTAACTACATCTAGGGAGAAAGGAAAGAAAACCAAAACTAACTAAACCCCAAGTATAGGAGATCATAACAACAGCTTGTATAAATGTTAATCTTAAAATGCTAGATTACTTTGAACATAGTCGGCTATGCTATATTTTTATCTTTTTATGAAATGTTTTAACCATTTAAGAGAGTCCCCAGAGCATCCCCCAATAGTTATCCAAACTAAAGTTTAAAGGCACAATTCAGAGTCCTTCAGCCTTCATTTTGTCTTATCTTTTCTAATCCTCAATTTAATGTACGCTTGGGGGCAGCCGCCCCCTTGTCAGAGAGAGAGTCCTCATCGGAAGACACTGAGTCCAATTCGCCACTGGATTTGCTGCCATCTTCTTCGTTCTCGACCCCGGCTGGCTCTCCCAGCTGGACTCTCAGGAACTCCTGTGCTTTGAAAACAGAGTCAATCTTTTCTTTTTTATCTTGTATTTTGAA
>NW_015177012.1:1677453-1677571 GCF_001447785.1 Gekko japonicus
CGATTATCGCGGGTCCCGCCCCTTGTCATTTCTAATCCTCAATTTATATGTACGCTTGGGGACTGCCGCCCCCTTGTCAGAGAGAGAGTCCTCGTCAGAAGACCCTGAGTCCAATTCG
>NW_015177012.1:1677729-1682008 GCF_001447785.1 Gekko japonicus
CCCTCCTCCACCGCGGGCGGGCGAGACGCCCCTCGGGAGCGACCCAAGGATGCGTCTGCCTTTCGCGGGAGCCAGACCGGAAGCCCCTGTAAACAATGCTGTTTGTTTGGAGAAAAGGATTAGATTTTTATATATCTTTCTCTTTTGTCTTATTTCAAATGGAATATCCTTTAGAATCCTGATGGTGTTGTCCCCAATTTTCAAGGGTGTTCCTGTTGTTGCTTTCAGGATAGAATCCCTTACATGTCGCTTTGAGAATCTCACCACTATTTCCCCAGGCAGATTATTCTTTTTGATGTACACGGAATAGGACCTATAGACCACATCCATTTTGCTTGCAAGATACTCCACTTTCAAATCTGTAACTGGGGCTAATGCTTCACTCAGGAGTTGCTTTAGATTCTCACCTTTTGATTCTGGGACCCCTTGAAACCGTAGAACCAAATTTGCTTTCTCCATTTGCAGCTGTAAAAGTTGTGTTTCTTCCAAAGCTTGTTTCTTTTCCAGCTTTTGCACCTTTTTCTTGACTTTTTTGGCATTGGCGTCCATTTCCTTCAACTTCTCAGCTGTTTGCTCCGTTATTTTTAAAGTCTCAGTCAGTTGGAGCTGCTGAGTTACCAAACTCTGGTTTAGATTTGTCAGCTGTTGTTCTATGTTAGTCATCTGGTCCAGCAGAGGGTGCGAGGACTCTGCCAACATTTTGGAAAGCTCAGTGGTCTCTTCCAATCGAGGGCTCATGATCTTGGCTGGTTTTGCTTTTGCTGATTTATCTTTCTCTGCACTCTTCCCCGCCATCTTTATGGATTGTTTACTTTTATAAAAACTTGCTAAAGTCACTGAAATACGCCCATTCACTTATCCACGCTCTGGTAAGTCTCTCAAAACAGATTTCACCACTTTTTCTTCCGCTCCCCCCCCTTAGTATTTCGTTATTTAGTTCATGCGTATGGGAGGGCCCCCTCCCCCGCTCGCTTTTTTCACCGTTCCCAGGGGGGTAGCTTTCTTTTTAAATTCTCATTTCACTTTAACCCGACTCACAGTTCATTGGTGGTCATACGACCTCGCTTGGCATATGTTCAAAACGCTTGATCTCCAACGCTTGTCCCGGTCAGCGGCTCTAGTTCCATACGGACACTCAGCGGCAGGACCGTCAGGGCAGAGGAGCGCCTCAATTCCCAAGCATCGCGCTGGTGAAGAGATCACCCCTCAAAAGCCCCATGGCTAGGAGCCTTTTGCCAAGGCTCCGGGGGGGGTAGCGACCCGTCGCCCCCCCTCCTTTCCGCTGGTGCGCAGATCACATCCCTGGGAGGTCTGGGAGATGCATCCATCAGCGTGTCGCCATAAACCGGAAGTCCCAGCAGGTTTCTTCTGATGTTCTTATCAGGGGAAGGCCTCGGCCTCTCTGCCCTGTTGTTGGCTGCCCAGAGGAAGTGGCTGGCTGCTGTGTGAGACAGGATGCTGGACTAGATGGACCACTGGTCTGATCCAGGAGGGCTCTTCTGATGTTCTTCTCAGGGGAAGGCCTTGGCTTCCATGCCCTATTGTTGGCCCTCCAGGGGAACTGGTTGGCCATTGTGTGCGACAGGATGCTGGACTAGATGAACCACTGGTCTGATCCAGCAGTGGACCTCTGATGTTATCACTACCTAAGGGACCGCCTCTCCCCATACATTCCCCCAAGAGCACTGCGATCAGGGAATCTCCATCGCCTGGAGGTTCCAATCCCCAGGGAAGTGAAGTTGACCCAAACCAGGGCTAGGGCGTTCTCGGTGGTGGCTCCCACCTGGTGGAATGAGCTCCCGGAGGAGATCCGGGCCCTGCAGGACCTAGTGCAGTTCCGCAGGGCCTGCAAGACGGAGCTCTTCTGCCAGGCCTTTGAGGGAGAGCCGCCACCGCCACTATTCCACCAATGATATTCCAACCATCTACCCCACATAGTGGGGATAGATGTCGCCCTATAGAGCTGGGGAAACATTCTTCCTGGCGCTCCTGCTGTGAAGAACTTGGCCGCCAGTGTGGGACATTGCCCATCTTGGATTTTATGTAAATTATCAAAGCACCAAATGTTATGTCAAGATATAGTGTTTTTATTATACTGCTGTTTGTATGCATATTTTAACTTCGGCATGGCCGTCTGTTAGCCGCCTCGAGCTGTATATTGGATGGGGCGGGATATAAATCCCAAAAATAAATAAATAAATAAATAAATAAATAAATAAGTCAGAGTACAAATTTCTCCAGCTTGTGATGCTCGACTGTACTATGAGTCAAGTCGCATTTTCAGTAGCATTTCTGGCTCAGAATGAAAAAGGAGATCTGGCACAGGTTCAGTCGACATTCAGGCCACCGAGGATGTTAAGCATGTTCATGCTGAGAAGTTCTTGAACGGTTGCCCCTTGGCGGTGGGAAGCGATGTCGAGTCACAGCTGGCTTACGGTGAGCCCATGGGGTTTTCACAGTGGTGGTTTGCCATTGCCTTCTTCTGCACAGCGATCCTGGACTTCCTTGGTGGCCTCCCATCCCAGTATGAACCAGGGCCAAACCTGTTTAGCTTCTGAGATCTAAGGAGGTCAGGCTAGCCTGGGCCATTCAGATCTGGGCCGATAAACAGAGGCGGTTTGCCATGGCCTGCCTCTGTGTAGCAACTTTGGACTTCCATGGTGGTCTCCCATCCAAGTCTTAACCAGGGATGGCTTCCGAGATCTGATGAGATTGGGCTAGCCTGGGCCATTCAGATCTGGGCCGATAAACAGAGGCGGTTTGCCATGGCCTGCCTCTGTGTAGCAACTTTGGACTTCCATGGTGGTCTCCCATCCAAGGACTAACCAGGACTGACCCTGCTTAGCTTCTGAGACCTGACAAGATCGGGCTTATCTAGGCCATCCAGGTCAGGGCAAGAGACAAACAGAGGTAGTTTGCCATTGCCTACCTCTGCATAGCAACCCTGGACTTCCTTGGTGGTCTCCCATCCAAGGACTAACCAGGACTGACCCTGCTTAGCTTCTGAGACCTGACAAGATCGGGCTTATCTAGGCCATCCAGGTCAGGGCAAGAGACAAACAGAGGTAGTTTGCCATTGCCTACCTCTGCATAGCAACCCTGGACTTCCTTGGTGGTCTCCCATCCAAGGACTAACCAGGACTGACCCTGCTTAGCTTCTGAGACCTGACAAGATCGGGCTTATCTAGGCCATCCAGGTCAGGGCAAGAGACAAACAGAGGTAGTTTGCCATTGCCTACCTCTGCATAGCAACCCTGGACTTCCTTGGTGGTCCTCCCGTCCAAGCACTAACCAGGGCCAACCTTGCTTCTCTCCCCAAGGTCAGAATAGGTTGGATAGACTGCTGAAATCCTTTACTCAAATGGTAGCCCCTATACTCTTGAGTAAAGAACTCAAACAGTCTAGCCAACCTTCTCTGAACTGTTTCTTGTCAACGTTTCATGAGGTCGCCAGGGACGTTTGTTTCAGTGTTAGGGTGGGGTTGCATTTTGAAATAACTCTCAGCCAGAGTTGGTGCTGGAAGCCCCAATTCCCAAGGGGTGCTACGATCAGGCGCATGGTGCCACATGGCACCAACAGCTCTCATGTGCCATCCAGAAGAGCAGTCTTGGAAACAGGCTGACTTTTCTTTTTCTTGATGCCTGCCAGAGACCCAGCCCTTTCTGAGCCAAGCTGGGAGCACTTTCCCTATCACGACTTTGAAATCGTCTCTTTCCCCCCAAAAAAGAAATGTGTCAGAATGCAATGCATGTGTGTGCATGTGCTGAAATTATTTCCACTACAAATCAGAAGGCACATGATGAGCCCCAGTCCATAATAATAATAATAAAAAAACAGGGGGGCTTCAGTAACAACTATAGAATCGCACTCACGTGGCATCTAAAGAGAGGTTTCAGAAAGAAAGCTAATGCGTGGCTGAAACCCGATCTTTCAATTAGAAACGACAAAGTCGCATCCCTTCAAGAGCAGCGGGTTTTAATGAATTTTGTATGAACAGAAGCTGTTTGTGTTCTGAAGTACCGGCGGACTCTCTGCTCTTCGGGGACCACCTGCTCTCTCGAATCCATATCTTATTGGTATCAAATGGGTGCAGCCTACAGTGCTCGAGGGGGAGGGGGAGGAACGCTAACGGGCCCTAGGAGGGTTCACACGCTGCACATGTCGGAGGTTTGATTCTTGGTGCAACAATTTAATTACCGGCAAAATTGTCGCGTCTCTGATAATGTCACATACCTCGCAGGGAGGGGGGAGGAGAAGGAAAATTGGGACGGGGGGGGGG
>NW_015177012.1:1682223-1689279 GCF_001447785.1 Gekko japonicus
GAAGGAAGGAAGGAAGGAAGGAAGGAAGGAAGGAAGGAAGGAAGGAAGGGCATACAGACAGAAAGAAAATAGAGAGTAGAGATGGAAAGAAGGAAAGAAAACAGCTAAAAGAAAGAGACAGAAAGAAAGAAAAGAGAGAGGCAAACAAACAAAAAGAAAGTGACAGACAAAGAAAGAAAGATACATACAGATAGAAAAAAAGAGAAAGAAAGAGAGGCAGAAAGACAAAAAGAAAGAAAGAGAGGGGGGAGAGAGAGAGAGAGAGATAAGTGCATCCCTGAAAAGGGTGGCACAGTCGTACACAGGGCAAAACCAGTTTCTCTGGAGGTCCAACAACAGGACAGAGGCTGAGGCCTTCCCCTGGTAAGAACATCAGAAGAAGAGGAGGAGGAGGAGATTGGATTTATACCCCGCTGTTCACTACCCAAAGTTGTCTCAGAGCGGCTTACAAACTCCTTTCCCTCCCCCTCCCCACAACAGACACCCTGTGAGGTAGGTGGGGCTGAGAGAGCTCTTGACAGAAAATGCTCTTTTTTCAAGAAGAGCTCTTATCAGAACTACGGCTTGCCCAAGGTCATCCAGCCAGGTGCAAGTGGAAGAGTGGGGAATCAAACCTGGTTCTCCCAGATTAGAGTCTGTGCACTTAACCACTACACAGAACCCTGGTGGATCAGACCAGTGAGGGTCCATCTAGTCCAGCATCCCATCTCACACGGTAGCCAGTCAGTTCCTCTGGAGAGCCAACAAGACGACATAGAGGCCGAGGCCTTCCCCTGATAAGAACATCAGAAGAGCCCTGCTGGATCAGGCCATTGGTCAATCAAGTCCAGCATCCTGTCTCACACGGTGGCCAACCAGTTCCTCTGCAGGGCCAACAATAGGGCATAGAGGCCGAGGCCTTCCCCTGGTAAGAACCTCAGAAGAGCCCTGCTGGATCAGGCCAGTGGTCCATCTACTCCAGCATCCCATCTTGCACTGTGGTCAGCCAGTTCCTCTGGAGGTCCAACAACTTGGTTAATATTCTTTTAAATACTGTGGTATGAATTAACTTGACCTCGGTCATCAGTGACACATCTTTACCCTCAAGTATCTTCTCTAGCTCTTTCATAGCTGTCCTTCCCGGTCTCATTATTCTTCGGATTTCTTGATCACAGTCTCCCTTTTGGTTGATGATGGAGCCAAGGAAATCTCGAACAATTTCAGTTTCTTCACCATCAACCTTAGAGTGCTTCAGTTGATACATGACACCTTTTCGGGTCTTACGTTTGGGGTTGTCCAGGCGCACCTATGGAGACGATCATGTCTAGTGGGGTTCCATGTGGCCAAGTGCAAAGTGATGCACATTGGAGCCAAAAATCCTAACTATAAATACACGTTGATGGGGTCCGAACTGGCAGAGACTGACCAAGATCACCAACATTATAACTGGTCTCCAGACGATCAAGATCAGTTCTCCCGGAGAAAACGGCGGCTTTGGAGGGCGGGCTCCAGGGCATTACACCCCTCCCTCCCAAAACCCCGCCCTCTCCAGGCTCTGCCTCCCAAATCTCTGGGTATTTCCCAACCCAGAGCTGGCAACCCTGGGGGGGGGGTCTATGGCATTGTACCCTGCTAAGGTCCCCCATCTCCTCAAACCACACCCTCCCCCAGGGTTGGCAGGCCTTAGTTGAGAGATTTCCAGGAGATTTGGAGGTGCCCCCTGGGGAGGGTGGGGTTTGGGGAGGGGAAGGGACCTCAGTGGGGTCTAACGCCATAGAGCCCACCCTCCAAAGCTGCCATTTTCTCCAGGGCGACCGATCCTCTGGAGGTCAGTTGTAATTCTGGGAGACCTCCAGGTCCTACCTGGAGAGTGGCAGCCCTACAAATGAAAGAGGAAACCAAGACGTGTGCATTACCAGAACGTTGCTCTTTTTGCCTCCACTCGTTCCTATGCTCTGCACTGCACCCAAATCGGAGACCCCTATAGCACCAATGGGAACCAGGCAGTTAATGTGGGCATAGGAATTTGTTTAGATATTTCTATCCTGCTTTTCTTCCTAATGGGGTCACAGAGCAGCTTGTGTCTGTGTGTCGAGTGCCAACAGGTGCAAACTGACGTACAGCAAACCCCAGCAAGGGGCCTTCAAGGCAAGTGAGGAGGAGAGGTGGTTGGTTGCCCATCGCCTTCCTCCTCTGCAGAGTCTTCCTTGGTGGTCTCCCTTCCGGGTACTGACCCTGCTTAGCCTATAACTTAAGGCAACCCCAGCAAGGGGCCTTCAAGGCAAGTGAGAAGCAGAGGTGGTTGGCCATTGCCTTCCTCTGCAGAGCTTTCCTTGGTTGCTTATGAGACCTGACGAGATCGGGTTATAACATGTAGGGTTGCCAAGTCAGAAGCGGCGCTGGAGTTTTCCCTCGGATGCCCGTGGCCCCGCCCCCAGCGTGCCCGGCGTGGTCATGTCACTTCCGGGTGATGTGTACGTCACGTGCTTTGGGGGTGGGGTTCCCCCTGGGGCCCGATCCGGCGGCGGCGGGGAACGGGCCTCTGGGGCGGGGGTTTCCCCGCCCCCCGGGGGGAGTTGGCAAGCCTAATAACATGCCACGTTCCCTCCTCAAAGCAACTGTCAAAAGACAAAATAAAAGGACATTTATGAAAATATAATTTGAACAAAGGAACAAGAAAAAAACCCGAACATCACAGTCTAGCACCTCACAGATCTGCCGGCACACATCACTCAGCATGTTAGCCGCAGTGGACTGTGAACTAAGGGATAACCGTCCTTTGGGGGTTGCCCTTTGGCTAATGCCAAAAACTCTTGCCTCTGGCTATGCCAAGCAAATAGAGTAAGAACTGCCAGTCTCAGTTAGGGGTGCCAGGTCAACTTCCCTGGCCAGCGGAGGTCTCCCGACGTCCTTCCAGGAAACCGGAAGTGATGTTGGGCATTTTCAGCCCTACTTCCAGTTTTGGGCCTACTTCCGGTTTCAGGCCTACTTCCAGTCGGGGTGACACTCTGGTTTTGTGGCAAAACTCTCTGGGAAATTCAGCTTCAAACCATAGAGTTTTGCCCAAAAACCAGGGCATCACTCACAACCGGAAGTAGGCCCAAAACCGGAAGTAGGCCCAAAAGGGTCAGTTGCGAGCAGGATTTCCCCCCACCAGCCAGCTGGCCGGCTCCCATCAGGGGGCTGGCAACCCTAGTTTGAGTAGACAGAACTGACCTTGATGGACCAACAGTCTGATTCTGTATAAGGCAGCTTCATGTCTTCATGTGCTCAACGTAGAGTTGCCAGCCTCCAGGTGGGGCCTGGGGGGATCTCCCGTTTTTACAACTGATCTCCAGCTGACGGAGATCAGCTCCCCTGGAGAAAATGGCTTCTTTGAAGGGTGACTCCATGGTAGGGTTGCCAAATGGTACTCACCTCCTCGGCGAGGGACTCCTGGGGACCTCCCGGTGCGCGCGGGGGCAAAGCGTGCATGCGTGCAACGTCACATCCGGGTGATGTGCACGTGGGGGTGGGGTTTCCCCCGGGGGCCGATTCTGTCGCGTCAGAAATCGGGCCGCCAAAGCGGGGGATTCCCCGCCCCCCGGGCCCATTTGGCAACCCTACTCCATGGCATTGTACCATATCAAAGCCCCTCCGCTCCCCAAACCCCACCCTCTCCCATCTCCATCTCCAAAGTCTCCATGTATTTTCCAGCCCTGACCTGGCAACCTTAGTTCAACAGGAGATCAGACCAGATCCCATTCAGCTAGTACAAAGACGTTCCCAGCTTTCTTCCTCTTCTAGAAACGATTCTGGCTGCACCCAGGGGAATACATGCAATGAGGGAGGAACTGTTTCAGAGGGAAGCCATGTTGGTCTGGAGTAGAACAGCTGGGTCTGAGCTCAGTAGCGCCTTAGAGACCAACAAGGTTTTCAGCATGAGCTTTTGAGAGTCAGAGCTGCCTTTGTCAGGAGGAAGAGAAACACATCTTTTGAAGAAGTCCTAGGGATCCTCTTGCAGACCGGTGAAATGAGCTCCCGGAGGAGATCCGGGCCCTGCGGGACCTCATGCAGTTCCGCAGGGCCTGCAAGACGGAGCTCTTCCACCAGGCCTTTGGGTAGGAGCCGCCACGACGATATTATCCATCTATCACATCTTGGGGAGCAGACATTGCCCGACTGTGCTGTGAAAAAAACTGTTCCTGGCGCTCTCGCCTTTAAGAATACTAGCTGCTAAATGTGCGTTGCTGTGTTTTGTGTAATTCTAGGTAGGTTTTTGTAGCACCAGATTTTACTATATGTGTAACAGTGTTTTATTGTACTCAGTTTTTAAACTTGTTGTTAGCCGCCCTGAGCCATCAGGTAGGGCGGCATAGAAATCTAAAAAATAAATAAATAAATAAAATAAAGGTCTGTAGTTTGGCGGTTCGAGACACGAGGGCTGCGGGATGGAGGGAGCTCCCTTCTCTGGCCTCGGCTCCTGCCAACCTAGCAGTTCGAAAGCAAGAAATTGCAAGTAGATAAATACGCATCGCGTTCCGTGCGCCTTGGCGTCTAGTCAATGCCGGTCACGTGACCACGGAAACGTCTTTGGGCTGCGCTGGCTCTTCAGCTCGGAAACAGAGATGAGCACCGCCCCCTATAGTCAGATTCGACTAGCTTTCGAGCAAGGGAAACCTTTACCTTTAACTTTTCTAGGCGTCCTCTCAGTGTTCCATAGAAAACTATACTTCCCATAATTAGATTCATGGAGGATGAGTCTGTGTCTACTAGCCCTGGTGACTGAGGGGAACCTCCACATTCAGAGGCACCAATCCTCTGAATCCCAGCCTCTCTGTCCTGTTCTTGGCCCTCCAGAGGAACTGGCTGGCCACTGTGTGAGACAGGATGCTGGACTAGATGGACCCTCACTGGTCTGACCCAGCAGGGCTCTTCTGATGTTCTTAAACTGAGAGGATAAGAGATGGCATGCGTAATTTGAACTCGGGGCAAACCTGTAGCCAATTTAATGCTTTTCCAATAACAAGGCCTTTGCAAAAAAGAAAATCCCCAAAGTGTTACCTTTCCTCGTGAGCTGCAGGTAACGCTATCAGTTTATAATTGCGCTGGCCCTTTATTATCCCACGGTTTAATAAACAATTTACCTAAATTATTAAAATGAAAATTTCAACATGATTAAAAATTAACCAGGTTAAATGAGCAAACAAATAAATACGGCCGCCTTGTCCTGCTTGACTGGGGTCCGGAGGCTTTATTGCTTTTGTTCAAGATCAGATAATATATTTTCTTCCCCGCCCCCTGTGCCCTCATCTCCTTCTCACTCCTTCATACCCCTGCAAGCCAGCAACCTGAATCCCCTTTAAAGGCCACAACTGACCCATAAGAGTGTCCTGGCTTTGGCAAAGCATTTCCTCCTGGGCCCCCACTGAAAACCTCTGGAGAAAAAACCCCAAAATGTGAAGAGCTGAGCCCCTTTCCTAAGCGTCCTAGCAAGAAAGTGGGAAGAAGGATGAGAAGGGAAAAAGCTCTCTCTCCCTGGACTGGAAGAGACAGTTGGTTCGCATTTACACAGGTGCGCGTGTCCCTCGATACGCCTCCTTATGGATCGCGTCGTTATGCAGACCTTGACAAAACCTTGCAAAAGAACAAGTTAAGTGGCCACGCATGTTGTTGTGGCAAGATTTTTTAGTGCGTGGTGAGGATTGCTTGTGTGTATTAGTAAAACATGGGGCATGGATCGGGCCTTGCAACCCACACGTGTCTCACACACACGAAGCTGCCTTATACTGAATCAGACCACTGGTCCGTCAAGGTCAGTATTGTCTACTCAAACTGCAGGGTCTCCGGCAGAGGTCTTTCACCTCACCTCTTACCTGGTCCTTCTAACTGGTTATGCTGGGGACTGAACCTGGGGCCTTCTGCATGCCAAGTGGAAGCTCTGCCACTGAGCCACAGCCCCTCTTTAAAGCTCTCCACGGTCTCAGGTGGAGGTCTTTCCCATCACCTCCTGCCTGGTCCTTTTAACTGGAGAGGCCGGGGATTGAGCCTGGGACCTTCTGTGTGCCAAGCAGATGCTCTATTACTGAGTCATGGCCCCTCTTTACAACTCTCCAGGGTCTCAGGTGGAGGTCTTTCCCATCACTTCCTGCCTGATCCTTTTTAACTGGAGAGGCCGGGGATTGAACCTGGGGCTTTCTGCATGCCAAGCAGAGGCTCTACCACTGAGCCACAGCCCCTCTTTACAGCTCTCCAGGGTCTCAGGCCCTTTCCCATTACCTCCTGCCTGGTCCTTTTAACTGGAGATGCCAGGGATTGAACCTGGGACCTTCTGCATGCCAAGCAGATGCTCTGCCACTGAGCCACAGCCCCTCTTTACCGCTCTCTGGGGTGACACTCTGCTGGACCTCCGGATGGACCTTTGCTCCATATGTTTATCCAGTTCCCTCTTGAAGCTGTCCATGCTTGTAGCCACCACCACCTCCTGTGGCAGTGAATTCCATGTGTTAATCACTCTTTGGGTGAAGAAGTGCTTCCTTTTATCTGTTCTAACCCAACCACTCAGCAATTTCATGGAGTGCCCACGAGTTCTTGTATTGTGAGAAAGGGAGAAAATTATTTTTTCTTGACCTGCTCTATCCCATGCATAATCTTATAAACCTCGATCGTGTCACCCCTCAGCCGTCGTTTCTCCAAGCTAAAAAGCCCTGAGCGCTTTAACCTTTCTTCATAGGGAAAGTGTTTCAACCCTTTTATCATTCTAGTTGCCCTTTTCAGCACTTTTCCAATGCTATAATATCCTTTTTGAGGTGTGGTGATCAGAACTGTACACAGTACTCCAAATGAGGACGGACAGGGGCATTATGATACTGGCTGATTTGTTTTCAGTTCCCTTCCTAATAATTCCCAGTATAGCATTGGCCTTTTTTATTGCAGTCACACACTGTCTCAACATTTTCAGTGAGTTATCTACTACGACTCCAAGATCTCTCTCAAGATCTCTCTCATGGTCCCACCGAAGGGGTACCTATTTATCTCCTTGCAATTTCTTGCTTTCGAACTGCTAGGTTGGCAGGAGCTGGAACTAGAGACGGGAGC
>NW_015177012.1:1689352-1690151 GCF_001447785.1 Gekko japonicus
CCTTCAACAGCCTGCAGTTCACCGTCTTAACCACTTGAGCCACCGCAGCTCTATTTCTTCTTCCTCCTCCTCCTCTTCTTCCCTAGACCCCACCCTCCAAAGCAGCCATGTTCTCCAAGGGAATCCATTACCGTCACCTGGAGATCAGTGATCATACCGGGAGATCTCCCGGACCAGCCCAGATCTTGGCATCCCCAGCCCCCCCGCCGCCGCATTCGCAAGGTGCAAACGAATCTTCGCCGCCCGGCGTATGAAGGCAAGCCGCCTCTAATTGGTCCCGCGTCCTCATCTGGCGCGCAAGTTCATCCATGGCGGCAGCGGTCGCCCCCCCCCCGGAGGTTACCACCTCCATTCTCAGCTTTACCTGCTGTCCGTAGGTTCGCCAGCTCTAAACAGCAGTGCTGATAAAAAATAAGTGCGGGTTCCCCCCTTTCCTCCCCCTCCCGAATTTTTTTTCCAGTAGTTTCAGTTTTAATTACCAGCATCAAGACAACTCGCATTCTCACCAGGTTGTTTCACACTAATTAAAGCGAGGAGGGGTTTATCGAAGGGACACCAACTCCTTCGCCGCTCCCTCGGCCTCATCTATTATTTACCGTCGGTAATGCAAATAATTTCCAATTTAAACAGGCCGAGTGGGTCGGCGATGGGGGTGGGGGGGGGGAGAGCAGGAGAGAAGGTTTGGGGGGGGGGGGAGGGAGGGGAGGAAGAAAATGGCATCATTGGATTGGAGAAAGTGGTTTTCATATGATATTTTCCTGAAAACGTTCCAGAGTTTGGAGAATGACACGGCCACTTT
>NW_015177012.1:1690429-1698699 GCF_001447785.1 Gekko japonicus
TGACACTGTCTAACCATCTCATCCTTTGCCGTCCCCGTCTTCTTTGACCTTCAATCTTTCCCAGCATCAGGGTCTTTTCCAGTGAGTGCTCCCTTCTCATTTGGTGGCCAAAGTATTTGAGCTTCAGTTTCATTATCTGGCCTTCCAGGGAACAGTCAGGGTTGATTTCTTTTAGGATTGACTGATTTGATCTTTTTGCAGTCCAAGGGACTCTCAAGAGTCTTCTCCAGCACCATAGTTCAAAAGAATCTATTCTTCGGCACCCGGCCTTATTCTTCGGCACCCGGCCTTCCTTATTTATTTATTTATTTATTTATTTATTTATTTAATTAATTTTAGGCTTATATACCGCTCTGACCCCGAAGGGTCTCTGAGCGGTTTACATACAACTTTATACCTAACTAGGGCCACATTTTTGTATGGGGGGATGATGAACTACCGGCACCCAGGCAGCGGGATCAGTTGTTGTTCAGTTCCTGGCTCAGTTGTTGTATTAGTTCCTGGCGGGCTCTTCAGTGCTTCCCCCTCTGGTGCCCGGAACAGATCTTAATCCACGGCTCCTTCCGGTGGGCTTCATCCGGTGCTCGGCAACGTGTCCATATAATCCAACTCTCGCAGCCATACATGACTCCTGGGAATACCATTGCTTTGACCATGCGGACTTTTGTTGGCAGGGTGATGTCTCTACTTTTTATCATGCTGTTTAGGTTCGCCATCGCTTTCCTCCCAAGGAGCAGGCGTCTTTTAATTTCATGGCTGCTTATTCGGGTATAATTCTGTGAACTTTATCCTCCAGAGTAGCCATTTTCTCCCAGGGGAACTGATATCTGTTGTCTGGGGATCATTTGTCATTCTGGGTTATCTCCAGGTCCTACCTGGAGGTTGGCAACTCTACCCGACCTGGACAAGGACTTCTCTATGACATGTGTGTGCGAGCATTAGCAAAAGGTGATTCAAAAGGTCGCCAGCGTCCAGGTGGGACCTGGAGATCACCCAGAATTACGACTGAGCTCCAAACTACTTAGATCAGTTCCCCTGGAGAAAATGGCTGCTTTGGACAGTGGACTCCATGGCATCGTACCTCGCCGAGGTCCCTCCCCTCCCCAAATCCTGCTTTCCCCAACGCTCTACCCTCAAATCTCCAGGCGATTCAGTCCAGTGTTCACCGCCCTAGAAATGACTTGCATGCCTGTCATTTCCATCGGTATGTTTTCGGAACACCCACCTTGGGGCCAGAGCCAGCGATGCAGAAAAGGGCCACTAAAATAATAAAAGGGTTGGAACACTTTCCCTGTGAAGAAAGATTAAGGCCCTTGGGGGCTCTCTAGCCTGGAGAAACGACGGCTGAGTGGTGACATGATCGAGGTTTACGAGATCATGCATGGGATAGAGAAGGTCGAGAAAGAGGTACTTTTCTCTCTTTCTCACAATAAAAGAACTCGTGGCGGGCACTCCATGAAATTGCTGAGCGGTCGGGTTAGAACGGATACAAGGAAGTACTTCTTCACCCAAAGAGCGATTAATACATAGAATTCACTGCCACAGGAGGTGGCGGCGGCTACCAGCATGGACGGCTTCAAGAGGGAATTAGATAAGCATATGGAGCAGAAGTCCATCAGTGGCTATTAGCCACAAGGGATAGCTAGGCCACCAAATGAGAAGGGAGCACTCACTGGAGAAGACCCTGATGCTGGGAAAGATTGAAGGTCAAAGAAGAAGGGGGCGGCAAAGGATGAGATGGTTAGACAGTGTCATCGATGCAACGAACATGAAACTGAGCCAACTTCAGAGGACAGTGGAAGACAGCAGGGCCTGGCATGATCTGGTCCATGGGGTCGCGAAGAGTCGGATTCGACTGTGCAACTGAACAACAAATAGCTAGGCACTCCGGGGCAAGTGATGCTCTGTATTCTTGGTGTTTGGGGGGGGGGGCGCAACTGTGGGAGGGCTTCTAGTGTCCTGGCCCCACTGCTGGACCTCCTGATGGCACCTGGTATTTTTGGCCACTGTGTGACAAAAGAGTGCTGGGCTGGATGAGGCATTGGATTGATCCAACATCGGCTTCTCTTATGTTCTTATCCAATTAATGCACCAGGTTGCCATTTTGTGTGAACAGAGCAATATATATATATCTCCCGGCCTTGGTACATGTGAACCCTGGTTTTTTGGTGCTGACACATTTGTGTGCTCTGAACCTTGAAGATTCAAGCCCCCACTTGCACAAAACGGTGACTGGGTCTAGCGAGAAGACTACCCATGCCGTCCTGTCCGGGTATGTGACTTAGGATCACCAGAAACATAACTCCTGAACATGGCTTCTGTGATGTGGTTGATAGCCACTAGCTTGAAGAAGAACAGTTGGTGTTTATACCCTGATTTTCTCTACCTTAAGGAGTCTCAAAGCAGCTTACAATCGCCTTTCCCTTCCTTTCCCCACAGCAGACACCTTGTGAGGTAGGTGGGGCTGAGAGAGCTCTGAGAGAGAAAACTGTGACTGGCCCAAGGTCGCCCAGCAGGCTTCGTGTGGAGAAGGAATGGGGAATCAAACCCGGTGCACCAGATTAGTGTCTGCCGCTCTTAACCACGACACCACACTGGCTATCCAAACTACAGAGATGGGGTAGATCCATGCCCCTGTGGACAGCTAGCAGCTGTGATAAGCTAAACGACTGAAGGGAACCTCCATGCTCAGAGGCACTAATCCTCTGAATCCCAGTGCCAGGAGGCAACATCAGGGGAAGCCCTCGGCCTCTATGCCCTGTTGCTGGCCCTCCAGAGGAACTGATTGGACATTGTGTGAGATAGGCTTGCCAAGTCCCCCCTGGGGGCGGGGAAACCCCCACCCCAGAGGTCCATTCCCTGCCACCGGCAGATTGGGCCCCAGGGGGAACCCCACCTCGACGTGCACGTCACCCGGAAGTGACGTGACGACGCCGGGCACGCTGGGAGCTCTATGGTTTTCCCTCGGATGGTCGTGGCCCCGCCCCCAGCGTGCTCGGCATCGTCATGTCACTTCCGGGTGACGTGCATGCGGTGCGCACACGCTTCGCGCGCACGCTCTCCCGGAGCAAGCTGGGAGCCCCCCGCACCAGATACAGGTAACACTTGGCAACCCTAGTGTGAGACAGGGATGCTGGACTGGATGGACCCTCACTGGTCTGATCCAGCAGGGCTCTTTCGATGTTGTTAGTTAGACCTCTGCCTCTATGCCCTGTTGTTGGCCATCCAGAGGAACTGGTTGGCTACTGTGTAAGACAGGATGCTGGACTAGGTGGACTATTCGTGTGATCCAGCAGGGCTCTTCTATGTTCTTAGGAAGACATTGGCCTCTATGGCCTGTTGTTGGCCGTCCATAGCAACTGGTTGGCCATTACGTAAGACAGGATGCTGGACTAGATGGACTATTGGTCTGATCCAGCAGGGCTCTTCTTATGTTCGGATATTCTTATTAGCTGCCTTTTTGCCTTGCAGACCTCAAGTCAGCTTACAATGGAAATAAAACGAAAAAGGGTTTATTCATTCTATGAAATAATTTTTGGAATGAATAGCTTGGGAGCTCTCTTGGGGTCTGTTCATTCCTAGTCGTGTTCTGAGCCAGTTTGGTGTAGTGGTTAAGTGCGTGGACTCTAATCTGGGAGAACCGGGTTTGATTCCCCACTCCTCCACTTGCAGCTGCTTGATGGCCTTGGGTCAGTCACAAGTTCTTTCAGAGCTGTTCTCTCAAGAGGAGTTCTGTCAAGAGCTCTCTCAGCCCCACCTACCTCACAGGGTGTCTGTTGTGGGGAGGGGAAGGGAAAGGAGTTTGTCAGCCACTCTGAGACTCTTGAGTGAAGGGTGGCATATAAATCCAATCTCTTATCTTCTTCTTCTCTTCTGGTGGCTCATGATAATAAAGAGTACTCTGTACATGCTCAGAGGTACTACCTGATTTGATATTTTTTTAACAAATAATGAAGAGAAACAGCAAAAAGATGTTTGTTAACCTTTTCCTTTTGGTTACACTTTTTATATCTGTATAGAGACCCCTGAAGAACTTGGTGCGAAACACATAGGGGTATGGATATATAGAATAAATAATTTCTTTTTCTTTGTCTCATGCTCCAATCAGTGCGGCCCTTTGTTCTTTCCTCAAAAAACAGAAACCAAATTAGCCAATTTTAGTCCTCAATAAAACTGTCTTCAACTGTCTCTTGAAAACTGATTGAACCGAAGATGTTGAAGCAACCCATTTTCGGGGACCCAGCTTTGTACAGTAGCTGTTTCCTTGTGAACTGAAGCCTAGAATTTTATTTCATTTTGTCAGGGAGAACATTTGATGGCATTCGGATTGTTTTGGCAGGGCCGAAGTCCTCCAGAAGTCACATCAATTGACGAGGCTTCAACCTCCGTGGTGACCAGGATCGTCGGGACTAAATCCATATTCGGATAACTAGAAACACTTTAGTTTCACGGCAGTCCTGGGGCCCTTACCAGTCACGGGCAGATTTACGGTTTCATATTATGCCAGGGAAGGAGACAGCAGGACTTTGCAACTTTCCTTCCCCCCCAGTTTCACTGGCCACAGCGGATCTGACGCTTTGGATATTGCAAGGCCGGTACCTCTCGCATAAGCTTTATGACGGCTGCCACAAAGGAGTCACAGAATCATCCGTTTTCTGCCGCCACCTTGAAGACCGGTGCTAATGAAATCCCACTAGCAAAAACTAATTGTGTGCGGGGAGATACTCCGTGTCCGTGTCGACTCCCCCACTCTGGAGAAACAATCCCGGTGCGCAAATTCCACCAGGAAGTCCACCTCTTGGTAGCTTCTGTTTACCTGCAGTTATTTCTATAAATCTTTCACAATTAACTTTACACATTCTTCCACTTTCCCTGGATATGTTCATGTAGGCGTGTGGTGCTTGTAGTTTCATTGCATTATGGGCTTTGTAATCTTAAGAACCCAAACGTATGAAGCTGCCTGCTACCAAATCAGATCATGGGCCCATCAAGGTCAGTATTGCCTACTCAGACTGGCAGCTGCTCCCCAGTGTCTCAGGTAGAGGTTTTTTACACCACCTGCAGCATGCTCCATTTCTTGAATGGTTGACACTTGAACACACATGCCTTCTACTGAATCAGACCCTTGGTCCATCAAGGTCAGTATTGCCTAAGACTGGCAGCAGCTCTCCAAGGTCTCAGGTGGATGTCTTTCCCACCACCTACTGACTGGTCCTTTTAACTGGAAATGTCAGGAATCGAACACACATGAAGCTGGCTTATACTGAATCAGACCCTTGGACCATCAAAGTCAGTATTGTCTACTCAGACTGGCAGCAGCTCTCCAGGATCCCAGGCAGAGGTCTTTCCCATCACCTCCTGCCTGGTCCTTTTTAACTGGAGGTGCCGGGGATTGAACCTGGGACCTTCTGCATGCCAAGCAGAGGCTCTTCCACTGAGCCACAGCCTCTCTTCACAGCTCTTCAGGGTCTCAGGCGGAGGTCTTTCCCATCACCTCCTGCCTGGTCCTTTTTAACTGGAGGTGCCGGGGATTGAACCTGGGACCTTCTGCATGCCAAGCAGAGGCTCTACCACTGATCCACAGCCCCTCTGCAAACACATAAAGCTGCCTTCTACCGAATCAGACCCTTGGTCCATCAAGGTCAGTATTGCCCACTCTGACTGGCAGCAGCTCTCCAGGATTTGAGGCGGAGGTCTTTCCCACCACCTACTGACTGGTCCTTTTAACTGGAAATGTCAGGGATCGAATACACATGAAGCTGGCTTATACTGAATCAGGCCCTTGTCCCGTCAGTATTGTCTATTCAAACTGGCAGCAGCTCTCCAGGGTCTCAGGCGGAGGTCTTTCCCATCACCTGCTACCTGGTCCTTTATAACTGGAGATGCCGGGGACTGAACCCAGGACCTTCTGCATGCCAAGCAGAGGCTCTGCCACTGAGCCACAGCCCCTCCCTAAATAAAATTGTCTTCTATCGAGGTCAACTATGGTCTGTCTTTGGCCTAACAGCAGCTCTCCAGGTTCTCAGGCAAAGCTCTTTCTTTTTCAAACAGAGCCCCATACTTTGCAAACACCACAGGAACGCGTTGCTCCAAAAAATTATGGGATAGGTGCTGAATGGGGGCAGGGCTCAAGTGTGGCAGATGATGCCTGAAATGGTTTGATAGCCAAAACAGAACGTCCAGCCAGCATTCATCTGAGAAGAGGAGAAGACGCCTTGGACAAGCTCCAAAACAAGGCCTCATGGAGGAAGAGGGAGAGAGAGAGAGATGTTCTCGTGTGCCACTTCTATCTCTCTAATGAGAAAAAGGGGTTTTCTAATTTATTGCTTGTACGGGGTTCTTCCTCCGCCGAGGCACAAATAGCAGCATATCAATAAAGCCAGCCATTCGGAGTTGGGTATTTCCACCTCTGTCACAGCAAAAAAATAATTAAAAACGGATCCGCCAGATCATAAATTGCATGCCGCCGAGGATGGAACCCCCCCTCCTTAACCCTGACTGTGCCAGGCCAGGCCCACAAAAAAAAAAAGAGAGATGAAAACAAGGTAAGATTTTGGCATCCCTCTGAGGAAAAATGTCGGCGCCCACCTCCTTCCCAATGACCAGGACTGGAAATGGGTGGCCTCACCTGAAATGTCATCTCGGGTTGTATTCATCTAGTCAGGGCTTGCGATGCAGAAGACTAATGGCGTTTTTTAAAAACTTCTGCCTACATATAGCAAGCAGCCTAGATAGCCCAGGTGATCTCATCACATCTTGGAAGCTAAGCAGGGTTGGTCCGGGTCAGTAGAGAAGAGGAGAGAAGATTGGATTTATTCCCCGCCCTTTGCTACCCGAAGGAGTCTCAGAGCGGCCTACAAACTCCTTTCCCTTTCCCTCCCCACAACAGACACCCTGTGAGGTCGGTGGAGCTGAGAGAGCTCTGACAGAAACTGCTCTTTTTCAAGAACAGCTCTTATCAGAACTATGACTTGCCCAAGGTCATCCAGCAGAACTATGACTTGCCCAAGGTCATCCAGCAGGTGCAAGTGGAGGAGTGGGGAATCAAACCCGGTTTTCCCAGATTGGAGTCCGCACACTCAACCACTACACCAAACTGGCTCTTGGATGGGAGACCACCAAACGTACTTGGATGAGAGACCACTAAGGAAGTCCAGGGTTGCTACGCAGAGGAAGGCCATGGCGAACCACCTCTGAACATCTCTTGCCCCTGACCTGGATAGCCCAGGGTAGTCCAGTCTCACCAAATCTTGGAAGATAAGCAAGATTGTCCCTGGTTAGTAGTTGGATGGGAAACTGCACCAGGGAGGGCCTTTGGTTGAGGCGGAAGGCATTCAATCTCTTCTGACCCCCCCCCCCCATCCTATCCACGGCACTGTTCATGACCTTTTTCCAGTACCCTGCTGTCCTGGATATTATTTGGGCACTGGAATTTCTTAGGGTAATGATTTCATAAGGCATGGGTTTCGGTTTTATCTGCTATTGTTATTTTTATTGTATGTCGATTTTATGTTGTGAGTCGCCCTGGTAGAGTGGGGTATACATTTAATAAGTAAATAAATAAAGTCCAGGGTTTCTACGCAGAGGCAGGCAGTGGCAAACCACCTCTGTTTGTCTCCTGTCCTGACTTGGATAGCCCAGGCCATTCTGATGTTATCAGATCTCAGAAGCTAAGCAGGGTTGGCCCTGGTTAAGACTTAGATGGGAAACCACCGCGGAAATTCAGGGTTGCTACGCAGAGGCAGGCAATAGCAAGCCACCCCTGTATGTCTCTTGCCATTACTTGGATGGCCCAGACCATTCTGATGTCATCAGATCTCAGAAGCTAAGCAGGGTTGGCTCTGGTTAAGACTTAGATGGGAGACCACCAGGGGAATTCAGGGTTGCTACGCAGAGGCAGGCAATAGCAAGCCACCCCTGTATGTCTCTTGCCCTTAGCTGGATAGCTCAGGCCATTCTGATGCCATCACATAGAATCATATAGAATCATAGAATGTTAGAGTTGGAAGGGACCATCTAGTCCAACCCCCTGCACTCTGCAGGAGCATCGCCGAAAGATAGCCCTACATACCTACAATTAGGGGTCATTTCGTAGAAAAAGAGCTAGGGGAACTCATTAGCATAACTCATTAGCATATGCCACACACCCTGACATCACCGGAAGTGTGTCATAAGGCCACACACCCCGCCCCCAACAGTCTCGGTCGCCGCCGCCGGCCTTGCAGCTCCACTGCCGAGCCCCATGAGGGGCCCGGCGGTGGACCTGCAAG
>NW_015177012.1:1698729-1741818 GCF_001447785.1 Gekko japonicus
GGGCTTCGTCATGTGCCCCACCCCCGTACCTCGCCCGGGGGAACTGCGTTCCCCCGCAATCCCCCCCGAAATGACCTCTGCCTACAACATACCCGAAAGATGGTCGTCCAGCCTCCGCTTGAAAACGTCCAGTGGAGCATCCACCACCTCCCGAGGCAGTCTGTCCCACTGCTCGACCTGATATTTCTCCTGATATTTAGCCGGTAACGACTCCCTTGTAATTTCCACCCATTAGCTCTAGTCTTGCAATCCGGAGCAAGAGAGAACAGATCCGCTCCATCTTCTACATGACAGCCCTTCAGATATTTGAAGCCTGCAATCATGTCCCCTCTAAGCCTTCTCTTTCCCAGGCTAAACAGACCCAACTCTTTCAGCCTTTCCTCATAAGACGTGGGTTCCAACCCTCTCGCCATCCTGGTTGCCCTCTTCTGGACACGCATCTCAGAAGCTAAGCAGGGCCAGCCCTGGTTAGGACTTGGATGGGAATTCCAGGGTTGCTATGCAGAGGTAGGCAGTGGCAAACCACCTCTCAACATGATAGGGTTGCCATAAGTCAGTTGCCACTTGAGGGCTCACTTTCCCTTACTCTACACACTGCAAGGGGACATTGTAAGCACCCAGAGGTTGGTCACTTGCCTGGGAGACACTCTCTTGCCATGCAGATGAACCAGGTAAGCCCCCTTGAGATCAATAGGGCCTACTCACAAGCAGACTTGTGTTGCATTGAGTCTTTATGGTCAGAGTCTCGTTACATCTGGGATATTTATCAAACATATCTCTGTGCAGAATCTTTGCTGTGTGGGCTAAACAATCCAACTGCAGATGATGCAGGAACCATTTATTACATTTTTATTTGCAACTGAGGGCTGCGTGCATGTCTCTCTCCTCCTCTGCAACAACAGTCCGATAAGATAGGCTAGGCTGAGACCATTTGCGCAGTAGTGAAATTCCCCACATTGGCGAATTTAAAACTGTGCATTATGTGAAATTTTCCGCAGTAGATTTCCCCTCACCAGGTGCAAACCCGAAGCTTCCTCCTTCTTATCCCGTATTTTTGGAACTTGCTAGAACTGGGGATTCCGAAAATGCGAGTTTAGAAGGAGAAAACTTTGGGTTTGTGCCTGGTGAGGAAAGAAGAAGAAGAGGAGGAAGAAGAAGAGGAGGAGGAGATCTATACCCTGCCCTTCACTCAGAAACTCAGAGCGGCTTACAAACTCCTTTCCCTTCCCCTTTCCCTTCTCCTCCCCACAACAGACAGAGGGCTCTGACAGAAACTGCTATTTTCAAGGACAGCTCTGGCAGAACTATGGCTTGCCCAAGGTCATCCAGCAGCTGCAAGTGGAGGAGTGGGGAATCAAACCCGGTTCTCCCAGATTAGAGTCCGTGCACTTAACCACTACACCAAACTGGCTCACCAAACTGGCTCACATCACACAAATTTTTAAAATGTCAATGTGGGGAATTTCACTACTGCGGAAATGGTCTGAGAGAGAATGAGTGGCCAAATGCCATCCTAGTGAAATTTGTTGATGTGTAAGGATTCGAACCTGGGCCTCCTAGTACACTCTAACCACTATGCCACACTGGGGCTGTGATCACTTGAGCAGTTTGGCCCGATGCAGCCCCCCCTCCCCTCCATATCAGCCACATCTGTCAGATGTTCCCCCGGCATACTCATCCCGTCATAGGATGATTTGGAGCTGGGTTAAAAAGGAACCACATCACAAATGGTGTTTTTGGTTCCCTATGCATTCATTGTGCATAGCCAGATGTCTGAACGTGGGGGAGCATGCGCAGAACGGATTTGGCAGTCTGAACCTGCAGATCTGTTCCCACTGCTAGGGAGGTTTTTTTAAAAAAATTGCCTATATGCACGCACATGAACACTTGTGTGCGCGCATAAGCGTGCATATGAGCACATGCATTTTAAAAAATTTCCGGGCAGCGCCCTCTGTGGCTGAGTTGCTGCAATAATCTGGATGCTTGACCACGGGATGTCTGCATGGGTAATCCAGCAGGGTGTGCTGTCTGAATGAGATGCCCCACAACCAGAGGTCATTTTGGGGGGGATCGCGGGGGAACACAGTTCCCCCAGGTGAGGTACGGGGGCGGGGCACATGACGAAGCCCCGCCCCCTGCTTCCGGCCCTCATTCAGCCAGGAGGAGGCAGGAGAAGAGGGATGGTAAGTTGCTTCCTCCCCGCCTCTCCCCACCCCTGCCTGCCTGGGGCCAGGGGGGGCCTTCGCGGGGCTTCCTTGCACTCCCGCTGGCCTTGCAGGTCCACCGCCGGGCCCCTGATGTCAGGGGGTGTGGCATATGCTAATGAGTTATGCTAATGAGTTCCCCTAGCTCTTTTTCTACGAAATGACCCCTGCCCACAACACTTTAAACCGGTTCAATTAGAGGTGCACCATCTCGCTCCAAGCTGCCAGTGTAACCACAGCCTGGATCTCAGCAAGTATGCCATGGTGGAATCCCCAGGATACCTCTTGGCCAACTTTACCCTCACCAGGATTTGAAATTAACATGAGAACCTGTTTTTCCAGGGTGGTTCGGTTGATCTGACCTCTCATAATCCAAACTTCAGGAGAGGGATCATGACCCAGGTTGAAATAGTTTGAGAACTCTTGTTTTGGAAGGCTTTGGTGATGCAGAAGAAGGAGAAGGAGGAGGAGGAGGAGGAGGAGGAGGAGATTGGATTTATAATCCACTCTTCATTGCACGAAGGAGTCTCAGAGCAGTTTACAATCTCCCTTCCCTTCCTCTCCCCACAACAGACACCCTGTGAATTAGGGGCGACTGAGAGAGCTCTTTTGAGAATTGCTCATGAGAGAACAACTTGCAGCTGACCCAAGGTCACACCAGCAGCTGCATGTGGAGGAGTGGGGAATTAAACCCAGTTCTCCCAGATTAGAGTCCGTGCTCCTAACCACTACACCAAACTGGATTAATCTAGTTTCTCCTGGAATCTTTTACTTCTGGCTTAACCAATAATAGCTTAAGAAGAGTGGTTCTTCCTTAGAAGAAATGCCATGAAGGGCTACTCCCAGCATAACTTGCCTGTTCCTGCCAGTGCAGCTATTGCAGGCAATCGGCACTGATGGGGCTTATGTTTTAATCCATGCATGTTGAAGGGTTATCACTACCTTTTCCAGACTTTGAGGCACCCCATGTGTACCTCTTCCATTTCTGTTTCTCAAAACAGGCCCTCTGTCCAGCTGACGCTTTCTGCCTCTTTGTCGGGGAGGGGTGCATTTTTGACCAGCCTCGGGCTGTTGTGAAATTTCCCAGGAGAACAGTGCAGACAGTACCTCTGGACCGAGTCTTGGGAGCTTGTCGGCGCAATAATATCGAACAGAAGACGACACTTCATAATGGAAAATCCCCAAGCCAGTGACCGTATCTGATCCTCGGAGGACGCCAGAAGTTAGAGGAGAACAAAAGAGGTGGGCAGGGTGGAATCAATTTTAAATCACCCAACTTGATGGTCTGCTCTGCCTTCCATTCTTGTTGGTATCTCTCTCTCTGAAAAGTACTGAGACTTTACTAGCGATTTCAGCTCTCATACTTTATTTCAGCTCAGAACAAGACAAGTTTCCCCGGCTCACAGGCCAGTTTATATGTGCAACAATCCCACACCAAAACACACCCCACACTAGTTCCATGGGCTCTCGGCCGGGAGCCTAGCCCTCCGATTGGTGCGGGCTAGGATCCACTTGGCTCATTGTTCATGATAGCAAAGCTCGGCCGACTCTCTGTCTCTCTGTCTCTCTGTCTCTCTGTCTCTCTGTCTCTCTGTCTCTCTGTCTCTCTGTCTCTCTGTCTCTCTGTCTCTCTGTCTCTCTGTCTCTCTGTCTCTCTGTCTCTCTGTCTCTCTCTCTGTTCCTTCTTCGTGGTCTGTGTAATTCCTACAGTTCCTACAGGATGGATTCCTCTTCCCTATCTTCAAAGCCCTCTCGGGCAGGGGTGTCGAACTCATTTGTTATGAGGGCTGGATCTGACATAAATGAGACCTTGTTGGGCCGAGCCACGTGTGTTATAAAAGGTAATGCCAGGCAGCGGAGATATCAACTTTTTATAAAGGACACAAGCACAAAGGGGTTTTTTTTAACTTAAAATAAAAAACATGCTTAAAACTCTTGAACTCTTGCACTATTTTGTTTATTTAACAGTGTCTGATAACTGACATCTCTTGCTCTGAAGTATTGCCTCAAAAGGTCTGTGCTGTTACAGTCTTGAGTATGCTGTTCGAGTGTGTACCTGTAAGCTGCAAACCTACAGTGACACAGCAGCAGCAGAACTGGAAGAAGCAGCAGAAGACAGCCAGTTCCACTGCGGGCCTGATAGGAGCCCACCGGGGGTCTGATCCGGCCCCTGGGCAGCATTTTTGACACCCCTGCTCTAGGGCCTTCTCCTTCTTAACTCTCTGTTCTCACAGTCCTGGAGAACCTTTCCATCCTTATTCCACCAGATCTGCCTTCTCATCTCACCTGTCCAAAGTTCTCCTGCTTCCTCAAACACGATTCCACCCTTTCTCCCTCACCATTCCTTCTGCCTCTCAGAATATCTGCCTCTCAGAATATCTGTATGATGCTGTCTTCTTCTTCTTCTTTTAATTGATGTTTTAATTAGAATGCATAGGTACATAGGTACATCAATATCAATTCATTTTACAGAGTTTCTCAAACTAGTATCAGAATAAATGTCAACATATTACTTAAGCTGTAACAATACATTAGTATTACTTCTTAGTACAGTGTTATTGTCATTAATGCTAATACTAAGCATTTCTTGCATACTATTCTTTGGGTGCGGTCAGACGGCGTGCTGAGAGCGGGTTAAACTGCTCCGGTTCTAACTGGATTATATTTGATCTGGATAATCGCAATCACATTTACCTCCCTTATCCCGCCTCACCGCGCAGTCACATCGCTCCCCGGCATCTACACTACCAACGCACGGGACCATGTGTCGGCGGTTTTTGCGCCTGTGCATAGGCGCCCCTCCGTAGAATGAGTGGGGGAACTACCGTGGCACATGCGCAGAACCACCAGAGCGAATCAATCCAACCCCTCCAACAAAAGACTTTCCTTTAAACGTTTGACCCGAAAATGGCCTCCGTGAGATCCTGAACTCATCTAAACACTAAAACAAGTGATCATTTAAATGTCGGTTTTCTAAACGCGGTGACGGAGCTCTGCCTATGCACACAGCACCAACACATTAAAAAATGGTGGGTGAAAAGCGGAAGCCTCGGGCAGCTTTTGAGCAGGGAGGGGGTTTAAACCGGAAGTGGCTTGACACCGGAGGAGCGATCACACAGCGGGAAATGTGGCTTTAAATGGGAGAGCTGAGAAAACACCACTTTGGGACCTGGTAACAAAATATTCCGGGTTAAAGCGGTTTTGAGCTGGAAACCAACAGTTGGGGACCGGAGGCAGATGTTGACTGTGTGATCGTGCAGATAAAATCCTTTGCTGAACATTCATGACACCAGATCAAACGGCGCATCTGAACGCACCCTATGTAATCTTTATCTAGTCATATAATTTTTTAAAAAAACTATTAGTAATTAAACCTGTTTTTATCTTTTGTTTTATAAGAGTATACAAACATGCTGTCTTTGGTGTATCACAGTCAAAGTTCACATTTGTCTTATTTTGTGTTTAATTATGTGTATATTAATTTAAGATATATTGGATTATTTGGTTGTGTATCAGATGCCATTGTGTCTTCTATGAATGGAAGCCATTTCATTTGGAAGCTGGAGTGCTGTGGGAAACAATCATCTTTTCTTGTGATTTCTGTAATCTTTTCCATGTTCTTCTTCTTCATCTGAGCCCTCCGTCAACTGTTTGGCACAGTCCCACTTCCTTACCGAGATTGGCACATTTTAGTGGGTCAACTAGAATCTGGGAGACCCACCTTCGAATCAAGAAGAAGAGAAGAAGAGATTGGATTTACACCCTATCCTTCACTCATAGTCTCAGAGCAGCTTACAATCTCCTTTCCCTTCCCCTCCCCACAACAGACAGCCTGTGAGGTGGGTGGGGCTGAGAGAGCTCTTTTGAGAACTTGTGACTGACCCAAGGTCACACCGGCAGCTGCATGTGGAGGAGTGGGGAATCAAACCCAGTTCTCTCAGATTAGAGTCTGTGCTCCTAACCACTACAACCAAACTGGCTTTCAACAACTCTACCCTGGAAGCTCAGTGGGAGACCTTGGGCCAGTCATACTCTCTGAGACGTGTGGGGAGGATAAAATCAAGGAGAGGAGAAAGCTCTTGGAATCCGCTTTGAGCCACGAGAAGAGGTGAGGTATAAATGTGTCTGATAAATAAATAAATAAATAAATTAATTAATTAACAGGGTCCTGTTGGGAAGAAAACTAGTATCTGGGAGACCTGTGTTCGAATCTCCACTTGTGCCACGGAAGCTCGCTGGGTGAATAAAATGAATAAAACTCTTTAAAAGAAGAAGAAGAAGAAGCTCATTGGGTGACCTTGGGTTGGTCACACGCTATCAGCGTAACCTACCTCATAGGATTGTTGTGAGGAGAAATGGAAGAGAAAAGGACGAAAGGCAGAGTACACGTGAAGTAAATAAAAATAAACCTTTGTTCATTTCTTGCCCTGACCAGCATGGCCCAGATTAGGCCAACCCCATCAGATCTTGGAAGCTAAGCAGGATCGGCCCTGGTTAGTACTTGGATGGGAGACCACCGAGGAAGTCCGGGGGTCACGAGCAGTGTTCTCTCCAAGCTGAGTGAGTGTGAGCTAGCTCACAGTTTTTTAGTCTCCAGCTCACACATTCTTGTCTCAGCTCAGGAAGGAGGGCTCCAGAGCAAACTAATTTATGCAGCAGCCAAATCCCTCGGTCACAACTTCAATGCCAGGAGCTCACAACATAGAATTTTTTGCTCACAAGACTCCACAGCTTAGAGGGAGCCTTGGTCACAACCCGGAGGGAAACAATGGCAAGCCGCCTCTGTTTATCTCTTTCTCTGACCTGCATGGCCCAAATTAGGCCAATCACATCAGATCTCAGAAGCCAAGCAGGGTCAGGCCTGGTCAGGACTTGGATGGGAGGCCAGCAAGGAAGTCCAGGGATGCTACACAGAGGCAGGTACCATCTCTGTCTCTCCTCTGACCTGGACGGCCAAGGCTTGTCTGATCTTCTCAGAAGCAAAGCAGAGTCGTCCCTGGCTAGTCCTCAGATGGGAGATTACCAAGGAGGTCCAGGATCCTTATGTGAAAGCAGGCAATGGCGAACCACTTCTGCCACCAGATTTTAGAAGCTAACCAGGGTCAGCCTTGGTTAGTACTCTGATGGGAGACCAGCAAGGAAAAGAGAGAGAGGAGACTGGAGCAGCTTACAATCTCCTTTCCCTTCCCTTACCCACAAGAGACACCCTGTGAGGTAGGTGGGGCTGAGAGAGCTCTCTCGAGGACTGCTCTTTGAAGGACAGCTCTGACCAGGGGTCATTTCCTGCAGGAGCGCACAGGAGCGGAGCTCCGGCAGTAAAGAGCCCAGGGGGCGGGCACATGCAACAAGCCCCACCCCCTGCTCCCAGCAGCCCTCAGTCAGAGCAAGAAGCAGCCAGGTAAGTTGCAGAACTCCCCCTGCACCCCCCCAGTCCAAAACAGTCCAGTGGCACCTTTAAGACCAAGTTTTATTCAGGTACAAGCCCTCCCTCCTCTGAAAACGTCCTGCCAATCCCCCCCCCCCCCCATAGCTAGCAATCCAAAATCAGTGGAGCCTGAGCGGTGGGTGTTGCCTTCTGACACACTTCCAGTGGTGTGGCATATGCAAATAAATTATGCTAATGAGTTATGCTAATGAGCTCCTGCACCTCTTTCTCTACGAAATGACCCCTGGCTCTGACAGAACTATGGCTTGCCCAAGGTCATCCAGCAGCTGCAAGTGGAGGTTCAGGCAGGCCCATTGCCTATGGTGGAACCCCTCGGGGCCCAGCCCTCCAATTTACTGCCAAGGCCCCCTGACTTCCCATTTTTAATTTTAATTTTATTTTTAGGTATGCCTCCCTCCTCTCCTGCCTCTTTCTCCCACCCTTGTAGCGCTGCACACGGCATGGCCTGCTCCGATAATGACAGGCCACCAAGCGCCCCTCAGCCAGCATCGTCTCTCCCAACTTATTTAAAAGTCCCTCAAATTTAAGAAATCCTGGCTATGGTCCAGAGTGGCAATCATAAACCACTTCTGGTCATCAGCCCTGAGCTGGATTGCCTAGGCTAGCCTAAATTTGTCATATCTTGGAAGCTATACCCGTTTAGTGTCGTGGTTAGGAGCGCGGACTCTAATCTGGGAGAACCAGATTTAATTCCCCACTCCTCCAACCAGGGCCCGCCCTGCGAAGAAGAAGACGAGGAGGAGGCAGAAGAGGAAGAGGACGAAGAGGAGGAGGAGGAGATTGGATTTATACCCCTCCCGGCAGTGTATAAATCCAATCTCCTCCTCCTCCTCCTCCTCTTCGTCCTCTTCCTCTTCTTCCTCCTCCTCGTCTTCTTCTTCGCAGGGCGGGCCCTGGTTAGTGCTTGGGTGGGAGACCATCAAATAAGTCCAGGGTTGCTATGCTGAGGGAGGCAATGCCCAACTTCCTCTGAAAAGTCTCTTGCCTTGAAAACCCTACGGGAGCCTGGGGTTGCCTTGAGTCAGTTGTGTCTTGATAGCACACAAGGAATGACTGGGGGGGGGGACCCAGTAACTGATTATCCAGAAAGTACTATAGAGAATCAAAGGGACCGCTAGGCTAAGCAGATGAAAACAGCCCTGCCTTCTTTCCACAGAGCATATGGGAAAAGTCCTCTCCCCGATGCGCTAACGGACAGCATGCAGAGAGATTTTGAGATGAAGAGGGGTACGGCCCCATCACCCAATGCGATACAGCCTTCTGTCTGAGTCTTCGGAGAGCGTCAACAAGAGAAAAGGAAAGAAAGAAAGAAATCCATTCCTGGCACTGGAGAGTCACAGTTTGGAGTAGGAACGCGTGGTAATAACTTTTTAATAATAACTTAATTGATAATTTGGCTCCCCCCGCCAAGGCACTCGAGCGGTGTACACAAACAATTAAAATATGATTACAATAAATAAACAGCAATAATTAAAACATCATAAAACAGAAGGGCCGCCGTGCCAAGGCAAATATGCAAAACAAAACAAAAAAACACACACACACATACACAGTGTCAGCGAAAAGCTGTTCTGTGAAGAAATCCATCTTCCAAGTCTCTGGTCGGCGTTAGTTCCCAAATCCTCTCGCGAAGCCATTTCTACGTTTGCAAAGAATTTGGCAGTCCTTGCTGGGTTTTTTAAAATATTTTTTAAAAATGCATTTTAAACTGCCATAAATTAACTGGAGTTTTACAGGATGTAATAATGCAGCATCCACTTTAATCTGAATAAATTTCAGTCTGGGAACAGGCTGGGGAAGCAAATTATGAAGCTTTGTGGTGCAGGGAATTTTCTGACAAAGCAGAAATTGCACTGGTTTCTTCTCCTCCTCCTCCTCCTCCTCCTCTTCCAGTTTGGTGTAGTGGTTAAGTGTGTGGACTCTAATCTGGGAGAACCGGGTTTGATTCCCCACTCCTCCACTTGCACCTGCTGATGTGACCTTGGGCAGGGGTCATTTTGTAGAAAACGAGGTGCAGGAGCTCATTAGCACAACTCATTAGCATAACTTATTTGCATATGCCACACCCCCTGACATCACCGGAAGTGTGTCAGAAGGCAACACCCACCGCTCAGGCTCCACTGAACTGTTGTGGATTGCTAGCTATTGGGGGGGGGGACTAGATGGCATGTCTGGCCCCTTACAACTCTGTGGGTGCGTTCAGACGCGGCCTTTCTGCCGGCATAAACTGCACCGGTTGGAACCGGTGCAGTTTATGCCGGCAGAAAGGCCGCGTCTGAACGCACCCACAGAGTTGTAAGGGGCCAGACATGCCATCTAGTCCCCCCCCCCAATAGCTAGCAATCCACAACAGTTCAGTGGAGCCTGAGCGGTGGGTGTTGCCTTCTGACACACTTCCGGTGATGTCAGGGGGTGTGGCATATGCAAATAAGTTATATATATATAAACAAATGCTCAGGACGAAGGTTTGCCTGAGCGCATATCGCTTAGTTTTTTTAAAAAATGGCGGGGGAAAGCCGGAAGCCTCAGGCTTCCGACGGAAGTGGCTAGGCACCGGTGGAGAGTGATCAGACGCCGGTTTGTATCGGAAGCCACAGTTGTACTCTGTTTACCACCACTTCGGACCTAGTGGCAGAGTACAACGGTGTAAAAGGATTTACAACGGTTAGGGACGGGAGGCAGATGTTCGCCGTGTGAACGCCCGTAAGTACACCGGTTGGAACCGGCACCCTAACCGTTGTAAATCCCCCGTCTGAACGCACCCTGTGATTCTATGATTCTATAAACAGCTTTGACAACTGTGCCAATAAGATGTCAGTTGATCGCCTGGTCTGTTGTCACTGAACATCTGCTTAACTGGGCTTTTTTCAAATCTGTGCACATGTAGAAATGCTGTTGACCCAAACAGAATGGCAGGCATTAATATAGCTAAGGACTACTTGGACTGGGATTCCCCAACGTTGTGAAGAAGAAGAAGAGATTGGATTTATACACTGCCCTTCACTCAGAGTCTCAGAGAGGTTTACAATCTCCCTCACTTCCCCTCCCCACAGCAGACACCCTGGGAGGTAGGTGGGGCTGAGAGAGCTCTTTCGAGGACTGCTTATGAGAGAACAGCTCTGAGAGAACTTGTGACTGACCCAAGGTCACCCCAGCAGCTGCATGTAGAGGAGTGGGGAATCAAACCCGGTTCTCCCGCATTAGAGTCCACACTTCTAACCACTACACCAAACTAGCTGTCTACTGGCCACTACACCAAACTGATGCCCATTGACACCTTTCCTGGTGTATGACAAGGGTTTGCAGAAAGTGGGCGGGGCGAGGTGAGGCTTATGCCCAGCAGAGTTTCTGATTGGCCATTGGAGATCTGATTGGCTGTGCAGATTTTTTTTTTTTTAAGTTGCCACCACAGCACAGGGATCTTCACCAAATGACTGAAGGTAAACTGTGTGTATGCAAGAAAATATTCTATAACAGTGTGCTCATTTCAAAAGGCACCCAGTTAAGTGTAACTTTGGCCTGAAATATTGAAGAGTTACTATCAGAGTTATGCATGAATTCACTCCCTGACATTTTGTGTCTGGCTCCGCCTCCCGCAGCAGCCATTTTGTGGTCCCACCCACCACCCCGTGTCAGAATCCCAAAGGTGCCCACAGGTTCCGAAAGGTTGGTGACCCCTGACTTAGACCAACACTGAACAGTAGAATTTTTTTAAAGTGCTAATTTATGACTGACTTGTAAGATTCGGGACTAATTTAACTGCTGGTTAAAACAATTTCTTGCTGAGCTGAGCAGCTGCACGGCCAGTAGGGGGAAATATAACTTCATGGGGGCTGTGTAAGAATGTGCATGAACAAAAAGCCCGTTTCACTGCACTGACTGCGCTATTAGGAAGGAGGAGTAGCCTGGTGAACAGCCACGAATAGGTCGAACAGCAGACGAACTGTCTCAAAAAATCGGCTTCTTGTTTGTGTCTGGTTAACAGGCTATCAGCCGAACTTTCGGGTGTTCGAGCATCAACCCCGAAGGGGAAGGGATCAGTGATGGAACAGTGACAATCAGTGTACATCTTCCCCACCCTCCCCAAATGTGTGAGGTGGTCATCAGGGCCTGCTCCCCAGTTTCCATTAACCCTTTCACGCCTTTTCAATGTGGTGCCTGCAAAATAAGTCACAGATGTTCCCAGATGTCCGTTCTCTTTGATATGATCCCCTTCCATGAAACGGCCTCTGGGGTGGATTTGGTCCTCTCCTCTATGGCCAGTTGTGCTTGGAGAGCCACCTTCCTCTCTCGTGCAGGGAAAATGCAGTTGCCTGGGGGGGGGGCCTCTTGGAAAACCTAGCAACTTCGGTCCCTGTTTATTGACTTCAGAGGGCAATTTGCGGCTTTACGGCTTCCTCCTCGAGATTTCCAAGGGGAGCCGTTTCTGTTACGGGGAATCGGCTCCCATCTATTAATGACCCAAGCCCCCCTAGGAGTCTTCCTTAGGTGGAATTAAGAGAGTTGGGGGATAGCATTGTTTCCAGGAACACTCCATTTTCAAGCATTTTCACACGTCTCTCTTGGGGGGCAACGATTGTTGCCAAACATGGCTGCAAGGCCTTAAGGGAGCCTTCCAGAGACAGGACTGGCGAGTCGATTTCAGACAATGTTATGATGTTCTTGTGAAATGCTGTATTAAGTTCCCGACATATACCTGGATGCTGTGTAGTGCTTGAAATACAGGAGGAAGATAGGGGGGCCCTGAATGGAATCCACAAGCCCCCCTTTAGACTCCCCTCAGTTTTAACCTCTTCCAGTGCCACATACCACTAGCTGTGCTCCTATAAGGCACCATACAAATTATTCCTGTAATCTCAGGGCCACTGGGAACCAGCTCTGTGAAAGTATTTGGCCTACTATCGGGGCAGTGCTTGGAGATACGATCTGGTGATAGCCAGTGCAGTGTAGAGGTTAGAGTGTCCAACTAGGATCTGGAAGTCCCAGGTTCGAATCCCCACTCTGCCGTGGAAGCTCACTGGGCGAGCTTGGTCCAGTCTCATCCTAACCTAGTTCACAGGGTTGTTGGGAGGACAGAATGGAAGAGAGGAGCTAGGAGAACCAGGTTGGAATCCTCATCCTGCCATAGAAGCTTGCTGGGTGGCCTTGGGCCAGTCACACACTCTCAGCCTAACCCACCTCACGAGGTTCTTGTGAGGATAAAATGGAGGAAAGCGGAACAAGGTCAGCCACTTTGAGTCACCGCTGGGGAGAAAGGCAGAGATTGAATAAAGGGAGGGAGGGAGGGATATAGATCCAGGTGGGTCGCCATGTTGGTCTGAAGCAGCAGAACAAAGTTTGAGTCCGGCCGCACCTTCAAGACCAACAAAGTTTGATTTAAGGGATAAGCTTTCATGTGCATGCACACTTCTTCAGGTACAACAACATGGAAATTACCAGTCCATACATATAGGCTGTGTTCCCTCTAAGCTGAGTTTTTTAGCCTCCGGCTCACGCATTTTTGTCTTAGCTCAGGAAAAATGGCTCCAAGAGCAAACTAACTGATGCAGGAGCCAAATCGCTCGCTCACAACTTTCATGCCGGTAGCTCACAAAGTAGATTTTTTGCTCACAAGACTCCACAGCTTAGAGCAGAGGTGTCGAACTCATTTGTTATGAGGGCCGGATCTGACATAAATGAGACCTTGTTGGGCCGGGCCATGTGTGTCATAAAATGTAGCGGAGATATAAACTTTATAAAGAACACAAGCACAAAGGTTTTTTTTTACTTAAAATAAAAACATGCTTAAAACATTAGCACTCTTGCAATATTTCGTTTATTTAACAGTGTCTGATAACTGATACCTCTTGCTTGGAATTATTGCATCAAAATGTCTGTGGCAATCTTGAGTGTGCTGTTCAGGTGTGTATCTGTGAGCTGCAAACCTACGATGACGCAGGAGAACTGGAAGAAGAAGCAGAAGACAGCCAGTTCCTCTGGGGGCCTGATCCGGCCCCAGGGCTGCATGTTTGACACCCCTGGCTTAGAGGGAGCATTGCTATGTAGAGGGTAAGCAGTAAATTAGCAATCAGGATAATGAAGATGTTGCAAGTTATAACAACAAGCAGAACAATTGAATCCCCAGGACTTAACAGGGATATTGGTTAGATATGCTGACCTCATTCAGCCCTTACATCTGTATCCTCACCAATCCCACAGAAGAGCCATACATCCTCTTTATGTTATTTTATTTCTTATTTGGAATAATAGATTAGAATAGTAGATTGTAATGTAACGTAACAAATAGTAGAATGTAGATTGGGATGTATTTCTCTGGGCTGGGGAGATAATGCTAAACAGCCAATTGCCCCACTTCACAGAAGAAGATGCTGTAAGGTCACCTCCATGCTTGAGAGGAGCTGGATGAAGTGTAATGGCAGGGTCTCAGTTAATTACTCCCAGCATTCTACAACTAAGGATACATCTGCCTATCAATCTCCAATTTTTTATTTTGACATATTTATTTCCTTCACTATGTTTTCGCCTCGGAATTAAGCCCGAACAAATGGTAACCATGTACACGAAGCTTGTTATTCCTGTTTGGTCCTTGAATCTGTTAAACATCTTTAATATGCTGTATGCTAATTTACTGCTCACCCTCCGCCTATATGTATTGACTGCTAATTTCCACTTCATTGTATCTGAAGAAGTGCGAGCACAGATGAAAGCTTAAACCTTGAATTAAACTTTGTTGGTCGTAAAGGTGCCACTGGACTCAAACTTTGTTCTGAATGAAAGAATTAGGTTCTGAGTGCCAGCTTTACCAACATCCTCCTACTCCTGGGTAAACATTAAAGAGACCCAGAAAGAGAGCCAGTTTGGTGCAGTGGTTAGGAGCGTGGACTCTAATCTGGGAGAACCGGGTATGATTCCCCACTCCTCCACACACAGCTCCTGTGTGACCTTGGGTCAGTCACAGCTCTCTCAGAATTCTCTCAGCCCCGCCTCTCTTAAAAGTGTGTTTATTGTGGGGAGAGGAAGGAAAGGAGAGTGTAAGCTGCTCTGTGACTCTGAGTGAAGGGGAGCGGTGGCACAGGGGATTTATCCTCTGGTTACAAGTAACATCTGAGCTGAACAGAACTGCTTAGTTCTAGCCCCGCGCTGGTGTGAGCTATCAGCCTTGTCCCCAGCTCGCTGTCCACCCAGCGGTTCAAAAGCTTTGGCGAGTAGATAAAATGGGTACCACTCCTTAGAGAGGGTGGGCACACCAAACCCCGCCCCCCGTGGGGGAGGTGTTAGCCGGTGAGCGGAAGGTTCAGCTCGCAAGATTGAAAGCCTAGAAGATCTCTTTGGCATCAAGAAGCCTGTAATGGGCTGTTCCGGCCTGGCGGTGGCAGTATGGAGCTGCGACCCGAAGAGTCCTGGAGAGGAAGAGCTGACGTCATCCAGCCAAGCCAAGCCGAGTGGGAAAAATGCCGTCCGGATCATGTCTGAGTTGCAACTGAACAAATCCCCGTCGGCTGCAAAACGTGTGATATGTAAAGATTATATGTGTTGTCCTCCCTCACCCCTATAAAGCATTGTTAGTCCCTTGTGAAATGAGTAAGTGTAAATCGCTCAGAGCCAGCAGCTCTGCAAGGATTGAGAGATCAATAAATTGAAAGATTATTTATTATTTAAGGGTGAGATATAAACCCAATCTCCTCCTCCTCCTCTTCTTCCTCTTCCTCTTCCTCTTCTTCTTTTTCTTCTTCTAGAAACCAAATAAACCTTTGTTGGTCTTAAAGGTGCCACTGGGACTCTAAATTTGTTCTACTGCTTCAGACCAACACGGTTGACCACCTGGTTCTTTTCAGCCATAGTTCTGATAAGAGCTGTTCTTGGAAAAAGAGCAGTTTCTGTCAGAGCTCTCTCAGCCCCACCCACCTCCCAGGGTGTCTGTTGTGTGGAGGGGGAGGGAAAGGAGTTTGTAAGCTGCTCTGAGACACCTTTGGGTAGTGAAGGGCGGGGTATAAATCCAATCTCTTCTCTTCTTCAGTGTTATTTTTCACTTCCTGTCCCCACCCCCATCAAAACCTAAAACATTCACCTTCGTCTTCGGTGTTCTCAGCTGTGCTTGTGAGAGATGAGGTCCAAAAAGTTAACTACTCCTTCCTTCCATGCTGGACTCACCTGACATGGAGTCCTCCACAAAAAGAAGTCCAATGTAGACTTAATATATATCTAACCAAACTCCTCCACTGTGATAGTCCCACATTGCACCCCATTAAAAATGGTCTCCTGTAACAGGGTGGGAATCAGCTCTCTCATAGAGCGGCCCATCCTAGGTCCTGGAGTTAGCAGAGAAGCACATGCTTGGCTTGTAGGAAATCCCAGGTGCCATCTTGGTAAGACTGTAGGTAGCCACTGTTGGGAAACTTTACCAAAATACCAGGGCAAATGGGCCGGCAGTCCAACTTGGTTTGAGGCAGCTTCAAATGTTTAGAGGCCCCGGTCACACGGGCCAGATATCGTGGGGGGGGCGTGGCTAATTGCCCCGATGCAGTTTGATCCACGATTACATGATCAGATGCGCCGGCGGCACACCTTCCCTCGGCGCCGGCGGTTAAACAAGGGTGGCAATCACACGACGATCCTGCAGTGCGGCAAAGAAGCGGCGCAGCACGATCACACCAGCAATGGCTAGGCGCCGCTGCCATGACAAATGGGCTCATTTTTTTTAAAGCCGAAACGGCACTTTTGCTTTCCTCTTTGTGCGCATGCACCATTGGGTGCTTGTGCGCATCTTGTGGAGACTTGGGGGGGAAAACCTGTTTGCGAAGGGACATGGGCGGGCGCCGGATGCCACCACCGGAAACGCGATCAAACGCCAGCCCTTGCCCTGCGGTTTCCGGAAACTAGTACCTCGGAGGTACTAGTTTTTAACTCTGCATCGTCGGCGGGAAGCCTCAGGTTCACCACGGGAGCTCTACACTTCCCAGATGTTGCGGTGTGATCGCGCCCGGAAAATCCACCTAACTTCCGTCTCTGTAGCGTGGCTAATGCTCTGTGTGACCACAGCCATAAGATGTCTGACTGAGCTTAACCGGATTTATAGATATTTTAAAGCAATGAATATTAGCCGGACCGATGAACAAACCCAGAAAGAATGAGAGCAAACGTTAACTAGACCGATCGGTACACTCAGAAAGAATAAGAAGAAACCTTAACTGGACCAATCAGCACACTCAGCTGGACCAATCGGTACACTCAGAAAGAGTAAGAAGAAACCTTAAGTGGACCAATCAGCACACTCAGAAAGAAGGCGGCAAACCTTAAGTGGACCAGTTGGCACACTCGGGAAAAGGAGAAGGAGCATCAACTGGAACAATTGTCACATGCAGAAAGAAGGAGAGCAAGGGGATGTCAACGGATGAGATGGTCAGACAGTGTTATCAATGCAACAAACATGAAGTTGAGCAAACTCTGGGGGACGACGGAGGACAGGAGGGCCTGGCGTGATGTGGTCTATGGGCTTGCGAAGGGTCGGACTCTACTGTGTCACTGAACCACAAAAAAAAATTGAATGAAAGAAGGAGAACAAACATTAACTGGACCAATCAGCACGCTCAGAAAGAATGGGAATGGCTTTCCTTACAAGGTGCCTTCCATTCATTCGTTTATAAGTCCTTCTCTTTTCATGTTCTTTTCCTATAAGACACTTCAGGCATAACCTACGGTGAAGCAGATAATAAATGATTGAAATACAGATAGATAAATCCATTTAAAATAATTAACATTTTTATAAAAAAAGAGAGAGAGAGAGAGAAATCTCTGCAGCCTGTTCAACGGGAGGCCCCCTTTTAATCGCTTGAAAGATTTTTAATTGATGGATCTAATTAATGAAGCGACCAAACGCCGGAGCCCTGAAGAAGGCAGTTGTTATGAAAACACCACACGGCTGCAGTCTGTTCTTCTCCTTAGGAGACCAGTTCTCGCTTAAAAAAAAAAAAGGCTACCCGTGTTGAGTCCGGGAAGCGGGAAGCACAATTTAGAGGTACATTCAACAGGCTGTTCCATCTAAACCAGCGGTGTCGAACTCATTTGTTATGAGGGCCAGATCTGACATAAATGAGACCTTGTTGGGCCCGGGCCATGTGTGTCATAAAATGTAATGCCAGGTAGCGGAGATACAAACTTTATAAAGGACACAAACACAAGGGGTTTTTTTAAACTTAAAAAATAAAATCATGCTTAAAACATTAGCACTCTTGCAATATTTTGTTTATTTAACAGTGACACCTCTTGCTCTGAATTATGGCATCAAAACGTCTGTGCTGTTGCAATCTTGAGTATGCTGTTCAGGTGTGTATCTGTAAACTGTAAACCTACGATGACGCAGCAGCAGCAGACCTGGAAGAAGAAGCCGAACACAGCCAGTTCCACTGCGGGTCTGATAGAAGCCCTCTGGGGGCCTGATCCAGCCCCCTGGGCCGCATGTTTAACACCCCTGATCTAAACTTTTGGATTAAAGACGCTCATCCAATTGGCACTTCCTTGGGGGATCTGCGAGTAGTGAATGGGTATGCTGAGGAAATGGGGAGAGGGTCTTCTCAGTACTCTTGTGCACGGGAGATTTCCCTCCTAGAATCAAGTCCGGTAGCACCTCAGAGGCCGACGAGAGGGGGTAAGAGCTTCTGAGAGTCAAAGCCCCCTTGGTCAGAGAGAGGTAGGAATGGAGACCCCTGAGCCCAGATATCCCAGTCTGAAGGTGGCAGGGGTGTTGCTAAGAAGGAACTCAGGAGACTAACCTCGCAGGGTTGTTGTGAGGATCAAAGCTAGGCAAGGAGAATGATGTAAGCCGCTCTGGGTCCCCGTTAGCTCCCAGTGGAATACTGAGTCAAGTTCAAGGTTCTGATATTGACCAATAAGGCCCTGAGCAGTCAGGGACCGATGTATCTACGGGACCATCTCCTCCGTTACGTCCCTGGGAGAGCGTTATGCTCCTCAGATTACAACTTGCTGGTGGCCCCTAGCCCTATGGATATCCGGCTGTCCTCGACCAGGGCCAAGGCAATTCCACAGGGCCTGTAAGGCAGAGGCTTTTTGGCTGAGCACAGCCATGGTTTCCATCCTAGCTGGCACCTTTTCCTGCTCCTTGTTAGATCCCCCAAACATGAGAATAGATCCACGTTCAAAAGTAAAGCAAGATTTATTTCAAAGACATGGAATTGATTGGAATGACGTTAGTCAGCAGTACAGGTATAATAAAGGAATTTTGAACAAGGTTTGGACCAATGGTCCCACTTCCTGCTGGCTCCTGCTGCTTCTCATATCTGCCTTGCCCTCCTCTCCCCCTGCCCACAAAGTAGGCAGCAGTCTGAAATTGGATCAATTAGTACACGCTGTCTGATCTGTTTGAAAAGTGTTATTAATGTTTTAATTGTTTTATCTTGATATGTTTTGATGAATGTTGTACACCACCCAGAGCCATGCACTAGCGGGGATTGGATGATCAGCAAACTTAATATAATAAATAAATATAAATAAATGATTGACTGATAGACAGAAATATTCGATGACAGATAAATGACAGAGAGAGAGAGAGAGAGTTAAATACTGGGTTCCATGGATGGTCTGACCCCAAGCTTAGTGATCAGCTCTACCTTATTAGCACGGGGCAAAACAGTCCAGTGGCACCTTTAAGACCAGGTTTTATTCAGGTACAAGCTCTCCCTCCTCTGTGAGGACAGATCTGCATGTTCTCCCCCCCCCCAATAGTTAGCAATCCAAAACAGTCCAGTGGAGCCTGAGCGGTGGGGGTTGCCTTCTGCCACACTTCAAGTGATTACGGTGGGTGTTGCCTTCTGACACACTTCCAGTGATTTCAGGGTGTGTGGCATATGCAAATAAGTTATGCTAATGAGCTCCTGCACCTCTTTTTCTATGAAATGACCCCTGGATGGATGGATGGATGGATGGATGGATAGATAGATAGATAGATAGATAGATAGATAGATAGATAGATAAAGAGGTGCCGCACATATTGCAATCAGCTTGATTGGAGCAAAAAGAAAATGCTTAGGGGCAGAAAATTAGCACATGTCCTGAGATCAGAGTCCTATGTCCTTATTCAGCCTGGGGGAATGGGATCCATTGTCCTGAACTCTCTATAATTTCTACAGAGAAACAGAAGGCTGAAGGAATTTATTTTATGGTAAATCCTAGAGGGACATGATGGAGAGTAATAAAATTAAAAAACAAGTAAAAATGAGGGAAAGAAAAAAAAAAAGAGGAGCAGGTAAAATATGCAATAAATTATGGGAGGGGAGTGTGGCCCTTCCTGTTTGTAAAACCTAAGATTGGCAATAGAAAAATTGAAGTCATAAGAACATAAGAACCTAAGAAGACCCCTGCTGGATCAGATCAGTGGTCCGTCAAGTCCAGCACCTTGTCTCACACAGTGACCAACCAGTTCCTCCGGAGGGCCAACAACAGGGCACAGAGGCCGAGACCTTTCCCTGAGAAGAACATCAGAAGAATCCCACTGGATCAGGCCAATGGTCCATCTAGTGCAGCATCCTGTCTCACACAGCGGCTAACAAGTTCCTTTAGAGGGTCAACAACAGGGCACAGAGGCCGAGACCTTTCCCTGAGAAGAACATCAGAAGAACCCTGCTGGATCAGACCAGTGGTCCATCTAATCCAGCATCCTGTCTCATACAGTGGCCAACCAGTTCCTCTGGCGGGACAACAACAGGGCACAGAGGCCAAGGCCTTCCCCTGAGAAGAACATCAGAAGAATCCCACTGGATCAGGCCAATGGTCCATCTAGTCCAGCATCCTGTCTCACCCAGTGGCCAACCAGTTCCTCTGCAGGGCCAACAATAGGGCACAGAGGTTCTCCTGAGGTTGCCTCCTGGCTCTGGGATTCAGAGGATTAGTGCCTCTGAATGTCAAGGTTCCCATCACTCAACATGGCTAGCAGCCATTGATAGATCTTTCCTTTGTGAACCACCTCAATTTTCTTCTCACAACAACCCTGTGAGGTAGGTCGGGCTGAGAGGGTGTGATTGGCCTAGGGTCTACAAGCAAGCTTTTCTGTCCGAGTGGGGGTTTCAAACCTGGGACTCCCAGATCCTAGGCTGACATTCTAACTGCAACACTGGCGTGGCACTTTTTTAAATACTGATTTTCGCACCTGTAACACACAATGGAGACAAAAAGAGGCATCCATTTTGAAAGTGACATTTGTATTGAATTTTGTTAGTGAGGCAGGGGAGAAGCACAGTTTTGTCCACAATACAGAGAAATCACAAAAAGAAACGTACACCTTGAAAGAGAACCAGACTTGGCATGAAACACTGCTTCGTTCCTGGCACGCACTTCATATTCTCTGACTAATTTCCTGGAGACGTGAAAATACAGAGGGGGAAACATGGAAGCGGATCATAGGCTCAGAATTCACATCACCGGCTTCTGTCTCAGAATAGTCAAGTCTCTAGCTCTCGTGGCTCTACAGATCGCTTTGCACTTGGCAAAACCCCTCAAGCCAGAGGAGTTGCTAAACCCAGTTCTCAGCACCAAAGAAGGCAGCGCTTCACTGTCCTTGCCCCACCCCAATTAGCAGTAGCAGGATAAATTATGCAAAGTGTATTCAAAATATTGATGGAACCCACCCTAAGCCTGCTGGCAGGGAAGGGCAGGATACAAGTCCAATTGTACAAACAAACAAATAAATAAATCAGGGGGAATCATGAAGTATACTGCACAAATAAGCGAAAGGATGCCATTTGAAATTCAAAAACAACACTACGAAGCTGAGAAGGATTTTGTGGTAGGGGCAAGGCACGGGAAAGAAGGAATGAGAAGACTACCTCGCAGGAACAGGTCAATGAGCTTGAATACAAGGGGACCAGACCGTCCATCCGTCAGTATTGTCTACTCAGACTGGCAGCCCTTCTCCAGGATCTCAGGCGGAGGTCTTTCCCATCATCTCCTGCCTGGTCCTTTTTAACTGGAGATGGCAGGGACTGAACCTGGGACCTTCTGCATGCCAAGCAGAGGCTCTTGCCCATCATCTCCTGCCTGGTCCTTTTAAACTGGAGATGGCAGGGACTGAACCTGCGACCTTCTGCATGCCAAGCAGAGGCTCTTCCACTGTTTGCAGCTCTCCAGAGTCTCAGGCCAAGGCCTTTCCCATCACCTCCTGCCTGGTCCTTTTAATTGGAGATGCCGGGGATTGAATCTGGGACCTTCTGCATGCCAAGCAGGGGCTCTTCCACTGAGCCACAGTCACTCTTTACAGCTCTCCAGGGTCTCGGGTAGAGGTCTTTCCCATCACCTCCTGCCTGGTCCTTTTAACTGGAGATATCGGGGACTGAACCTGGGACCTTCTGCATGCCAAGCAGATGCTCTGCCCCTGAGCCACAGCCCCTCTTTACAGTTCTCCAGGGTCTCAGGCAGAGGTCTTTCCCATCACCTCCTGCCTGGTCCTTTTTAACTGGAGATGCTGCAGGGGATTGAACCTGGGACCTTCTGCATGCCAAGCAGGTGCTCTACCACTGAGCCACAGCCCCTGTTTGCAGCTCTGCAGGGTCTCAGGCTGAGGTATTTCCCATCATCTCTTGCCTGGTCCTTTTTAACTGGAGATGTCGGGGACAGAACCAGGGACCTTCTGCGTGCACAGCAGAGGCTCTACCACTGAGCCACGGACCCTCCCACAATGTAACACACAACCCCTCCTTACGATAGTCTTTTGAGGCAGGCTAGACCAAGAGAAATAGGGTCTGAGCTGAAGATCACCAGCTGAATATCATGACTGAGAGAAGCCTTCGATCCCGGTCTCTTTGACTCAAGTCTAACAGCACCATTCTAAGCAGAGTTGCAGCCTTTGAAACACACGGACTACAATGGACTTAAGAGGGTGTAACTGCTAGGAATTACATCTCAAAGGTATGCAGTCGCTTTGTACTAAAATTTATTCCAGTAATGGTGGCGGCGGAAAGCCACAGCCAACTTACAGTAACCCCATAGGGCTTCCAAGGCAAGGCACATCCAGAGGTGGCTTGCCCTTGCCTGCCTCTGCACAGCAACCCTGGGCTTCCTTGGTGGTCTCCCATCCAAGTCCTAACCAGGGCTGACCCTGCTTAGCTTCTGTGATGTGCCAAGATCAGGCTGGCCTGGGCCATCCCTGCCAAGGCAAGAGGCAAACAGAGCCTCTGCGTAGCAACCCTGGACTTCCTTGGTAGTCTCCCATCAAAGGACTAACTAAGGCTGATGCTGCTTAGCTTCTGAGATACGATGAGACAGAGCTAGGCTGGGCCATCGAGGTCAGGGCCAGAGAAGAACAGAGGTGGTGTTGCATTGCCTGCCTCTGCGTAGCAACCCTGGGCTTCCTTGGTAGTCTCCCATCAAAGGACTAACTAAGGCTGATGCTGCTTAGCTTCTGAGATACGATGAGACAGAGCTAGGCTGGGCCATCGAGGTCAGGGCCAGAGAAGAACAGAGGTGGTGTGCCATTGCCTGCCTCTGCGTAGCAACCCTGGGCTTCCTTGGTAGTCTCCCATCAAAGGACTAACTAAGGCTGATGCTGCTTAGCTTCTGAGATACGATGAGACAGAGCTAGGCTGGGCCATCGAGGTCAGGGCCAGAGAAGAACAGAGGTGGTGTGCCATTGCCTGCCTCTGCGTAGCAACCCTGGGCTTCCTTGGTAGTCTCCCATCAAAGGACTAACTAAGGCTGATGCTGCTTAGCTTCTGAGATACGATGAGACAGAGCTAGGCTGGGCCATCGAGGTCAGGGCCAGAGAAGAACAGAGGTGGTGTGCCATTGCCTGCCTCTGCGTAGCAACCCTGGGCTTCCTTGGTGGTCTGCCAAACAAATACTAACTTGGGCCAATTCTTCTTAGCTTTTGAGTTCTGATGAGATCGGGCTAGCCTGGACCATCCAGGGCAGGGCAGAGACATACAGAGGTGGATTGCCATTGCCTGCCTCTGCGTAGCAACCCTGGGCTTCCTTGGTGGTCTGCCAAACAAATACTAACCAGGGCCGATCCTGCTTAGCTTTTGAGTTCTGATGAGACCATCCAGGGCAGGGCAGGGCAGTTTTGGTTACCTTGACGGACTGTGGTTCCAAGTCCTCCAGCAAAATCTCCCCCTCTTCCAAGTCCAACTTTGTCTGGAGGTGCCGAAGCCTGAAGCCTGAGGAAAGTATGCCAGAGAAATCGATGGGCAGACTAACGACATGGAGACCCGGATTCAAATTGATTGTGAAACGCACTCTGTCCGTGCCCTGGAACTAGTTCCTCCCCTCTCTCAAACTAGCCTACCTCCCAGAGTGATTGATTTATTCATGTTGATTCTTCTGTCCGACTTCCCTCCCCACATGAGCATCCAAAGCAACTTCTGATATGCCACTCTCCCCTCCTTTTTCTCCTTTCAACAACAATGACCCTGTGATGTTGGTTTGGCTGGGAGCAAGTGGCCGGCTGAAGGGCCCCCCCCCAGCAGGCTTGCAGGGCACAGTGGGGATTGGACCCCACTTCTCCCTGATCTTAGTTCCACACGGTGCCCACTACACCGCACCGCCCACTCCGCCGTCTTTTAGATCCTCCGGGAAGGTTCAAACCAAAGGGGAACACCCCGCAACCTTTGATAACAAACCTATCCGTTATTGATTTGTATTTTATTTATTTTATTTGATTGGACTTGTCTCCCGCCCTCCCCCCGGTGTAAACTCAGGGTGGGTGCCAACCAGTGTTCCCTCTAAGCTGAGTCAGTGTGGGCTAGCTCACAGTTTTTTAGCCTCCGGTTCACAGATTTTTGTCTTCGCTCAGGAGGGAAGGCTCCAGAGCAAAACTAATGTATGCAGGAGCCAAGTCACTCGCTCACGACTTTAATGCCGGTAGCTCACAAAGTAGAATTTTGGCTCACAAGACGCCACCGCTTAGAGGGAGCATCGGTGCCAACATATAGGTCTGGAATTAATTCCAATTTACAATGAAAACATGTTTCACCAACACACTAAACCGACAACACGCCTCATCAGATAATATTCCGGTTCCAATCCGGCTTCTAGGATCTGCAGTCACTGGTAAAGGTAAAGTTTCCCTTGCTCGAAAGCCAGTCGAATCCGACTCTAGGGTTGCGGTGCTCATCTCCGTTTCAAAGCCGAAGAGCCAGCGCTGTCTGAAGACATTTCCGTGGTAATGTGGCCGGCATGACTAAACACCAAGGCGCACGGAACGCTGTTACCTTCCCACCGAAGTGGTACCTATTTATCTACTTACAATTTCTTGCTTTCGAACTGCTAGGCAGTCACTGGAGGGGAGGCCAAATCAAAGTGGACGCCCGCCGTCTCAACCAAAGGCACGGTGGAAGAGCTCCGTCTTTCAAGCCCTGTGGAAGTAACAGGTCCCGCAGGGCCCTCATCTCATAATGTAGCTCATTCTACCAGGCAGGGGGCCCTGACCCTAGTTGAGGCAAGTCGGACATCCCCAGGGCCAGGGACCACCAGAAGGTGTTGGTTCGTAGAACGCAATTTTCTCCGGGGCTCATAGGGGGAGAGGCGGCCTCGAGGCCCGTGGCCATATAGGCCTTTAAAGGTAAGCACCAACACCTTGAAACGGATCCGGAATTCAATAGGCAGCCAGTGCAGTTCACGAAGCACTGGGTGGATCTGTCCCTGCACGGGCAGCGACATCAACACCCACGCCACTGCGTTCTGCGCTAGGTGCAAGTTCCAGAGCAGAGTCGAGGGTTATTAGGGCCTTGGGAGCTCCCAGAATGATGACCGATCTCCAGTTGGCAGAGGTCAGTCCCCCTGGAGAAAATGGTGGCTTTGGCGGGTTGACTTGATGTCATTATATCCTACTGGCGGGTAGACATTATGGCGTTATGTCCTACTACGCCCCCCAAAAAACCCGTCCTCCCAAGCATCCACCCCACAAATCACCTGGTGTTTCCCAGCCTGGAGCTGTTAACCCTACTTTCCCGGAATATCTCCAGTTCTTTCCCTTTGCTCCTCAAAATCACAGCTTCATCACAGTTCCCGTCCGTCTCGTAGGAAAGCTGTCCTTTCCCGCTTATGGCCTAATTGTTTTCCAACCACGTTCTCCAAACAAGGCTTTCATTGGAGGGTTGTTTTTTAGAAGGAGGAGGGGAAGAAGAAGGAGGAGGAGAGGAGGAGGAGTCCATGACCACGGCAGAAGAGTTCTCAGGTCTGCAAATAAAAGTCAATCCAGAGAAGGGAAGGGAGAAAAGCGCGGAGCTAGCGACAGAGAGCGAGGAAACTGGTTCAGTGCCCGGAGAATTCTTTGGAGAGGGCCCATCAGCCGCAGGTGCAAGAGAGAAGGGGTGGAGGGGGGGGCACGAGGGAAGCCCTTTATTTGGGCTGGACACCGTCTCCGGGTGTCGCCCGTGGCGGAGCAAGCTGGTCCCGAGCCCACGGCCCCAGCTGTCACTCCTAGCGATGAATTACATGCTATAAGAAGGTGTTGACAGGAGCAGCTGGACATCAGAGAGTGATGAAAGGAGAACAAAATTCATTCCGAGTTCAGGCAGCCCGGCTCATTAGGGGGACACCGGAGCAGGGGGAATGGGCCACGGCAGCAGAAGGGCACCACCTCCTGGCTGAGAGAGGAAGTCCGGGGAACGCCTTACAGAGGAGCAAGATCCCAGTCCGGCAGCACCTTAGAGACCCACGAGATTATTCGGGGATATAAGCGTTTGAGAGACAAAGCTCCCGTCGTCATAGAGGGCGCTGTGACTCTCGAAAGCCTATGCCCTTGGAAATCCTGTTGGTCTCTAAAATAGTCCCAGGAAGGTAGCTGTGTTGGTCTGCAATAGAAGAGCTAGATTTGGATCCAGCTGCACCTTGGAGGTTCCTGACCTGGATGGTCCAGTCTAGCCTGATCCTGTCTGATGCTGGAAGCTAAGCAGGGTCGGCCCTGGTCAGTATTTGGATTGGGAGGCCACCGAGGAAGCCCAGGGTCGCGATGCAGAGGCAGGGAATGGCAACCCACCTCTGTTCGTCCCTTGCCTGACGTAGATGGCCCAGGCTACTCTGAGTTCATCAGATCTCAGGAGCTAAGCAGGGCCTGGCCCTGGTTAGGACGTGGATGGGAGGCCAGCAAGGAAGTCCAGGGTTGCTACGCAGAGGCAGGCAATGGCGAACCACCTCCCTTCATGTCTTCCACTCTGACTTGGATGGCCCAGGCTAGCCCAAATTCATCAGATATCAGAAGCTAAGCAGGGCTGGCCCTGGTTAGGACGTGGATGGGAGGCCAGCAAGGAAGTCCAGGGTTGCTACGCAGAGGCAGGCAAGGGCGAACTACCTCCCTTCATGCCTTTCACTCTGACTTGGATGGCCCAGGCTAGCCCAAATTCATCAGATCTCAGAAGCTAAGCAGGGCTGTCCCTGTTTAGGACTTGGATGGGAGGCCAGCAAGGAAGTCCAGGGTTGCTACGCAGAGGCAGGCAATGGCAAAACCACCTCTGAAATGGCTCTTGCCTTAAAAAAACTAAGTCTAGCTCACCACCTAGTGGTGCATCATACTAAAAGAACTAGAATTTCTGGCTGCCAACCTTAGGAACTCCTGGCTATATCACACACACAACCATACAATAATTATTAACTAATTCTTCCAATAATAGTTGAAATTGTTCTTAGTGAAAAACAAAAAATAAAGTTGCAACCCTCCAACTCTCTCCCCCCCCCTTAAAAGATGCCTGCCATTCAACCTCCTTCAAGAGCTCTTGAGAAACAGGCAGTTTTCACTTTCTTACAACTTTATATCCTGACTCTATTCTCTCTGTAATACCCCTCCCACCTTATGACTGTGATATAAAGGATCGGGGATGCCTGCTTATATCTGACGAAGGGAGCTCTGTCTCTCGAATGCTCATATTCCCCAAAATCTTGTTGGCGTTAAAGTTGTGAGTGAGCGATTTCGCCGCTGCATAAATCAGTTTGCTCTGGAGCCCTTCCTTCCTGAGCGGAGATGAAAAGATGTCAGCCGGAGGCTAAAAAACTGTGAGCTGGCTCACACTAACTCAGCTTAGAGGGAACACTGCTCGCTGTCACATTTCTAACCGTATCTTCATTCCCTCCCATTACAACCCTAGGAACACATTTAGACTCTATAAACAATAGTTATAATTAATTAATTTCTACTCCTAACGATCCCAGTATAACTAATTGATACGGATAAAGAACGATTCCACAAGGGTGAGGACAATGAGAACGAAATTAACAAATAAATTTAATAGTCGATGGCACGACAGAATGACTTGTTGAGGAAGTCAGACCGCAGCAGGTCAGTCCCAACCTGCTCAAGTGACCCAGTCAGATTCCAATACGGTCAGAGGGCCACCTTCCACTGCCTCTTCATGGCAGGTTTCCAGCAGTCCCCATTCTGGGAAAATGGCAGCTAGAAGGGCAAGAGATGGCTTTGGAAATGTCCAAAGGCCTCCAAGAGGTCTGCAAGCTTCCAACACAAGGCCAAGGCACTGTAGACTCCACCAGAGGCTGGACTCAGAGTGTTCCAGAAGACCGAACACCAGGGGTCATTTCGTAGAAAAAGAGGTGCAGGAGCTCATTAGCATAACTTATTAGCATAACTTATTTGCATATGCCACACACCCTGACATCACCGGAAGTGTGTCGGAAGGCAACACCCACCACTCAGGATCCACTGGACTGTTTTGGATTGCTAGCTATTGGGGGGGGGGGAAACGTGCAGATCTGTCCTCGCAGAGGAGGGAGAGCTTGTACCTGAATAAAACGTGGCCTTAAAGGTGCCACGGGACTGTTTTGAACCAGGGCGGCGGGGGGAGCTCTGCAACTTACCTGGCTGCTTCTTGCTTCTCGTGGCCCAACTGAGGGCTGCTGGGAGCAGGGGGCGGGGCTTGTTGCATGTGCCTGCCCCCTGGGCGTCTTACTGCCGGAGCTCCGCTCCTGTGCGCTCCCACAGGAAATGACCCCTGCCGAACATTAATCTGAGTCATGCTTCAAGGAGATGCACTCCAACGAACCACAGAAGGCTGTACTCCGAGAAGGCTCTGAAGGGCTCCAAGAAACTCCAAGAGGCTCCGAGAGCTCCAGAGAGCTCTGAAAAGCTATGGATGGCTCTGAATGGTCTCAAGGGTCCCAACAGTTTCTGGAGAAAGCTGAAGAGATCCAAGCTAGCCGGTGCAGTTCAGGGGATCCAAGCTCACAGGAAGCACACCTACTGCAGGTAACTCCTGGTTTACTCCTGGCATACTCACTCATTTGGGTCCGCTCCAGCCTCCAGCAAAGTTATCCAAACAGGGCCAGCAAAACAGCAAAGCAGACGACCAAGTCCGACCACAAAGCCACAGGCTTGTAGTAGGTATCTTGCCTTACTTTCGTATCACCCACTACCTGATCCTATTGACTGGAGATGCCGGGGATTGAGCCTGTGACCTTCTGAGAGCCAGTTTGGTACAGTGGTTAAGTGTGTGGACTCTAATCTGGGAGAACCAGGTTTGATTCCCCACTCCTCCACTTGCAGCTGCTGGATGACCTTGGGCACACCATAGTTCTGTCAAAGCTGTCCTTGAAAGGGCAGTTCTGGAAAGAGCTCTCAGACCCACCTACCTCACAGGGTGTCTGCTGTGGGGAGGGGAAGGGAAAGTGTAAGCTGCTCTGAGACTCTGAGTGAAGGGCAGGGTATAAATCCAATCTCCTCCTCCTCCTCCTCCTCTTCTTCTTCATGCCAAGCAGAAGCTATACCACTGAGCCACGGCCAGCCCTGGCCAGCTGAAGGCCCCCTATTGCCTGGATGCAAAAGTACTGAAAATACTGCTCATTTTAAATTGCAACCAAAGTTTCAACAGAATTATTTTGGCCGCTTGACTCAACGTAATCTTTTTTGAGTGCCTTATTTAAAAATGAAAATATCTCTCATTATGAATGGCCAGCATTTTGGTAAGAAGAGCCAGCATGTCATAGTAGGTAGAGTGACTAGGATCTGGGAGGCCCGAGTTCGAATTCCCTCTTTCATGGAAGCTTGCGGGGTGTCCTTGGGCCAGTCACACCCTCTCAGCCTACTCTACCTCTCAGGGTTGTTGTGCTGGGGAAGAACGTCATAAGCTGTGTTGGGGCCTCATGGGGGATAAAGGCGGGGTACAAATGAAGTAAATGAGAATAAAACGATCAGAACGAATGCCAAATAGGCAAGTGAAACCAAAGATCTCCTTTTTTTTTTTTTTTTGGTAAACAAAGTTTTATTATTTTCCAGTCATAGGTATTCCACATTTATCCATTAAAACTTTTCTTTCAAGCATACATAAACAATTACTTACCCTATAACCCATACTCCATCCCCCCTCCTGTGGCTTCCCGCAATGCTTTCACCCCCTTCCCCTTACTTATATATATTTCATCAGTTGCTAATATCATATTTCTAATCTCTTTAAAAGATAACAACTTTTTGCTTAGTATTGTTCTAAACATAATAAATGAACAGAACTTTATGTATCCAGTTTTCAATTTCTGGTACTTTTTCAAGTTTCCAATATTGCGCATATAGCATTCTTGCGGTCGTTATTAGGTACCAGAATAAAGTTCTTTTTTCCGCATTAACTTCTTCCATTTTTAGTCCCAAAAGCAGAATTTCCGGTTCTTTTTTAAAGGAGCATTGTAGTATCTTCTGCATTTCACTATGAATTTTTGTCCAAAAGTCCACAGCTTTTTCACAAGTCCACCACATATGATAAAATGAGCCTTCATGTTTTTTACATTTCCAACATTTATTAGACATATTTTGATTCATATTTGCTATTTTTTTCGGGGTCATGTACCATCTATACATCATTTTATAACCAAAGATCTCCTTTACCTTGACTCTGTATTAAAACTAAATACAATAACAATAATGAACAAACGTAATGGAGACTAGAGAGGCGGGTAAAATGGATTGTCTGTTCTGTGCTCAAGGTTCATCCGTTTCAGTTCTGGGGGCAAATGTAGTACAAAGAGAGGGCCCCCAAAACATTTCTTGAAATATTTAATTGCCAAAGTTCACTTTTTTAAAAAAAATCTGCTCGCTTACGTGTCGTTCGTTCCATGCCGCTTCAGACAATTCAGGTTCCTGTCTCCTTCCGGCTGATCCCAGCCTATCAGGGATCCCTGCCATGAATATAATCAGGGCTATTTTGGGGCAGGAACGCACAGGAACAGAGTTCCATCTGGCTCCCAAGTTGGCCACACCCAGCAGGAACTCATTAGCATAATAGGCCACACCCAACAGCAGAAACTCATTAGGATTGGCTACATTAGGGGTGTGTGGCCTAACATACAAAGGAGGTCCTGCTACAAAAAAAGGCCCTGGGTTTTGACAACAACCAAGGTAAACAGAATAACAAGCAAAAGGTGGGCTGGATAACCACACTTCTGGTAACATGTGGGTGCGGCCTAATGTGCTATTGAGCTGTGCTGACAGGGGTGAGGCCCAATATGTTAATGAGTTCCTGCTGTTGGGTGTGGCCTATTATGCTAATGAGTTCCTGCTGGGCTTTTTCTACAAAAAGAGCCCTGAATGTAATTATGTCATGACGCTACATGGTCAATTAGATTTGGCTATAGGCTGATGTCATGGACACAAATGGTGCCGAGTTAGAGTGAGGGGGACACTCCTCAGACTCTACATGGTTGATCCTAGCCACCCAGGGATCATGTACCGAACCAATGATGTCACCAAATGCGAATAAAGTCAATTCTGGGAAATACTTTTGACATAAGCAGACATCTCAATTGCGCTCCATAGCTGTCACTGAAAGGGGGAATGCCATTCCACGCTGACAAAAATACATGGGAATCAAATTATTATTTGGAGAAGAGGAGGAGGAGGAGGAGGAGGAGGAGGAGGAGGAGGAGGAGGAGGAGATTGGATTTATACCCTGCCCTTCACTATCTGAAGGAGTCTCAAAGCAGCTTACCATCTTCTTTCCCTTCCCCTCCCCACAACAGACACTCTGTGACGTAGGTGGGGTTGAGAGAGCTGTTTTGAGGACTGCTCTTGAGAGAACATCTCTGAGAGAACTTGGAACTGCCTGAAGGTCACACCAGCAGCTGCAAGTGGAGAAGTGGGTAATCAAACCCAGTTCTTCCAGATTAGAGTCCATGCACTTAACCACTACACCAAACTGGTTAAGGTTACCAGCCTCAAGAAGGGGCTTTGAATTCTCTGGAATTACAACTGAACTGCAGACTAGAGGAAGTAGTGGTTTTGGAGGGCAGACTCCATGGTATACCATAGAGTCTAGGGGAAACAGAATCCTAGAGTGACATCACATTTCCCTGCTGAGCTCCCTTTCTTCCCCAAAATCTATCCTCGCCCCAAGTCTCTACGAATTTTCCCAGGCTGGTTATGGGCAACCTTTCAGGAACACACGACAGACTCCCATTTCACACCAACACTGGCAGCACATTGAAAAGCAAACTGGTTTTATATCCACACACTCATGATGTGAGAAGAAACATGGACCATTGTCTAGCTAGTAATTAGCTAGCGTGGCAGTATCTTTGGCCTGTCAACAAAACAAGAATTATTTTTTTTAAACCCTCATTTTGCTGTCACTTTAATATGTGGAAATGTCTGAGGGCGAAGGGCTTTCATTTGGGCCTGTTCCAAAGCCCCCCAAACATAACAAATAACTTTATTTTGTATTTTTTTAAAAAAAGTTTTCTTGGCATCATCTCTCAAAAATTGGCAAGGAGAAAAAAGGGTGAGCATTTTGCCTCGCTCCGTTCCTCCTTCTCTCCCTCCTCATTTTTCTTTCTCTCGTATCCTGGAAAAGGAGGAAATGACAACGGATACAACGGATACTGTGTTGTAATGCAGATCCAAAGACTTTTCTGTGGTTTTTTTTTTTTTTTTTTGCCAGTGTTGTTCAACGTTTGTGTGAGTTTGCCATGAAACCCCACCCCTCCAAGTCCTTTTGAGACCCTGAGTCACTGGCCCAGAAAATCAGTGTGCTAAGTCTGAAATCCATCTCCTTGGCGAGTGAAACAGATACTTTGGACGAGTTTATACATATATATATATAGTTTATATAAAGTTTTTATTCGTTTTAGCAAGAATAGAGACAGACTACAGAAAAAAAGAAATATATTTAATAGAAAGGCAACTAAAAACTAACAACAATGGAGCATATATTCTTGCTTCAGTTTTAGTTTAACACTTTAAAATCAAATCAAGTTCTTATCCACCTGTCTCAATTAAGCATTTAATCTTATAACAATTCTCTTTCTATTTTATAATCACTTTGGTAGTTTTCCAAGGTAAATTTCAATCCATTTATAAAATCTCACCCAGTTTCTTTCAAATATTTCTTCTTCTTTTTTCTTGTAATTGTAAAGTCAATCTATCCATTTCTGCTGCTTCCAAAAGTTTGTAGATTATTTCTTTTTTTGTTGGCATTTCTTCTTTTCCCCAATACTTTGTGTACAATATTCTAGCAGTTGTTACAACCTGTATAATCATATATGAATCTTGTTTCTTGTAATTCTGTGGTACCATGTTTAATAAAAAGAATTCTGGTATAAACGGTATACTTGTATCTAACATTTTTTTTAATACCTCATGTGTTCATATCCAATATTCTTTGCAAGTTTTTGTTGTTATTTTGTAAGTTTTAGACAGATTTCTTGATAGTGTGTGCTTCATAAATCCTACTGGAACACTCCCAAACAGTGCAATCCAAAAAAGAATCACTCCAGTCTAAGACCCAGGGATCATTTCCTGCGGGAGTGCACAGGAGCGGAGCTCCAGCAGTAAGGAGCCCAGGGGGCGGGCACATGCAATAAGCCCTGCCCCCTGCTCCCAGCAGCCCTCAGTCGGGCCACAAGGAGCAAGGAGCAGCCAGGTAAGTTGCAGAGCCCACCCCCCCACCCGCTTTCAGGTACAAGATCTCCTTCCTCTGTGAGGGCAGATCTGTGCATTCCCCCCCCCCATAGCTAGCAACCCAAAACAGTACAGTGGAGCCTGAGTGGTGGGTGTTGCCTTCTGACACACTTCTGGTGAGATCAGGGGCTGTGACATATGCAAATAAGTTATGCTAATAAGTTATACTAATGAGCTCCTTCACCTCTTTTTCTATAAAATGGCCCCTGCTAAAACCATTTAATGGGCTTAGACCAGTGCAACTCTGCATAGGATTGCGTTTCAACTGATTTTGGTGTCCGGGCAAGCCCTCTGCAGAGTCTGATTGGATGGCTGTTTTTCTAGGGTTCCCATTCACCCACTTTGGCAGTACCTGATCAGAAAGCAGAAACTGTGGCCAAAGGAGGGTGGCGTGATCGCCCCAGGAGGAAATTTTTAAAAAGAAAAATAAGCCTTCATCTATGTATAGGAAGTTCTGACCATCGAGTTCCTGGCGATTCCTAGAGCTACCCAGAAGTGACAAGTGTAACTAGCATTGTTGCGTGTGCCCGCCCCCTGGGCTATTTACTGCAGGAGCTCTGCTCCTGCGCGCTCCTGCAGGAAATGACCCCTGCAGGTAGGGAAGGGGGGGTGAGTACAGAGAGCTAGAAACCTGAGTAACTCACACCCTCTGGTTTCCACTTGGGTTTGGAAATCCATCAATCTCCATCTGATCTGCCCATCCTGTGGGACTGACCCCATTCCCGAGCAGCAACCGTCCCTACAAGATGGCGCATCATCATGGGAAGGGCCAGCTCTGGTTGGGGGGGCCTGCAACGACATAGGGTCGCCAGCCCAGCATTGGCAACTGGTGGGGCGCTGAAGGGGTAGTGGAGAGACCCGGTGGAAGAGCATCGCCTGACACTTCTGGAGGTGTAACTGGAAGTGATGCCACCGTGTCACTCAACGCTCGAGGACTTATGTGGCAAAAACCATAGAGAGCAGGCAAATTCGTAGTGTGGCGACATCATTCCTGGGTTCCTAGGAAGAAGTGATATTGCAGTGTTGCGAGACGCTGTCCCCCCCCCAATTGGTCCCCCTGCTGTTCCGTCAAGCACCAGGAGGTGCCAGGGAGCACCGGTGGAGGATTCCCTGCTCCTTGCTGGCATCTGGCAACTCTAGCTGCAAAATGGGGTCTGTGCCATGCACTACGGTACCAAGGCCCCAGGTTCAGTCCACCAGCACCTGTTGCTGAAAGGATGAGATAGTAAGTGAGGGGAAAGACCTGAGACCCTGGAGAGCCACTGCCAGTCAGGGTAGACAATACTGGCCTCGACGAACCAAGTATTGGAGAGGGGCTCAGGGACAGAGCCTCTGTTTGGCATGCAGAAGGTCCCAGGTTCAATCCCAGGCATGTCCCATTAAAATAACTGGGTTAATTAATTAATTGACTGATTACTGGGTGATGTGAAAGACCTCTGCCTGAGACCCCTGGAGAGCCACTGCCTGTCTGAGCGGACGATACTGATTTTGCTGGACCAAGCAGCCAGGGAATGACAGACGGGGGGGGGAAGGATATTATAGCTTTGGAAAAAGTGCAGAAAAGGGCAACTCGAATGATAAAGGGGTTGGAACACTTTCCCTATGAGGAAAGGTTAAGGCACTTAGGGCTCTTTAGCTTGGAGAAAAGACGACTGAGGGGTGACATGATTGAGGTTTACAAGATTATGCATGGGAAAGAGCAGGTAGAGAGAGAGGTACTTTTCTCCCTTTCTCACAATACAAGAACGCGTGGGCACTCCATGAAATTGCTGAGTGGTCGGGTTAGAACGGATAAAAGGAAGTACTTCTTCACCCAAAGAGTGATTAACACTTGGAATTCACTGCCACAGGAAGTGGTGGCGGCTACAAGCATGGACGGCTTCAAAAGGGAATTAGATAGACATATGGAGCAGAGGTCCATCAGTGGCTATTAGCCACAAGGTATAGATAGGGGCTCTGGGGCGAGTGATGCTCTGTCATCTTGGTGCTTGGGGGGGGGGTCAACAGTGGGAGGGCTTCTAATGTCCTGGACCCACTAGTGGACCTCCTGATGGCACTGGTATTTCTGGCCACTGTGGGATACAGAGTGTTGGACTGGATGGGCCTTTGGCCTGATCCAACATTGGTGTCTCTTATGTTCTTAAGCCGTCGTCTCCTGCCTAAGGCCGAATATTGGTAGTGATCTGTTGTGGGTACTGTTTTGCATAGCTGCTCATGAGGCCGAACATAGAGGAACTGCTCTTTGCTCTGATTGACAAGAGGCCGCCTGTCATGGGGAGAAGCACTAGGACTTCGTGACATGCAATTTGGCCTTTTGGGCTTTGAATGTCTGGCTCAAAGTCATAAAACATATGAAGAGCCCTCCTGGATCAGACCAGAGGTCCATCTAGTCCAGCATCCCGTCTCACGCAGTGGCCACCCAGTTCCTCTGGAGGGCCAAGAACAGGGCATGGAGGCCAAGGCCTTCCCCCGATAAGAACCTCAGAAGAGCCCTCCTGGATCAGACCCAATGCTCCCTCTAAGGGGTGGAGTCTTGTGAGCAAAAATTCTACTTTGGGAGCTACGGGCATGAAAGTTGTGAGTGAATGATTTGGCTACTGCAGAAATCAGTTTGCTCTGGAGCCGTCCTTCCTGAGCCAAGGCAGAAACGTGTGAGCCGGAGGCTAAAAAACTGGGAGCTAGCTCACACTAACTCAGCTTAGAGGGAACACTGATCAGACCAATAGTCCATCTAGTCCAGCATCCCATCTCACACAGTGGCCAACCACTCCCTCTGGAGGGCCAACAACAGGGCACAGAGGCCAAGGCCTTCCCCTGATAAGAACCACAGAAGAGCCCTGCTGAATCAGAGCATGGTCCATCTAGTCCAGCATCCTGGACGGAGAAGAACAGGGCAAAAGTCACCAAGTGGGGATTCGAACCCAGGTCTACCAGTTCCTAGTCTGACATTCCAACCACTACACCACACTGACTCTTGTCTTACAATGTCCCAAGCCACTGATTTGGCTTGGGGCTTGTGCTGTGCTATTTTAAACATAATAGTTAATCTGGCCTGACCTTCTCATTTCGAGGCAAAGTATCGAGTCAATGCATCTCCATTGAATTAGCCCTTTAATGCTCTTTGGGAGTCACCTTTCATACTTAAGGGGGGAAGGGTGGGGGAAAACCTTCCCCCTCTCGAGAATATTAAAATCTCATGGTTTGCTATTCAGTTATTGTTTTCTCATTATACATGTGTTTATTTTTTTAGGCGGCTTGCATGGCATGCGGGGCTCGTTTTAAATATTAAGCATCGTTTGTTTTCCTTGACGCGAAATGAAAAATGCAAAGGTTCTTAATCAGATTCCAAACAAAGTTGTAACCCTCTAAGTCCACTGAGGTCAAGGGCTTACACTGGTGTAACCTGTCGTGGGACTGCAGTGCTAGTGCATAGCATTATCACTCCCAGGTATTAAGGGTTGGAACACTTTCCCTATGAAGGAAGGTTAAAGCGCTTGGGGCTCTTTAGCTTGGAGACATGACGGCTGAGGGGTGACATGATCAAGGTTTACAAGATTATGCATGGGACAGAGCAGGTCGAGAAAGAAGTACTTTTCTCCATTTCTCACAATACAAGAACTCGTGGGCACTCCGTGAAATTGCTGAGCAGTCGGGTTAGAACGGATAAAAGGAAGTCCTTCTTCACCCAAAGAGTGATTAACACATGGGATTCACTGCCACAGGAGGTGGTGGCGGCTACAAGCATGGATGGCTTCAAGAGGGAATTAGATAAGCATATGGAGCAGAGGTCCATCAGTGGCTATTAGCCACAAGGTATAGACAGGAACTCAGTCTGGGAACTAACAGTGCAAGAACTCGTGGGCACTCAATGAATTGAATGAGCAGTTGGCTTAGAATAGATCAAAGGCAGTCCTTCACCCAAAGAGTCCTTCACATGTGGAATTCACAGCCGCAGGGAGTGGTGGCAGCTACAAGCATAGACAAGAGGGGATTGGAGAAACATACGGAGCAGAGGTCCATCAGTGGCTGTTAGTCACAATGTATAGATGGAACACTGTCTGGGGCAGGGATGCTCTGTATTCTTGATGCTTGGGGGGGGCAGCAGTGGGAGGGCTTCTAGTGTCCTGGCCCCACTGCTGGACCTCCTGATGGCACCTGGTATTTCTGGCCACTGTGTGACACAGAGTGTTGGACTGGATGGGCCACTGGCCTGATCCAACATTGCTTCTCTTACATTCCTATGTTCTTAGAGTTTCTTGCAGGTAGGTATTCTGTGCAAGTGAGCAAAAATCCACAGGTTTTTTTTAACTGCAAAGTAAGGTAAGTGGCAAACCAAATCAAACAAAAGCTAAATGCAAACTGAGGAAGAAGAAGAAGAGGAGTTGTTTTTATACCCCACTGTTCACTACCCAAAGGAGTCTCAGAGTGGCTTACAATCTCCTCCCCTCCCTGGGAGAACTTTTCTTGAGACAACAGCTCAGAGAACTTTGACTGACCCAAGGTCACCCAGCTGGCTGCATGTGGATGAGTGGGGAATCAAACCTGGTTCTCCAGATTAAAGTCCACCACTCTTAGCCACTACACCAAAGTGGAAGGGCTAATGCCAAACTTTAAGTGCACTGCCCATCAGCAAAACATCCTCTGGACCACGATCTCTTTGGAAGATCTTCTGAAGCTATCAGGAATGACTTCCCATCCCAAGTTACTGGTCACAATGAAAAATTGGTATCCCATCCTAAAGAGAGCCCTGACGGGATGGCCCAGGCTATCCCAATCTCATCATACCTTGGAAGCTACGCAGGGTCAGCCTTGGTTAGTGCTTGTATGGGAGACCATGAAGGAAGTCTAGGGTTGCTACGCAGAGGCAGGCAATGATAAACCACCTTAGTTTGTCTGCCCTGACCTGGATGGCCCACATTGGCCTGCTCTCATCAGATCCTGGAAGCTAAGCAGGGTCAGCTCTGGTTAGTGCTTGGATGGGAGACCACCAAAGAAGTCCAGGGTTGCTGTGCAGAGGCGGGCAATGGCCAACCACCTCTGAACATCTCTTGCCTTGAACACCCTACGGGGTCACCATAAGCTAGCTGGCTTTCCACCACTGTCCCAAAGAGTATACCTTGCAATTCCAAACAAAGTTGTAACCCTCTCAGTCCGTTGAGGTCAAGGGCTTACAGAGGTGTAATCTGTCATGGGACTGCAGTGCTAGTGTATACCATTATCACTCCCGGGCATTAAGGGAATTATGTATTGTGCTTTTCCACCGTATTGGAATCTCGACAGTGGTGGGATTTTAAATGTTCAGTTTCCATGCTAGAGCAAACTAGTGGACTGCATTGCCTGACAGCCACTCCAGAGGGCCAAGATCCCCCAGCAATGACTCCCCCCCGCCAAAGATTAGGGACTTTCGGGCACCCACTGGTTTGGCTCACATTCTGCTCACCAGTCACAAACAGGGAGCCGGTTTTTCAGCAAACCTTTGGCTGTTTGCATGCACTTTGAGCATGTTGGGTGGATTACTTTTTCAATGTATCCCAACAGAACAGCACAGTACAGCACAATCAACAGCATTTCATGCGTGCACGTTTTTGCAAAGGTTGATGGGAGTTCTATTCCCCGCCCACCAAAAAAACTTGGCACTGCTTCACAGTCACATGTTTAAAAAAAGAATGAGCAAAACATCCATTCGAATCATCGATGAATTTTTCATGGCCCACAAATCTACATCAAATGCCAGGAATTAGATGGAATTATTTATTTATTTATTTATTTATTAAATTTATATCCTGCCCTCCCCAAACGGGCTCAGGCCGGCTAACAGAAGAGGCATATGCCATAATTCAACAATTAAAAACAGAATAAAACAATCAATCCCAACAAAGTGCCAGTGCTCTAGGGAATACGCTCTTATCAATCCAAGATGAGGTTCCATTAACCAGCATAACCCATCAGCATAAGTTCCAGATAGTACTGTTGTCCTTTCACAACCAGTTCTTCAGTTCGTCTGGTCGTCTTGCCAGGGCCAGCTCATATCCTGGTAGAATCCACCGTCAAAGATGGCAACTCAGTGGTACAGTAGTGGTGGCGGATTCTATGCGAAAGCCTGGCGGAAGAGCTCCGTCTTACAGGCCCTGCAGAACTGCATAATTACTCATCATTTCACTGGGGATTACTTCTCATTTGAGACACATTCTGGCACTGCATGCAAAAAACCTATTTACAATACCCTCTCTTCTTCTTGCCCTCTGTTGACTTTACTTTCCCTCCAAGATGCCATCAGATAGCGAATCTGATTGGCCAGTAAGTGCTGGGATGTTATTCATTTCACTGTAGGATCCCTGATTGGGCAGTTTGTAAGTGATCCAATAAACATCCCTTTCAATTGCACTTATTTGCCTTCTGGGAGGTCATCATCTTGCAAACTCCGATTACCTAAGTAGTGAGGCGACATTCACAATGTGATTCCTGATTGGCTGGGATCACAATACAAGAACGCGTGGGCACTCAGTGAAATTAATGAGCAGTAGGCTTAGTACGGATCAAAGGAAGTCCTTCTTCACCCAAAGAGTAATTAGCACATAGAATTCACTGCCGCAGGAAGTGGTGGCGGCTACAAGCAGAGACAGTTTCATAAGATCATAAGAACATAAGAGAACATAAGAACGTAAGAGAAGCCAATGTTGGATCAGGCAATGGCCCATCCAGTCCAACACTCTGTCACACAGTGGCCAGAAATACCAGGTGCCATCAGGAGGTCCAACAGTGGGGCCAGGACACTAGAAGCCCTTCCACTGTTGCCCCCCCCCCAAGAACCAAGAGCGGATTAGAGAAATATTTGAAGCATAGATCCATCAGTGGCCACAAGGTATGGATGGAACGCTATGGTCCTTTCCGCATTTGCCTGTCACTCCAGATTTTCTCTGTGTTTGAGTCAAGGCAATTTAAATCCACAGCATCCAAATAACCCAGGGCAAAAACAGGCTAAAACCGGGTTGACCACTGAAGGCAGGTAATGTAATGCAGAATGGGGGGGGGGGACGGAATAAAAAGAAGGTTGAACTCGATTTTAGTGCAGAATGGGGGGGGGACCTGGATTAAAAAGAAGGTTGAATTCGATTTTGGTGCAGAATTGCTTGGAGGAGACTGTGCAAAAACAGTAAAGGGGTGGAGTTAGAATATTGCATCCAGAGACGTGGGCTGAAAGAAAACGTGCTAGGTGACTTGTGTTGTCTTAGAGTCTAGTTTCTGTGGGAAACTTGGCTCTTAACTGCTCTCTGCGCTCCTAACTGTTTTACCGTTAAGCTTATAATCAAACAGACAAAGCAAGATATTAGTTCCTATCTTCTTTTTCAAACCACCTTATAAAGAGTGCAGATAGGGCCTATGTCTGGGGCAGTGATGCTCTGTATTCTTGGTGCAGGTGGGGGCAACCGTGGGAGGGCTTCTGGAGTTCTGGCCCCACTGTTGGACCTCCTGATGGCCCCTGGGTTTTGGCCACTGTTTGACACAGAGTTGTTGGACTGGATAGGACATTGGCCTGATCCAACATGGCTTGTCTTATGTTCTTATGTCTGAGGCAGTGATGCTCTCTGTTCTTGGTGCTTGGGGGAACAGTGGGAGGGCTTCTGGAGTTCTGGCCCCCTGAGGCAGTGATGCTCTGTGTTCTTGGTGCTTAGAGGGCAACAGTGGGAGGGTGTCAGACTGAATTGGCCACTGGCGAGATCCAGCATGGCTTCTCTTATGTTCTTATGTCTGGGGCAGTGATGCTCTGTGTTCTTGGTGCTTGGGGGGCAACAGTGGGAGGGCTTCTGGAGTTCTATCCCTGCTGGTGGACCTCCTGATGGCACCTGGTATTTTTGGCTACTATGGGATACAGAGTGTCAGGCTGGATTGGCCACTGGCCTGATCCAGCATGGCTTCTCTTATGTTCTTATGTCTGGGGTAGTGATGCTCTGTCTTCTTGGTGCTTGGGAGGCAACCGTGGGAGGGCTTCTGGAGTTCTGACCCCGCTGGTGGACCTCCTGATGGCACCTGGGTTTTGGCCACCGTGTGACACAGAGTGTTGTGCTGGATGGGCCATTGGCCTGATCCAACATGGCTTCTGTTATGTTCTTATGTCTGAGGCAGTGATGCTCTGTGTTCTTGGTGCTTGGGGGGCAACAGTGGGAGGGCTTCTGGAGTTCTAGCCCTGCCGGTGGACCTCCTGATGGCACCTGGTATTTTTGGCTACTATGGGATACAGAGTGTCAGGCTGGATTGGCCACTGGCCTGATCCAGCATGGCTTCTCTTATGTTCTTATGTCTGGGGTAGTGATGCTCTGTCTTCTTGGTGCTTGGGAGGCAACCGTGGGATGGCTTCTGGAGTTCTGGCCCCGCTGGTGGACCTCCTGATGGCACCTGGGTTTTGGCCACCGTGTGACACAGAGTGTTGGGCTGTATGGGCCACTGGCCTGCTCCAACATGGCTTCTCTTATGTTCTTATGTCTGAGGCAGTGATGCTCTGTGTTCTTGGTGCTTAGAGGGCAACAGTGGGAGGGTGTCAGACTGAATTGGCCACTGGCGAGATCCAGCATGGCTTCTCTTATGTTCTTATGTCTGGGGTAGTGATGGTCTGTCTTCTTGGTGCTTGGAAGGCAACCGTGGGAGGGCTTCTGGAGTACTGGCCACGCTGGTGGACCTCCTGATGGCACCTGGGTTTGGACCACTGTGTGACACAGGGTGTTGAACTGGATGAGCCATTGGCCTGATCCAACATGGCTTCTGTTATGTTCTTATGTCTGGGGCAGTGATGCTCTGTCTTCTTGGTGCTTGGGAGGCAACCGTGAGAGGGCTTCTGATGTTCTGGCCCCACTGGTGGACCTCTAGATGGCACCTGGGTTTTGGCCCCTGTGTGACACAGAGTGTGGGACTGGAGGGACCACTGGCCTGACCTAACGTGGTTTCTCTTGCATTCTTCTGTTCTTATCTATATGACAAATCCTGGAAGAAGAAAGTAGATGCTAAAGAGAACATTGAACTAAACAATATTTTTTAAAGATAGGAGCCACCTCAGTGTTCAGGGGGAAAATATTTCTGTGTCCATGTGTGTAAAGCATTGTCAAATCACAGCTGACCTATGGCAACCCCACATAGCGTATTCAAGGCAAGAGACATTCACAGGTGTTTTACCATTGACTGTCTCTGTATAGCAACCCTGGACTTCCTTGGTGGTCTCCCATCTGAGTATTAACCAGTTTGATGGACTGGTTAGAAGTACAGACTCTTTTTTTTTTTTTAGAAGTACAGACTCTAATCTGGGAGAACCGGGTTTGATTCCCCACTCCTCCACATGCAGCTGCTGGTGTGACGCTGGGTCAGTTACAAGTTCTTTCAGAGCTGTTGTCTGACGAGCAGTCCTCAAAAGAGCTCTTTCAGCCCCACCTACCTCACAGGGTGTCTGTTGTGGGGAGAGGAAGGGAAAGGAGATTATAAGCCATTCTGAGACACCAAGTGAAGGGTGGGGTATAAATCCAGTCTCCTCCTCCTCCTCCTCCTCCTCCTCCTCCTCCTCCTCC
>NW_015177012.1:1741853-1755779 GCF_001447785.1 Gekko japonicus
CCTCTTCTTCTTCTTCTTCTTCTTCTTCTTCTTCTTCTTCTTCTTCTTCTTCTTCTTCTTCTTCTTCTTCTTCTTCTTCTTCTTCTTCTTCTTCTTCTTGACCTATGAGATCTGATGAGATCAGGCTAGCCTGCTATTTCTAGCTCTCTGAAACTAGTAATTCCAGTTTGAAGACTGAAACTGGAGAATATCTGGGGCAGCCCTCAAGAAGACTGACAAAGAAGAGAAATGGAGGATAGGCAGATAAAGGAAACGTAGGGGGGGGGAAATCACATCCGAAATTGGAAATAGCTACCATGTTGGAGCCAAAGAAGGATTTTGGATCGGCAGAGGGCAACTCCAATTGCTCTAATGGCCATTTACTAAGCACGGCTTCTGAAGTAGGGGGCCAGGCCGAATCTTCATTAATCAGGAATTCAATTAAGTTGAATAGTCGTTATTAATTTTATAGGCACTGTGGATCAAAAAGAAGCCAGAGCAAAGGAAGGGGTCCGGGAGCCATTTCTTCAGTCAGCGCCCCAGGTCAGGGTAGCGGAGACAGCGCTGTCTTGCCGGCGAAGATACTAATGAGATGCCTCTAGGTGCAAATGATAGTTTAATAGGTGTTACTTAACGGCAGCACACCTTATCCGCGCACGCCACCGCGCACATCTCCCGGAGAGCTGTCCTCCTTGTTAGAATAAGTAATTAGAATGTAGGAACACTCGCTTTGACACTTTAATAAAGTGTCGGGCGTCATCAATTTGGTATTTAATAAAAATAAAATGAAACATTCATTGCGTTTCTTATGGCATTCAGTTGGAAAGTTCTCCGATTTTTAAGGTTTGGGGAATAAATCGTCCTCCTGTTGGGTCTTGGGGAGGACAAAACTCAGTTGTGGGATGGCTTTGGACCGCAGATGAACAAAGGGTATGTGGGAAGAGAGAAGAGAAGAAAGAAGAGATTGGATTTAGACCCTGCCCTTCACTCGGAGTCTCAGAGTGGCTTACAATCTCCTTTCCCTTCCCCTCCCCACAACAAACACCCTGTGAGGTAGGCAGGGCACCGCTCTTGAGAGAACAGCTCTGACAGAACTGTGGCTGACCCAAGGTCACCCAGCTGGCCGCATGTAAAGAAGTAGAGAATCAAACCCGGTTCTCCCAGCTTACAGTCCGCACACTTAACCACTACACCAAACTTGCCAAAGTCAGTCCAAGGGAGTGCTTGGATTTGTTTTGTCACATGATATCGTAGACCACAGAGGGAAGGTGGCATGGTATAGCCCAAGCTCGTCAGATCTTGGAAGCTAAGCAGGGTTGGTACCTCCAAGGAAGATGGCCAACCACCTCTGCTTCTTACTTGCCTTGAAAGCCCCTTGCTGGGGTCACCATGGGTCTGCTGCAACTTCACAGCACTTGGCGCACACACTTTGTAGACCACTGGCTTTGCATGCTGAAGATTCCAGTTGCCTTGTAGCCATTTCTACTTAAAGGACGTCAGGAAGGAGCTGCTGAAAAAGACTTTGCTCTTCCAGAGAGCTCGGAGATCTGCCACCAGTCAAAACAGATCGATGAACCAATGATTGCTCTCGGTATTAAACAGCTTCATATGCTCACATGTAGGTTCTGGGTGGGCGCAGATAACCAGCCATCGATTTTTGCTGTTGATATTGTAACCCAGGTCCTCAACCATCCCCAGGTCAGATCCGGCCTCACTATTACTTCAGTGCAACAGAACTTTCCTATCTTTCCCACAACTTGTTCCGTACAGGGCTCTTTTTGTAGCAGGAACTCCTTTGCATATTAGGCCACACACCCCTAATGTAGCCAATCCTCCAAGAGCCCCTGTAAGAAGAGCTCTGTAAGCTCTTGGAGGATTTGGCTACATTAGGGGTGTGTCACTTAATATGCAAATGAGTACCTGCTACGACCCTGAGTGATGACATTAATGGGGTCTGCAACAGGAAGGGGGAATTGGTGGAAGCTGCTCATTTTGTCTGGATTCAACACCCCAGTTGGACATCTTCTGGCTACAAGAAGAAGAAGAAGAGGAGGAGGAGGAGGAGGAAGAGGAAGGAGGAGGAGGAGATTAGATTTATACCCCGCCCTTCACTCAGTCTCAGAGCGGCTTGCCAACTCCTCCCCCTCCCCCTCCCCACAACAGACACCCTGTGAGGTAGGTGGGGCTGAGAGAGCTCTTTCAAGAACAGCCCTTTCAAGGAGAACTCTTGTCAGAACTATGGCTTGCCCAACATCATCCAGCAGCTGCAAGTGGAGGAGTGGGGAATTAAACCCGATTCTCCCAGATTAGAGTCTGCACACTTAACCACGACACCAAACTGGCTCTGGTGTGGCTGTGGCTCAGTGGTTGAGCCTCTGCTTGGCATGCCGAAGGTCCCAGTTTCAGTCCCCAGCATCTCCAGTTAAAAAATCTGGCAGTAGATGATGGGAAAGACCTCTGCCTGAGACTCTGAAAAGCCACTGCCCATGTGGGTAGATAATAATGACTTTGCCGGACCAAGGGTCTGATTCAGTAGAAGGCAGCTTTGTACATTTACACAGGTCTGCCCCAGAAAGAGAACTCTTGCATGACCTCTCTGTAGAGGAGAACGCGGTCTGGTCTCCAAACCTGGCCCAGGCAGCTCATGACTATTAGATGAAGAGTTCAAATGGCCTCTCCCAAAGTTGTTCACTGCCCTCAGTGCCCCTATTGTAGAAAGCAAATGCCACATCTTGAGGTTGTTCAATGGTGTGCGTGACCCCATGCCAGTGCGCTGCTTGTTTCAGCTCCTTACAACCTCACCTGATGAACATGGCTCTGGTGGTCACTGAACCTGCTCAGAACTTCAGGTGTTTAGCTAAGCTTTGGGGCCATTTCAGATCAGGAAATCACTGCAAAATCATCACTTCGAATTGCTCCAATTTTCAACTTTGAACAGGTGGTTTATTTTAAGCCACTTTGGTGTAGTAGTTAGGAGCGTGGACTCTAATCTGGGAGGACCAGGTTTGATTCCCCACTCCTCCATATACAGTTACTGGTGTGACCTTGGGTCAGTCACAAGTTCTCTCAGAGCTGTTCTCTCAGGAGCAGTTCTCTCAGCCCCACCTCCCTCACAGGGTGTCTGTTGTGGGGATGGGAAGGGGAAGGAGATTGTAAGCAGGTCTGAGACACCTTCGGGTAGTGAAGGGCGGGGTATAAATCCAATCTCCTCCTCCTCCTCCATGTGGGGAGGGGAATCAAAGCTGGCTCTCCAGATTAGAGTCTGCTGCTCTTAACCACTTCACCAAACGTGTTTATATATTCTTCCACTTTGGAGTGTGGTGGCTCTCATGCTTTTCCATTTAGCAAAAAAAGACCCTGCTTGCAGAAAGCTAACCTGCCACGGACAAAGGTTCTAGCCTTTCTGAGTGAAGGGCGGGATATAAATCCAATCTCCTCCTCCTCCTTCCTCTTCTTCCTCCTCTTCCTCCTCCTCCTCTTCTTCTTCTTCTCTATCATCTTTAGCGGCTCTGACGACTGCTGGTTGATACTCACTAAGGTTTTGTTTTTGTCTACTTCCGCGAATGTAGCTTCGTAGCATGTTTTTATGCTTTTGGTTATGTCACTGATATTCTATCAACTTATGAAACTGAAGCCACTTTGGAACCGAAGCTACTTTGGGTGTATTCACACAGCAAGATGAGAGAGACCAGGGGTCCCCAGTGTGCCCGCTGATGCCCACTGATGCCTTTTCTTGCCCCCACCGAATGTTTTTAGGGAGTGGGTGGGACTAAGAAGGGCTTCTGACCAGCAAGGTTTCTGATTGACTATTGGAGATTTGGCTCATTGTCGCTTTGGCAGCAGCTGCCACCAGAGCACAAGGACCTGCCCTGTGTTACTGACGTTAAGCTGTGGCGTTCATCTTGTGGCTGGCCCCACCGCCTGCGGCAGCCTTTTTGTGGCAGCCATTTTGTTTCTTCACCCACCATGCCATGTCAGAATTCCCTGTATATGCTAACTGATACTTGGCTCACAATTTAGAGGCTAGACCAGCTTAGCATTAACGCAGAGTGGCTTCTAAACAGTATTACTGGTGGCCCATCAATAGAAATAAAATTGCCACTGCAAACCTCTTGGAATACCTTGGGAGGGCAGTTCCTTCGACATTAGTAGTCTGAAGCTATACGGTTTTCTGGAACTTGATGCCTTTGAAATGCGTAGAATAGTAATTTCCTTGAGGAAGATTATCAAAATGAAATCTTCAGTATCCGGATTCTTCATTGGAAAGTACTACTTTGGAAAGAGAACTTTATGGAATATTTCATTCTGCATCAGAAGATTGCTGAGCGGTCGGGTTAGAACATATAAAAGGAAGTACTTCTTCACCCAAAGAGTGATTAACACATGGAATTCACTGCCGCAGGAGGTGGTGGCAGCTACAAGTGTGGACAGCTTCAAGAGGGAACTGGATAAACATATGGAGCAGAGGTCCATCAGTGGCTATTAGCCACCAGGTTAAGATAGGAACTCTCGGTCTGTGGCAAGTGAAGCTCTGTATTTTTGGTGCTTGGTGGGGGGGGCAACAGTGGGAGGGCTTCTAGTGTCCTGGCCCCACTGCTGGACCGCCTGATGGCACCTTGTATTTTTGGCCACTGTGTGACAGAGTGTTGGACTGGATGGGCCATTGGCCTGATCCAACATTGGCTTCTCTTATGTTCTTAAGATTCATATTTAGTATCATTGTGCTTTATTGTGCAAGGATTATATTAATGTACTGCACACATTGTATCTGTCCAATATATTAGCATTGTTACTATTTCTATTGTGTCCTGTTTCACAGCTTTCCCCCCATTGTTGTTACTGCTGTACTGCTGTGTGATCTCCTTTTTGGTTAACCCAAGGTCACACCAGCAGCTGCATGTGGAGGAGCGGGGAATCAAACCTGGTTCTCCAAGATTAGAGTCCGCGCTCTTAACCACTACACCAAACTGGCTCTCGAATCCATCCATCGCTGTTTCTCCGGGCCCTTGTCTTCAACTGCAGGCTGGAACCCATTTTGTCTTTCATACTTCCAGCACAAGCCAAGGCACCCTGGTGGCTTCAGAAGGAACCAAACACTGTGTCGAATGAGTTTTGATAAACAAAAGATAGCAAGGAAAGAACGTCGGGAGGTGTGGGAGAAACTCCCTCTGGTTCCACTGCCTTGGTAACCTGCGGAAATTGGTTCCCTGGGCATCAGCGTCACTAACAAGAGACTCCAGTCCTGAAGTCACTTTGGGAAACCTGGGCAACAAGAACTTCAACCTTCAAGCTCCTTACACGGGCTTCCCTTCTGCAGGAGAAATTTTCACATGTAGGAGAAATTAATTTCAAGGTGGCCTGGGAAAGCGTGCCTGTTGACGGTAGACCCTCCACTGTGCAAACGTCAGCAGCTGCATGTGGAGGAGTGGGGAATCAAACCCGGTTCTCCCGGATTAGAGTCCGCGCTCCTAACCGCTACACCAAACTGGCTCTCACACTAAACTGGCTCATTCGAACATTAAGTACCCTTTCCCCACCATAGGGGCTAATGTAACTGTCAGTCAAGTCTGTGACGAACATTTGACACATATCTGTAACGTGTATCGCAAAGCTCATCCCCTTCTTTCTATCTCTGGAGTCAGGGACGTCAAGGAAAACTGGGTTAAGCTAGGTTGACTGGGAGAGTCCCAGGCAGCTTGCTTCAGATACTCTTATCTATTTAGAACCTGATAGCGTATAAACATTCCAAATGGCAAAAGTCACGTAAGGCAGAAGTCATGGTCAGGGTTATCCTGAAGGCCACAGCATTTAGCAGAATCCTGAAGCCTCCTGGGAAACAGAACCACCGATTCAACTATAGAGGCTAATTGCTATAGATATCGAAGCATCATAGGTTCGAGGTATTCATGTTGACTTTCAAGGCCTTGAGCGGCCAGGGACCCATGTACCTTTAGGACCACCTCCTTCAGCATGTCCCCAGAACAGGGGTCATTTTGTGCAGGAGCGCACAGGAGCGGACCTCTGGCAGTAAAGAGCCGAGGGGGCGGGCACATGCAACAAGCTCCACCCCCTGCTCCCAGCAGCCCTCAGTCAGAGCAAGAAGCAGCCAGGTAAGTTGCAGAGTGTCCCCCCCCCCAGCCTCCTGTCCAAAACAGTCCAGTGGCACCTTTAAGACCAAGTTTTATTCAGGTACAGGCTCTCCTCCCTCTGTGAGGGCAGATCTGCACGTTCCCCCCCCCCCCCCCCAACCGCTCAAACACAAAAAACCCACAGGGGCCCAATCCAAAACAGTCCAGTGGAGCCTGAGCGGTGGGTGTTGTCTTCTGACACACTTCCGGTGATGTCATGGGGTGTGGCATATGCAAATAAGTTATGCTAATGAGATATGCTAATGAGCTCCTGCACCTCTTTTTCTATGAAATGACGCCTGCCCCAGAAGAATGCTGAGACCAGCTGATAACAACTTGCTGGTGATCCATGGCCCTAGAGAGGTCCGGCTGTCCTCAACTAGGGCCAGGGCCTTTTCAGTCCTGGCCCCCTCCTGGTGGAACTCTTTGCTGGACAACATCAGGGCCCTGCGGGATCTAATACAATTCTGCAGGGCCTGTAAGGCAGGGACATTCTGCTGGGCTTTGAGTTGAGGGCAGCAACGGTTAAGTCTGGCACCCTCTTTATCTTTTTTCACCATCTGGAATGGTTCATCTATTAGTGTATCGTGACAAATTTTATGCAGATTGTAATTTTTAACTGATTTTAAAGTCATAAAACGCCCAGAGTCTGCTTGCAGGGTGGGCGATCCATACATTTAATACAATAAAGAAATAAATAGATGTACCAGAGGTTTAAGGGGTCGCGGTGGCTCAGAGGTTAAGATGCTGAACTGCAGACCGGAAGGTCGGTAGCTCGGCAGTTTGAGACCCGAGTGCCGCGGGATGGAGTGAACTCCTGTCTCTGGCCCCAGTTCCTGCCAACCTAGCAGTTTGAAAGCAAGAAGTTGCAAGTAGATAAATAGGTACCACTTCGGTGGGAAGGTAACAGCAGTCCTGGAGAAAAGCTGACGACATCAAGCCACGCCGAGGGAAAATGCCGTTGGAACATGTCTGACCCTACAGCTGAACAAACTCCCCGTCGACTGCGAATGTGTGTGATTTAAAGATTTATATGTTGTCTTCCTAGTCCCGTGTGTATAGGAGTAACTGTAAATCGCTCAGAGCCAGCAAGCTCTGCAGGATTGAGCGATTAATAAATTGAAAGATTATTATTATTATTATTATCATCATCATCATCATCATCATCATCATTATGCGCCTCGGCGTCTAGTCATGCCGGCCACATGACCACGGAGATGCCTTCGGACAGCACTGGCTCTTGGCATGGAAACAGAGATAAGCACCAGCCCCTAGAGTTGGATTTGACTGGCTTTCGAGCAAGGAAAACCTTCACCTTTACCTTTTTACCAGAGGTTTAGCAGAAGACTGAGGCTCAATCCAGCCCTAATTCCACGACAAAAACCCGACGGGGTCACCCTAATTCCGCTGCGACTTGACAACTCTTTCCACCACCACCAAGACATATCCTATAAAACAGGATTAGCACATAGGTCCACCCAGGGGTCATTTCATAGAAAAAGAGGTGCAGGAGCTCATTAGCATAACTCATTTGCATATGCCACACCCCCTGACATCACCGGAAGTGTGTCAGAAGGCAACACCCACTGCTCAGGCTCCACTGGACTGTTTTGAATTGCTAACTATGGGGGGGGACGCGCAAATCCTTGTGCTCGTGGCCCGGGGCTTCTGGGAGCAGTGGGTTGGGCTTGTTGCATGTGCCTGCCCCCTGGGCTCTTTACTGCCGGAGCTCCACTCCTGTGCGCTCCTGCTGGAAATGACCCCTGCGTCTACCAGTTGCAAAACTGTCTCCTCAGACCGGCAGCTGCTCTCCAGGGTCTCAGGCAGAGACAGAGGGAAGATTTGAACCTGGGGCTCCCCTATACTGCTCTATCCACTACACCACTCGTGCCTGTTCTAGAAAGAGAGGCTGAAGGTGCAAGCTTCCAGCTGGGGGAAGCTGCCTCTCGCAACTTGGCAGGCTGCCCAAAAAGGAACTGTCACCCTGCCAGGGAGATGCGATGAATGGAATCTCCCAGGTTCATCTGATTACGTCCCGCTAGAATCGGTTTCCACGGTGATTGGCATCCATGGCGATGCTAATAAGGATGGAGCCAAACAAGGACGATGCGCGCTGATTACCAAAGCTAGAGCTCTGGTGAGCATTATGAATTCTGGCGCATCGGCACATTTCTGACCCTTTCCCTTGCTCGAAAGAGTGGAAATGCATGGGGGGGGGGGAGAAGTCCCATATCTCCACCCCCCCACCCCGAAATGTATTAAAACATGTTAACATCTCAACTTTCCACTTACTGATAAGCTTCCTTACAAATTATGTGAGAACCACAGGATTCCACTGAAGTTGTTGAGTTGTGCCTATGTTAGTTTGGAAATCGGGTTCCATTTTGCCAGCCGCTGTTGAAGATCATTGAAACGTCTTGATTTATACCTGGGAGAGACGTACGGCTGTTATTCTTTCCGCAGTGGGTGTTACTTGGACACTATCTACGTGTGGAATTTCAGAGAAGCCTACTGTTGATTCTGGACACATTCTATTTTGTAAAATATGCTTAATTCTTATGAGCAATCTGTTGGATAAGGTCCTATTCGAAGCTGTGGAGTCTTGTGAGCAAGAATTCTACTTTGTGAGCTCCTGGCATTAAAGTTGTGAGTGAGCGATTTGGCTAAGGCCTCTCGCCATCTCTGGAGCCATCCTTCCTGAGCTAAGACAAAAATTTGTGAGCCAGAGGCTAAAAAACTGTGAGCTAGCTCACACTAACTCAGCTTAGAGGGAACACTGGTTATGACCACTAACCCTCCTTTGTATTTCAATGAATGCAATGTACAGTTTTGAGCACATAGAGTTGTGAATTGTGGATGGTCTTCCTTTGGTGGGTGTTATTTGTGGCTATAGTTGTATGCGAAGGGTTCCCTATTGTCTTTGGCAGTGGGAGAATTTGGGGGCAGGAAGACAAGAGGATGTAGAATATGGATTCCCAACTTTGGGTCCATGAAAGAACTCCTAGCAGGCCCCAGGAAAGGAAGGCTGCAGTGGGCCTGAACTAAATAACCACCTACCAGAGGAGGCTGCTTATTATGTCTCTGCATGATTCTCTGCTCTGGTCTTTCCTTTTCCCAATCATTGTCCACTGCAGGCAAATCATTTTTCTGGATTCTGCTTCGAGTCTGATTGGTTGAAGGATCCGTTCCCAGGGCTGAGGAGCAGCAAAGAACCTATCACCCTGAGGGGTTGCCTGTTGCAACTCTGTATGAGTCACTAGTCATGCCTCTTTCTAAGCAGAACACACACACACCCCAGATCAATGGGTCTTACAGGAGATGGATTCTTCTGGAGGTACAAATTCCAATCCGTGAACAGAAAACTTTTTTTCAGGCATGACAGCAAAGCATCCCTCCAATCTTCATTCAGGAATAAAAATGAATGAGGCAATGAGATCCAGACACAGGCTGATTTCGCACTAGAGCTGCCTCGCTGTTGCGCCGTCGTTTTCCCCAGTTCTATTGGTCAATTTCACACCCGAAGCCGCGTGGCTGATTTTGACCCGTGGCTTCACCCGATTTCCCCCGCGGTTTCGTGATCCTGTTTTTTGAAAATCAACAAAACTGCGGAGGAAATCGTGTGAAGCCGCAGGTCAAAATCAGCCGCGCAGCTTCGGGTGTGAAATTGACCAATAGAACCGGGGTAAACGATGGCACAACAGCAAGGCAGCTCTAGTGCGAAATCAGCCACAGTGAATTCACTACCTCCCAGCTGCGGCCGCTTAGAACGAACCAGGCCAGGCCGAAGCAGAGACCCAGCAACGGATTTGCAGTTCGTGCAATGGACTGGCTGTCGTCACCTGACCGTAGTCCACATGAGGAATTTCTGCACCAACACAAAATATATGCCAAGAGTATGCCGACGGCGTCCTGTAGGAGGAATTTTCGCCACGGGCCTGCGAACGAAAATGATTGCAACTTTCTCTTAATTCGCCGAAACTCCAATCTAATAATGAAAAGTAGCAATAACCACGATAATTAATTTATACAAAAGGTAAGATGAAATTAGACCCAACGCCTTCCAGCCCCCCGTCTAAGAAAGAAAGTCTCGCTTTCCAGTTAAGCCAGGGGCTGAGGCGAAGACAGCTGGGGAGAGAAGTATTTCAATATTTCGTCTAATTTTATCTCCTTTCTAATATCTTTCCTGCTAATTTCATTAGGCGACAGAGTCGGCCCGAGTGATGTAATTATCGAAAAGTAATTTTGCAATAAATGGATTCAAATGTGTTAGGAGCTCGCCGCAAATTCAATCTCTCGGCAAAAGGTGGTCTGAAGGGGAGGGGGAGGAAAGCAGCCCGGATGGCGGTGAGTGAAAATGGAGGCATCTCCACTGTCCCATGCTGGGGATCGTGTTACGCCAACTAATAACATCCACCTCAACCGATCACCAGATTTCTATCCGCCCCTTCCTACTCCTTCGAAACATGCGGCAATACTTTCCTCCAACGCAGTACACTCGTGGTCTTGAAATAACCCACAGTTACAACAATACACAATATCTGAAGGGCCCTGCTCATTCCATGTGTCCCTGTGTGACATCTAAGATCACCAGGCAGTCTCTGTCGGCCATCCCACCACTCAGGGTGGTCCATTTGGGATTGACCAGAGCCCGGGCCTTTCCCATCATGGCTCCACCTCCATGGAATGGGCTTCCTGAAGAGGTGAGAGGGACCCCCTACTTGAAGATTTTCAGAAGAAGAAGAAGAGTTTGGATTTATACCCCGCCCTTCACTACAAATCAGTCAATCCTAACAGAAATCAACCCTGACTGTTCCCTGGAAGGCCAGATAATGAAACTGAAGCTCAAATACTTTGGCCACCAAGTGAGAAGGGAGCACTCACTGGAGAAGACCCTGATGCTGGGAAAGATTGAAGGTCAAAGAAGACGGGGACGGCAAAGGATGAGATGGTTAGACAGTGTCATCGATGCAACGAACATGAAATTGAGCCAACTTCAGAGGACGGCGGAAGATAGGAGGGCCTGGCGGGATCTGGTCCATGGGGTTGCGGACTCGACTGTGTGACTGAACAACAACTTCACTACCCAAAGGTGCCTCAGAGCGGCCTACAAACTCCTTTCCCTTCCCCTCCCCATAACAGACACCCTGTGAGGTAGGTGGGGCTGAGAGAGCTCTGGCAGAAACTGCTCTTTTTCAAGAACAGCTCTTATCAGAACTATGGCTTGCCCAAGGTCATCCAGCCAGGTGCAAGTGGAGGAGTGGGGAATGAAACCCGGTTCTCCCAGATTAGAGTCCGCACACTTAACCACTGCACCAAGGCCTGCCTGTTTGAAGGGCTTTCGGGGGGGGGGGTTGAATGTCAGGCATCTTTTAAGGAGGGGGAGGTTGAATATTTTATCTTTGGTTTTAGCTGGGGAGGTTTTCGCTATTATTGTAAGCCACCTCGAACCAAAAGGAAAGGCAAGATATTATTGGGATATTTGGTTAATATAGCAGAGTTTGTTCATAGAAGCGTGATACCGAGCACAGTAAATAAATCTCCCGAGAAGTACATTGCAAAAAGGGGGTAAGTTACATTTATTCAGGTAGATCCATTTCACATTCAGGGTGCAGTCAAAGGAAGAGAAAGAAGTTGCTCGCCATCTAATGAGTGCTTTTCCCTATTACAAATCAAACCCGGTTCTCGCAGATTAGAGTCCGCGCACTTAACCATGACACCAAACACAGGCCATATTATGGAGGAGGAGGAGGAGGAGGAGGAGGAGGAGGAGACGCCGGAAGGCAACTTCCGGGTTAAGACAAAGACAAGTATCTCATTCAAGGAGATAACACTTATACACACTTAGAGTGATGTAGCTCCCCCCATGTCATTCACTCTAACGGATATAAGTATTTTAATAATTTGTTGTCAAAGGCTTTCACGGCCGGGGTTCATTAGTTGTTGTAGATTTCCTGGGTTGTGTGGCCGTGGTCTTGGCATTGGAGGGCCTGATGTTTTGCCAGCAGCTGTGACTGGCATCCTCAGAGGTATAACACAGAAAGATGGAGTGAGAAGAAAAATGGTAGGCAGGTAATTTATATCTACTCAGGACAGTGGGGTAGGGCTGAGATTATCTGGTAGGAGTTCCCCAGGCTATGAGCATGCTTAATGGAGGAGCTTTCCTGAGGAGGTTCTTTTGCATGTGGACTGGCTGTTGACATTTTAATGATTTTATCAATTTAAATAATTGATAAATAAATAAATTTGATTAATACAAGCTAGTTCCTACGAACACTAAGTCTTGGTCGCCCATTTGTGATTTCTACGTAGACCACATCCACAGGTTAGAGGCACCCAGCTTTTGGGCTCAGTCTCTCCCGAGTCCCCTCCTTATTAATTAACACAGAGCCACTTTTCAGTTTCAAGACTACATTCTAGAACTACATTCTAGACAGTGAAGCTTAACAGACAGAGTCAGGACTAATCTAAACTACCTTGGATGAGTCCGGATACAGAGAGGCATCCAGCCTCCATTGTGGATGCATGCGACAGAAGAGAGTGCGTGAGAAGGCAGAACGGAAGGAAGGAAGGCAATTTCCCTGTAACCTTTCAGCCTACTTCAAAGAAGAAGAAGAAGAGGAGGAGGAGGAGAGGAGATTGGATTTATACCCTGCCCTTCACTTGGAGTCTCAGAGAGGCTTACAAACTCCCTTTCCCTCCTCACAACAGATACCCTGTGAGGTAGGTGGGGCTGAGAGAGCTCTGACAGAAACTGCTCTGACAGAACTATGGCTTGCCCAAGGTCACCCAGCAGCTGCAAGTGGAGGAGTGGGGAATCAAACCTGGTTCTCCCAGATTAGAGTCCGTGCACTTAACCGAGGCACCAAACAGTGAAAGAAAAGCCAGAGTTTGCCTCTCTATCTCACTGACTTCTTTGCAAACCTCCCAGATGTTGAAGCTTGAGACAGTGTCTAGGAGGAGGAGGAAGAAGGATGAGGAGGATGAGGAGGATGAGGAGGAGGAGAGGAGATTGGATTTATACCCCGCCCTTCCCTTGGAGTCTCCGATCGGCTTACAAACTCCTTTCCCTTCCCCTCCCCACAACAGACACCTTGTGAGGTAGGCGGGGCTGAGAGAGCTCTTTCCAGAACTGTCCTTGAGAGAACAGCTCTGAGAGAACTTGTGGCTGATTAGGGTCCGTGCTCTCAAGCACTACACCAAACTGACTCTTAGGCCTTGTCTGATGCTCTAACCACTACCCTGTACTGTCTCACATCCACAGACTGAGATCCGCGCACCCCTTCATGTGGGTCTGTGCTCCGAGCCTGCTGGAAATCCATGAGGACGGGGGATTCGGCAGGGATCAATCCCTTGCGTCGCCTCCTCGACAGCACCCCCCTCTCCCGTTGCCAAGGCCCACCGAAGTCTCGATTCCCAACCAAATTGAATTCACGATTTGCTTTTGGGCAATGTGTAAATTGGCACTTCATTGATTATTAATGAAGTGCTAATTGCTCTTCGCAACCCATTTTTATGCAAACGAGGCGGGCCCGCTAGTTGCACAGTCTTGCCATTTATGCCTGGGTATAGGGCTGCAGTATGAGAAAGAAAACTTCAGAAGAGAAAGAAAGAGGGGGGAACGAAGATGTCTCCATGTGAAGCAATTAGTGGCATCGCCCTACCCCACCCCCACTCTTTCTAAAGACTGTTTCCGATTCGGCTTTTGACAGGTTCCTTTGGAAATCCACAGTATCCGTCGAACAGAAGTACAGCAGTCCAGCCGCGACTGTGGGCATTTCTCCGCGCAGAGTTGTCAGCTCCAAGTTGGGAAATTCCTGGA
>NW_015177012.1:1755853-1760888 GCF_001447785.1 Gekko japonicus
AAGGGTTGCCAACATTCGGGTGGTAAAACTAGCAACAATTTAAGGAATTAGATGAATAAATATAAATCTTGTATGACCAGGGGTCATTTTGTAGAGAAAGAGGTGCAGGAGCTCATTAGCATAACTCATTAGCATAACTTATTTGCATATGCCACACCCCCAGGCATCACCGGAAGTATGTCAGAAGGCAACACCCACCGCTCAGGCTCCACTGGACTGTTTTGGATTGCTAGCTATGGGGGGGGGGGAACGTGCAGATCTGTCCTCACAGAGGAGGGAGAGCTTGTACCTGAATAAAACTTGGTCTTAAAGGTGCCACTGGACTGTTTTGGACCAGGGGGGTGGGGGGAGCTCTGCAACTTACCTGGTTGCTTCTTGCTCTGACTGAGGGCTGCTGGGGGTGGGGCTTGTTGCATGTGCCCGCCCCCTGGGCTCTTTACTGCTGGAGCTCTGCTCCTGTGCGCTCCTGCAGGAAATGACCCCTGTGTATGACTTAACATCAAATAAGGCTCCAAATATTTCTCAAACATACAAAAAAAACCGAAATACAAGAAATACAAAAAAATACCATCGGCTAGGGATTTAAAGCAATATCTACCATTTACTATTTAGCACTCCCAAAAGAAAGACTACACAAATTCCAGTTTCAATGGACTGAAAAAACATGAGCTTCAAATGTCCATAAAGCAAGTACATCCACTTCTTAAGGCTTAAGATAAACAATGTACAGTGCACTGCAATCAGCAGGCAGGTCCAGTCCTTACCTTCTGGCGAGGAGGTTCGGCAGGGATTTGGTACCATAGAGTATCTCCTTCAAAGCGAGGGTTGCCAACATTCGGGTGATGGCTGGAGAGCTCCCGCAATTACAACCGGGGTTGCCAGCCTCCAGGTGGGGCCTGGGGATCTCCCGCTTTTACAACTGAGCTCCAGCTGACAGAGATCAGCTCCCCTGGAGGAAATGGCTGCTTTGAAGGGTGGGATCTATGGCATTGGACCATGCTGAGGTACCTCCCCTTTTGACTGGGATACAAAGATCTCCTGGAATCCCGACCGATTGCCAGACGACAGCGATCAGTTCCCCTGGAGAAAAAGGCAGTTCTGTGGTGTTCTACGCTGATTAACCTCCCCTGCCTCAAACCCTCCTCCCCTGGGCTCCATTCCTAAAATCTCCACGAACTGAAGCCCAGTTTGGTGTAGTGGTTAAGAGCGCGGACTCTAATCTGGGAGAACCGGGTTTGATTCCCTACTCCTCTGTGCACAGCTGCTGGTGTGACCTTGGGTCAGTCACAAGTTCTCTCAGAGCTGTTCTCTCAAGAGCAGTTCCCAGTCAGAGCTCTCTCAGCCCCACCTACCTCACAGGCAATGATCCCTCTACACTGTGGAGTCTTGCGAACAAAAATTCTACTTTGTGAGCTACCGGCATTAAAGTTGTGAGCGAGCGATTTGGCTGCTACATAAATTAGTTTGCTCTGGAGCCCACCCTTCCTGAGCTGAGACAAAAATGTATGAGCCGGAGGCTAAAAAACAGTGAGCTAGCTCACACTCACTCAGCTTAGAGGGAACACTGCAGTGAGGTCCCTCCCCTCCCCAAACCCCACCCTCTCCTGGACCCACTCCCAAAGTCTCCAGTTGTTTTCCAACCCAGAGATGACAACCCTAATTACGATGGATCTTCAGGTGACAGAGATGAGTTCCCCTGGAGAAAATGACTGCTTTAGAAGGTAGACTCTATGGCAGGGGTGTCAAACATAAGGCCCGGGGGCCGGAACTGGCCCATTCAGGGCTCTTATCCAGCCTGCGAGCAACTGGTGCGAGGGAAGGAACAGGGTGCTGCTGAGGGGGCGGGGCGGGGGAGCGGAGCAGTCTGCAGCAGTCGAGCAGAACTCCCTCGGCTCAGTGGCAGCCTCTCTGGTAAGTTGGGAGCCCCCCACAGCCACATCTCACGCTAGCCCAGGGTCCCAAGGTGAGGTTACATACCTCGCTGCTTGGTCTGCAGCTCTGGGGACGCCATCCCAGATGGCCGCAGGGAGCGGCATTTGCACATGGAGGGGTGCAGATGGTCCTCTGCTGGGGCCTGCTGGCAGCCTTCCTCTTGGACCACCTGGTTCATTCAGGGCTGTTCTCTCAGGAGCAGTTATCTCAGAACTCTCTCAGCCCCACCTGACTCACAGGCAGTGTTCCCTCTAAGCTGAGTTAGTGTGAGCTAGCTCACAGTTTTTTAGCCTCCAGTTCACAGATTTTTGCCTCAGCTCAGGAAGGAGGGCTCCAGAGCAAACTGATTTATGCAGTAGCCAAATCGCTCGCTCACAACTTTGATGCCCATAGCTCACAAAGCAGAATTTTTGCTCACAAGACTCCACAGCTTAGAGGGGGCATAGCTCACAGGGTGTCTGTTGTGGGGAGGGGAAGGGAAAGGAGATGGTAAGCCGCTCTGATACTCCTTCGGGTTGTGAAGTCCAATCTCTTCTTCTGCTTCTTCTTCTTCTTCACCACCCTCGTCATGCACATCCAATCTCCTCCTCCTCCTCCTAATCTAAGCCACACCTGCCTGTAGGTCTGTGATGGATAACTCTAGAACAGGGGTGTCAAAAATGCTGCCCAGGGGCCAGATGAGACCCCTGGAGGGCTTCTATGAGGCCCGCAGTGGAACTGGCTGTCTTCTGCTTCTTCTTCCAGTTCTGCTGCTGCTGCATCATCGTAGGTTTGCAGCCTACAGATACACACCCGGACAGCATACTCAAGATGGCAACAGCGCAGACATTTTGATGCAATAATTCAGAGCAAGAGGTGTCAGTTATCACTGTTAAATAAACAAAATATTGCAAGAGTGCTAATGTTCTAAGCATGTTTTTATTTTAAGTTAAAAAAAACCCTTTGTGACCTTTACAAAGCTTATATTTTTGCTACCTGGCATTACATTTTATGGCACACATGGCCAATGCTCCCTCTAAGCTGTGGAGCCTTGTGAGCAAGAATTCTACTTTGTGAGCCACTGGCATTAAAGTTATGAGTGAGCGATTTGGCTACTGCATAAATGAGTTTGCTCTGGAGCCATCCTTCCTGAGCTGAGACAAAAATGTGTGAGTCAGAGGCTAAAAAAACTGTGAGCTAGCTCACACTAACTCAGCTTAGAGGGAACACTGCCCATGGCCCGGCCCAACAAAGTCTCATTTATGTCAGATCTGGCCCTCATAACAAATGAGTTCGACACCCCTGCTGCAAAATGTATTGAACAGCAGCAACAGCAAATTAAAATGACCTATCTGATCATTGTTACAATAGTTTAACGCAGCACAGCGATGTGACTGAGACTGGGAAGGGCAGCTATGAAGGCGCCTGGAGAAGATTCTTAAAAGTAATGGTCACTGGTGACCAAGATAATTCATGCCATGGTATTTTACAATGTATGGGTGCAAAAGTCAGACAAAGAAGAAAACTTGCAGAAAGAAAGTGGATTGCTTTGAAATGTGGTGTTGGAGTTTTACAGATACCGTGGACCACCAGAAAAACAGAACAAAACAGTGGGTTCTAGATTAAATCAACCCCAAACTCTACCTGTGAAGAGGGGCTGTGGCTCAGTGGAAGAGCCTCTACTTTGCATGCAGAACGTCCCAGGTTCAGTCCCCGGCATCTCCAGTTAAAAGAATCAGGCAATAAGTGATGGGAAAGACCTCCGCCTGAGACCCTGGAGAGCTGTCAAGAGGGGCCGTGGCTCAGTGGTAGAGCCTCTGCTTGGCATGCAGAAGGTCCCAGGTTCAATCCCCGGCACCTCCAGTTAAAAGGGACCAGGCAGTAGGTGATGGGAAAGACCTCTGCCTGAGACCCTGGAGAGCTGGAAAGAGGGGCCGTGGCTCAGTGGAAGAGCCTCTGCTTGGCATGCGGAAGGTCCCAGTTTCAATCCCCGACATCTCCAGTTACGGGTAGTAGGTGATGAGAAAGACGACTACCTGAGACCCCGGAGAGCTGCTCCCAGCCTGAGTAGAGAATACTGACCTTGATGGGTAAAGCAGCTTCTTTTAGGGAAGGGCCATGCTTCAGTGGAAGAACCCTTGCTTTGCATGCAGGAGGTCCCAGGGTCAGTCCCTGGCATCTCCAATTATGAAGGACCAGGTAACAGGTGATGTGAAAGACAGCCTGAGATTTTGGAGAGCACCTGCCCATCAGAGTAGACAATACTGGCAACCCTAGGGTTACTGTAAATCAGAAGCAATTTGACGTCACTTAAAACACACACACAACAACAATGCTTGGGTCCTGTCTATTTATTTATTTAGACATGCATCCCTCATTTTCCTCCCCAATGTGGACCCAAAGCAGTTTATGCATTTCCTGCATTTTATCCTTACAACAATCCCTCTGTGAGGTAGGTGGAAGCCGATAGTACATGACTGGCCCCAAAGTCACCCCGCGAGCCTCCACGACAGACCAGGGAACTTGAAACCAGGTCTCCTGCGATCCCAGTCTGACCCCTAACCACTACACCGGGTTGGCTCTGCATCGGCTTCCAGCCGCCCCCTAATCCGGCGGAAATGACAGGCACGGGGGAACAGCTCGGACTTTTTATGCAGAACAATAAAATAAAAAGTTAATAAATCTAAGCAACCTTTAAGTTATTGATGAAGCAAAGAGGAGGCGGTTTAATGCGGGAAACATAACCGAGATCGATAAGGGAGCACACAAATAACTGAAAACTATTGACACGTAAGTATTTTAGGCTTAATTGCAGCCAGACGCACTTTCGGAGGGGATCTCGCGTTCTAATGGCCCCCAAGAGAATATAGGGTTAATTGATGCATCTGTTTACCGGTTGCCCACGTGATCCGTGGACCGGAGTCCCTGGGGGGGACCTGTTATTAAACTAAAGTGTTTAATGAAGCACTAAGGAGCCGAGTTTCTAATATTGAAGGAAATTAAATAAGAACCAAACAAAACTTCTCAGCCAGGGGAAAGCAATGAAGAGCTGTCGTGGGCATGGTGTCCCCTGTGAATGTGGATGGATGGATGGATGGATGGATGGATGGATGGATGGATGGAT
>NW_015177012.1:1760902-1787777 GCF_001447785.1 Gekko japonicus
CGGCGCAGGCGGGTGGATGGCTGGCTGGCTGGCTGGCTGGCTGGCTGGATGGATGGATGGATGGAAGCAGGAGACCAAATTTTCTAATGGGTAGATGGGCTGTTGCTCAGAGGCAGAGCATCTGCTTGGCATTCAGAAGGTCCCAGGTTCAATCCCCGCCATTTCCAGTTAAAAGCACCAGGGAGAAGGTGATGGGAAAGACCTCCACCTGAGACCCTGGAGAGCTGTAAAGAGGGGCTGTGGCTCAGTGGAAGAGCATGTTAGGCATGCAGGAGGTTCCAAGTTCAATCAATGGGTTTAAATTGCATGCAGAAAGGTTAAAGGACCAGGTAGGAGGTGATGGGAAAGACCTCTGCCTGAGACCCTGGAGAGCTGTAAAGAGGGGCCATGGCTCAGTGGTAGAGCATCTTCCTTGTATGCAGAAGGTCCCAGGTTCAGTCAATGGGTTTGAATTACATGCAGAAAGGTATTGGCTGGATATTAGGAAAAACCTTTTCATGGTCAGGGCGGTGCAGAGGTGGAATCGGCTGCCTAGGGAGGTGGTTGGCTCCCCTTCACTGACAGCTTTCAAGAAGAGGCTAGATGAATATTTGTCAGAGATGCTTTAGGCTGGTCCTGCATTGGGCAGGGGGTTGGACTAGGTGGTCTGTATGGCCCAACTCTATGATTCTATGATAATCTCCAATATCTCCAGTTACAGGTAGTAGGTGATGAGAAAGACCACTACCTGAGACCCTGCAGAGCTACTGCCAGCTTGAGTAGAGAATACTGACCTTGATGGACCATTCAGGATACAGCAGCTTCATTTAGGGAAGCGCCATGCCTCAGTGGAAGTACCCTTGCTTTGCATGCAGAAGGTCCCAGGGTCAGTCCTTGGCATCTGCAGTTATAAAGGACCAGGTAACAGGTGGTGTGAAAGTCTCAGCCTGAGACCCTGGACAGCACCTGCCTATCAGCGTAGACAATATTGACACTGACGGACCAAGGGTCTGGTTCAAGATAAGGCAACTGCAGCTTTCTCTGTGTTTTTGGTAGGAGAGCATCGGCTTTGCATGCAGAAGGTCCCAAGTTCAGTTCCCAGCAACTCCAGTCAACAAGGATCAGACAGGGATGGGCAAAGACCTCCGCCTGAGACCCTGAAGAGCAGCTGCCAGTCTGAGTAGACAAGACTGACCTTGATGGACCAATCATCCAATTCAATATAAGGCAGTTTCATGGGTTCATGTATGAGATCCCTCACCCTTCCAGTAACAAAGCAAAGCTTAAGCAATCATATGCATTCTGCATGCTGGGATTCTTTCCAGGAGTACAGAAAGAGCCAGTTTGTAGCACTGAACTGGATTTCCATTTCTTGAAGAACATAAGAGAAGCCATGTTGGATCAGGCCAATGGCCCATCCAGCCCAACACCCTGTGTCACACAGTGGCCAAAAATACCAGGTGCCATCAGGAGGTCCACCCGCTGGGCCAGAACTTCAGAAGCCCTCCCACTGCTGTCTCCCCCCCCAAGCACCAAGAACACAGATCAGGCCAATGGCCCATCCAGTCCAACACTCTGTGTTTCACAGTTGCTAAAACCCAGGTGCCATCAGGAGGTCCACCAGCGGGGCCAGAACTTCAGAAGCCCTCCCACTGATGTCTCCCCCCCCAAGCACCAAGAATACAGAGCGTCACTGCCCCAGACATAAGAACTTATGCGAAGCCATGCTGGATCAGGCCAGTGGCGCATGCAGTCCAAGACTCTTTGCCACACAGTGGCCAAAAATACCAGGTGCCATCAGGAGGTTCACCAGCGGGGCCAGAACTCCAGAAACCCTCCCACTATGAACCCCCCAACCACCAAGAATACAGAGCATCACTGCCCCAGAGAAAGTGTTCCATCTAAACCTTGTGGCTAAGAGCCGCTGATAGATCTCTGCCCCTCCATATGTTTATTCAACCCTGTCTTATTATTATAACATCATCATCATCATCATCATCATCATCATCATCATCATCATCATTATTACTACTACTACTACTACTACTACTACTACTACTACTACTACTACTACTACTAATTGAATGTATTAACTGCCCTCCCTGGCAGGACCAAGCTCAGGGTGGTGTACAACATGATCAGATAAAACATTGCATAAAGCGATTTAAAATCAAGCTAAAACAGTAAAATGTCGTAACCAGTCTGATCAATCCAGTAATCTAATTTTCTATAGATGGCGCTAAATACCCTAAAAGCGCCACTGTCTCATGGGGGAAGGCGGGGGAGGAGGATGGCATTAGAACCGTCTCTGCTTGTAGCCGCCACCGCTTCCTGTGGCCGTGAATTCCACATGTTAATGACTCTGGGCGAAGAAGGACTTCCCTTGACCTGTTCTAAGCCTACTGCTCATTAACTTCATTGAGTGCCCATGGGTTCTTGTACTGTGAGAAAGGGAGAAAAATACTTTGTATCGCTACCTTCTCTGGCCCATGCATAATTTTCTGCAGGGCTCTTTTTGTAGAATAAGCCCAGAAGGAACTCATTAGCATAATAGGCCACACCCAACAGCAGGAACTCATTAGCATATTGGGCCTCACCCCTGACAGCACAGCTCATTAGCACATTAGGCCGCACCCACATGTTACTAGAAGTCTGGTCATCCAGCCACACCCACCTTTTGCTTGTTATTCTGTTAACCTTGTTTGTTGTCAAAACCCAGGGCCTTTTTTTTGTAGCAGGAACTCCTTTGCATGTTAGGCCACACACCCCTAATGTAGCCAATCCTAATGAGTTTCTGCTGTTGGGTGTGGCCTATTATGCTAATGAGTTCCTGCTGGGCGTGGCCAACTTGGGAGCCAGCCGGAACTCCGTTCCTGTGCGTCCCCCCCTGCCCCAAAATAGCCCTGATTTTCTGAACTTCTATCATGCTGCCTCTCAATCATCATTTCTCCAAGCTAAAAAGCCCTAACCTCTTTAAGCTTTCTTTATCGGGAAGGTGTTCCATCCCCTTTCCTGCACCTTTTCCAAGGCTATAATCAGGGGTCATTTCGTAGAAAAAGAGGTGCAGGGGCTCATTAGCATAACTCATTAGCATAACTTATTTGCATATGCCACACCCCCTGACATCACTGGAAGTGTGTCAGAAGGCAACACCCACAGCTCAGGCTCCACTGGACTGTTTTGAATTGCTAGCTATGGGCAGGGGGGGACACGTGCAGAGCTGTCCTTGCAGAGGAGGAAGACCTCGTACCTGAATAAAACTTGGTATTAAAGGTGCCACTGGACTATTTTGGGCTGGGGGGGGGCTCTGCAACTTACCTGGCTGCTTCTTGCTCTGAATGAGGGCTGCTGGGAGCAGGGGGTGGGGCTTGTTGGATTTGCCCACCCCCTGGGCTCTTTACTGCCGGAGCTCCGCTCCTGTGCGCTCCTGCAGGAAATGACCCCTGGCTATAATCAATGCTCCCTCTAAGCTGTGGGGTCTTGTGAGCAAAGATTCTACTTTGTGAGCTGCCAGCATTAAAATTGCAAGCGAGCAATTTGGCGGCTGCATAAATTAGTTTGCTCTGGAGCCATCCTTCCTGAGCTAAGACAAACATGTGTGAGCCGGAGGCTAAAAAACTGTGAGGTAGCTCACACAAACTCAGCTTAGAGGGAACACTGGCTGGCTATAACATCTCTTTTGAGGTGCGGTGATTGGAACTTTACAGAGTGTTCCAAATCAAGTCTCCGGACCAGTGTGAGGAATACCGGCCAATAAGCAAACAAACTGAGTGAACTGCATTTTTGTGTGTATTTTTCCTGCTTTGGTTTGATCCGGCGGGGCTCTTCTTGCGTCCTTGTGCTCTTATGATGACCAGCCTCAAGGTGGAGCCTGGGACTGCAACCGATTGCCAGATTACAAAGATCAGTTTCCCCAGAGGAAACCGCAGCTTCAGCAGGTGGAATCGATGGCGCCGCACCCCAGCCGGCCGACCTCCCCTTCCAACTCCACCTTCCCCACGATCCGCCCCCAGATCTCCAGAAATATCCCAAGTTGGAACAGGCCACGCTAGTTCCAACACCTGTGGCCCCTCTACCATCCTGCCCTGCCTTTGGAAGATGATTCAGAACAGTCAGAGCAACTTCGCTGCAGAGCGATCATTTCTTTTAAAAGAAAATAATAATGTAGTTAGTAATGGAGAGAAGGAAATTTACTCTGGACTAGGCAGCCATTTATTGAAGAATATTTATCGGCATCTTGCTGCTCGGCCTGTTTTCCGAGCAGAAATATTTTTAACATCACCCCCTTCCCTTTACGGTTCCATTACTGTGTACTTTCCCCCCTCCCTCCTCTGCAAACTCCCTTTCTCCCTTCCTCATCCCGGCTCTGACAAACCGTGCAATTCTGATGGAAAATTCATTAGTTGGAGTCTCCGTCTCTCTCGCGCGCTCTCGCTCTCTTTTTTTAATTCCTTCCCCCGATCTGTCAGCCTCTTCCATCCTGATTATCTGGAGACGCCAATTTCAAAGAGACATCTTAATAGTGATGTCAACGAATTAATTAGATGTGTTAATGAGCTAAAAGCAACCCAAATTAAATTAATGCAGTAATAAGCACAGACAGCAAAATTAGCTCCAATTTCTGTAAATGATTGTGAACTGTACACAACATCTCATCCTGCTAGAACATTACCATCCCCCAAAGCTAATCAAGAACTCCAGCGCAATTAACTGCTTAATTACAAAACACACACACACAGCTCGTAAGATCCAACAGCGGGAAGGGGGGCAGGCCTCTTCTTACAGAGAGAGAGAGAGAGAGAGAGAGCATTCTCCGAGACATAATAAGCCACCCATTTCTCTTCCCTGCCTCAAAACCAGGGTTTCTTCCACCTAAATAAAGTGTAGGAGGAGGTGCTGGAATAGATGAGGCCCTCGCAAGGTGGTTCCATATTCAGATTTGGAAGGGATTCTGATGTGTATCTAGTCTTCCACACCATGCTTGCCAAAGACCTCAGGCAATTTTCTTCCCCGGCTGGGCGAGATGGCAGACTGTATGAAGAAGCCCCTGAGAAACATTGTCCATCTCATCAAAACCCCCTTGACTTCCCTCAACTTGTTCTCAGATGTTGTCACCCGACGATAAGCCTCCAGATTTGCTTCCAATAATAGACTCGTTCAGATGTCAAGCTCAGGGACATCCACACATGCATCACAGGAGCAACTGTACCATGTGCTATCACACCACACCATGTGCTACCTGATAGGTGTGGTCACCATTTGGGGGGAATGGCCACCATGCATATTTTCGGCCCCAGTACCGATGGGCAAAAAATTCATGAGGTGCCATTTTCAATAGTGACTGTGGGTACCTGGAGGGCAACGGGTAGAGAATCTTCCCAAGGTGTGCTGTTGGTACGGTCAACGTCCATGCTATTGTGATGTCTTGAAAGGACTGGCATGTTAGGAGAAACCGGTGATCCTCTCAAGGCATGTAGACACACTTCCCTCCCTCACTCCTATGAGTAGTTCCACTACAGAAAAATCTCATTGGCTTTCTTCAAGATTTCCTGAGCTGCCTCTCTCTGAGAAGGAACTTCCAAACCTGGTTCCAACTGTCCTTCAGGCAGAATCTGGCCTTCTCCAGAAGTGTATGGAGATGTCACTAATTTTATTGACCTTCGTTTGATGTCCCTTGGCATTCCTGAGATATTTGCCTGAAAGATGTTTGCCCACATATACTTCAGATTTCCTTTAGAGGGATACGTTTCTATGACAACCATGCAAGCAGCCAATGGGTTTACCCATGGCCTAGTATAAAAGCTTTCTGCCCTAGCTTGATTTGTATAGCAAGGGCTTTGCGGCTGTTGCAAGACTTCATCAAAACGGCCCACCATACACATTACAATTGGCCCCTGTCACCATTAGGGGAACACACACAAGATGGTTGATGAGAACAGGGTCACTGCTATTATCCCTAGATGGGATAGGTTTGTCCACCCATGATGGTTAAACCCCTGTCTTTGGCCCCAGTCCCTGATTCTTGAGAAATGGAAGAGCAGGAGAAAAAATGGCTGGAAAATAAACTCTGCAGTGATACTTGTGGAATTTCCTCATGTCTCTGGGATCTTTACCACAGAGATTAAAGGAAATTCCTAGAGAATCAACCGGAAGTGACATCATATCCTCCATTCTTCCCAGGCACCACCCTCAAAAACTCTTTGTGTTGGCCAAGGCAGTGCTGGCAGTCTTACCACATCAGAAGAGGAAGCTTGGCTTTCAACCTCCCCCAACTTTTTCTTTCGCCTCTTTGGCAGCCATTTTGTGATTAGCCCTGCCTACTACAACAGCCATTTTGTGCTAGTCCCCACTATCCTTTCTTTCTCAAAATTCCCCAAATGTCCATGGGCTCCACAGGGTTGGAGACTCTTGATTTAAAAGTTGATCCCATACTTAGGAATGTGTTCCACCATAGAAACTCATCTTATCTCCCTGTCATGGGGTTCTCCAAGTCTTTCTTATTCCACTGATAGCTTGGGACTGGAACTTAAATGCTTATTTTATGCCGCTTTAAATTTTTATTTTTGAAGTTTCATTGGCATTTGAATTTGTTTTAGTTTGTTTTGTTGTTCTTATGTCAATATTGTGACCCCCTGTGAGAGCGTGTGGTCACAAGACTCTAAATTATTGTCCATAATTTTTTAAAAATCTATGCAAATACATATCGGGCACTCCTCATATGCACATGGATCACATCAACTAACTCCAGAAAAGGAGCGGCCATCTAGGAATTTCCCCATGTTCCTATGGTCTTAACACAGAGATTAGAGGAAATTCCTATCATATCACCCGGAAGTGACCATGGATTTTGCTATTTGGACAGATGAAGGGAAACGACTCTGTTGGTTCTCTTTACATGTGACAATTTGAGAACCTCTACAATTTTTTATCACCAGACACCATATTTCTGGATCAGCCGGTGGACAATCGGATTGATTCAAAAGCATTCCTTCTTATCAAAGAACAGCCGTAATGATTTGATGCTTGTAGAATTATTAGTTTGTTTAGCATGGAAGGAATATTTGAGATTGCGATAAGGGAGGGGGGGCCCTCGAGATTGACTGCGATAAATAGAATCTCCACATTTCGCTCCTCTCCCCCACTCCACCTTTTATTGCAATTAGTTCAGTCTGTTAATAAGCAAAGGATATTTTTAGTTAATTTCAGTTCCAGTTAATTGATTCAGAAGCGAAACCCAGCAACTGAGTTAATTGATCCATGCATCTTACACAGTAACGGCGAGTCACTCCCTTGGCAACCGTCACTGTCGGGACCCATAAAGAGAAGATGAAAACATTGGATAGGGAACCCATAAAAACACTACCGGGGATTGCCGGGGGCGGGGGGAAGGAAAGTCAGGGTATGGAATCTTCTTCCACAGCTTGGAAACACAACCCAGGAGAACGGAAACACCATTGTTTGGGAAGAAATGAAGCTGATCGTTTCTGTCTACCTTGGTGGGACTTCACGATTCGTGTGCCTACATGAGGCAGTATAATGATGAACATCTGGATGTCGTAGAAATTGAAGCGATCTGAGTTTACTGATCATCCAGCCAAATTATCACGCACAAGGAGAGCCGACAGAGTCGTTGCCCCTCCTCTATCCAAATAGCAAATCCACGGTTACTTCCGGGTGACACTATAGGAATATCCCCTAACCAGTGTTCCCTCTAAGCTAGCTCACAGTTTTTTAGCCTCTGGCTCACAGATTTTTCTTTTAGCTCAGGAAGGATGGCTCCAGAGCAAAGTAATGTTTGCTCACAACGTTAATGCCAGTAGCTCACAAAGTATAATTTTTGCTCACAAGACTCCACAGCTTAGAAGGAGCATTGCCCCTAGCCTCTGTGGTAAATGCAATAAGGGCACGGGGAAATTCCTAGATGGTTGCTGTGGAGGCCATCTTTCTCCCACTCCCAATCCATTCACATGGATTAATAAATAGATAACAGATGATGAAGAAAAAGAGTTGGATTTACACCGTACCCTCCACTTGGAGTCTCAGAGTAGCTTACCATCTCCTTTCCCCTCCCCTCCCCACAACAGACACCCTGTGAGGTAGGTGGAGCTGAAAGAGCTCTGGGAGAACTGCTCTTGAGAAAACAACTCTGAAAGAACTTGTGACTGACCCAAAGTCACACCAGCAGCTGCATGCGGAGGAGGAGTGGGGAATCAAACCCAGTTCTCCCAGATCAGAGTCTGCGCTCCTAGCCACTACACCAAACTGGCTGTAAGGGCAGGAAGTGACCACGTGCAGGAGGAAAGAGCGAGGAAGAGGGGTTGGTGAAGGTTTTGGGAATCCCAGAAACGTGAAGTTTTCAAGGGGGAGGGAGGAGATTCAAAGACAAGAAGGGAATTGGTACATCCATATCCATAATTTGGTCTTCACAGATGGGTAAATAGATGCTGAAACAAATAACTTAAAAGAAAACACCTTATTTGTGTCTTCTCAGCATGGGCACGTATTGTACAGAATGGATCAGAATCGTGGGAATGGGGCATAAATCAGTGATTTAACATCTCAGCCTGAGACCCCAGAGAGCTGTAAAGAGGGGCTGTGGCTCAGTGGAAGAGCATCTGCTTGGTTCAATCCCCGGCATCTCCAGTTAAAAAGGACCAGGCAGGAGGTGATGGAAAAGACCTCCGCCTGAGACCCTGGAGAGCTGTAAAGAGGGCCTGGTGGCTCAGTGGAAGAGCCTCTGCTTGGCATGCAGAAGGTCCCAGGTTCAATCCCCGGCATCTCCAGTTAAAAGGAGCAGGCAGGAGGTGATGGGGAAAGACCTCCACCTGAGACTCTGGAGAGCTGTAAAGAGGGTCTGTGGTAGAGCGTCTGACAATTGACAAAATTGACCCAGAAGTGACCGTGGATTTTGCTATTTGGACAGAGGAGGGGCAACGACTCTATCAGCTCTCCTTGTGCATGATAATTTGGCTGGATGATCAGTACAGGAGGTCCCAAGTTCAATCCCCGGCCTCTCCAGTTAAAAGGACCAGGCAGGAGGTGATGGGAAAAGACCTCCACCTGTGACCCTGGAGAGCTGTAAAGAGGGGCTGTGGCTCAGTGGTAGAGCATCTGCTTGGAATGCAGAAGGTCCCAGGTTCAATCCCCGGCATCTCCAGTTAAAAAGGACCAGGCAGGAGGTGATGGGAAAAGACCTCCACCTGTGACCCTGGAGAGCTGTAAAGAGGGGCTGTGGCTCAGTGGCAGGGCATCTGCTTGGCATGCAGAAGGTCCCAGGTTCAATCCCCGGCATCTCCAGTTAAAAGGACCAGGCAGGATGTTATGGGAAAGACCTCTGCCTGAGACCCTTGAGAGCCACTGCTGGTCTGAATTGACAATATTGACCTCAATAGACCAATGGACCAACTCAGTAGAAGGCAGCTTCTTGGTGTGTTTGAGCGATCCATAGGTCAGTGGTAGAGCAGCCAATGAAACTGATACGCAGTAGGTTCAGGATGGACAAAAGGAAATACTACTTTACACAGAGAGTGATTAAAATGTGGTATTCACTGCCAGAGGATGTAGCCATGGCCACAGGAATAAACAGCTTTAAAAGGAGATTAGACAGATTCATGGAAGATAGGTCTGTCAATGGCTACTAGCCATGATGACTGAGGGGAACCTCTACATTCAGAGTGACTGATCCTCTGTCTGATCCCAGAACCAGGAGGTAGCATCAAGGGAAGGCCTGAGCCTCTGTGCCTTGTTGTTGGCCTCCCAGAGGAACTGGTTGGCCACTGTGTGGGACAGGATGCTGGAGTAGATGGACCACTGGTCTGATCCAGCAGGGCTCTTCTGGTGTTCTTATGTTCTTATGCTTGGTATGCAAAAGTTGCCAGGTTCAATTACCAGCATCTCCAGTTAAAAAGGGGACCAGGTAGTAGATGATGCCACACACCTGCACCTGAGTCCCCGGAAAGCAGGCACTGTCAGTCAGAGTAGACAAGAGTGACCTTGATAGGCCAAAGGTATGACTCAGTCAAAGGCAGTTTCATCCGTTCCCGTGTGCTCAGTGGTAGAGCCTCTGCTTGGTATACAGAAGGTCCCAGATTCAATCCCTTGGACCTCACCTTTAAAGAATGTGGTAGTAGGTGACATGAAAGTCCTGTTCCTTAGACCCTGGAAAGCTGCTGTTAGAGTAGACAATACTGACCTTGATGGATCTAGGGTCTGATTCAGTATGGCATCTTCATTTAGGGAGAGATTGTGGCTCAGTGGTGGAGCATTTGCTTGGGATGCAGAAGGTTTCAGAGTCAATCTCTGACATCTCCATTTGAAAGGATCAGGTACAAGGTGATGTGAAGGACCCTGAGACCCTGAAGAGTTGGTACCAGTCAGAGTAGACAAGACTGAACTAGGTAGACCAAGGATTTGACTCGGTAGAAGGCAGTTCTGTGTGTTTCAGTGACAAGTGGCCTAGATATTTGGCAAGCAAAGATTTCGGGCCTCTGCTAATGCCAAAATCTCTCCCTGGCTGCATTTGCGCCTGACAACAGTAAAGTTTCCAAGTCAATGTACAAAACACTTTTAAAACAATTCAATCACTATCAATAAAACCTATCCGTCTAGTGATAAACAGTACCAAAACAACACAAATAACACCAATTGAATGTTTAAACTTCAGAACACAAATAGGAAAAAGCAGCAGAAAATAACAAAATTAAAAACACAAATATAATCTAAAATAGCTGAAGATACAAATCACAGATCAACGAAGACAGAGTTATTTGATTTAGCAGCTATACAATTCAAGAACTTAAGCCATAAATGCACAGAATGGATTGACTGTTAACAACCCCCCCCAAGAATTTAAAGCCACATGACAACAGAAGTAAACATTAAAAGCTTGAGAACACAATAGTATTTTTACTAGGCACCTAAAAGATGAAGATCCTATTGGAATTTTTAGTTAAATATAGCTGAGTGGCACAGAGTAAGCATGCTGGGCCCATAACCCTATTGGGATATAGCAGAGTTTTGTCCAGACATAGAAACATGGCATTGAGTGCAGTAAATAAATCTCCCAAAAAGTATATTACGAAAAAAGATATATCCCCCAAGAAGTATATTGCAAAAGAGAGAGATAGAGATAAAGTTACATTTACATTACAAAGTGGTTAAGACGCTGAACTGCAGACTGTGGAAGGTCGGTAGTTCAGCAGTTCGAGACCTGGGTGCTGCAAGATGGAGTGAGCTCCCATCTCTAGCTCCAGCTCCTGCCAACCTAGCAGTTCGAAAGCAAGACATTGCAAGTAGATAAATAGGTACCACTTCAGTGGGAAGGTAACAGCGTTCAGTGCGCCTTGGTGTTTAGTCATGCCGGCCACATGACCACGGAAACGTCTTCGGACAGCGCTGGCTTTTCGGCTTTGAAACGGAGATGAGCACCGCAACCCTAGAGTCGGATTCAACTGGCTTTCGAGCAAGGGAACCTTTACCTTTACCTTTATTCAAATCGATCAAGTTCGCATTCAGGTTGCAGACAAAAAAAGAGAGAGAAGGTTAATCTAAAGAGTACTTTCCCTTTTAAAAATGGCCAGCTAATCCAGGAGTATGAGGGAATTGGAGAGACCTGTAGAGACCTGTGTCTCCGTGGGAGGGCATGTTGAGAGAGTGAGAGGGAAAGGGGAGAGAAGCAGGCTCAGAGGGCAGCTCCCAGGTTATGACAAAGAGAGTCATCCCATTTAAGGAGATGACACCTATTCACAGAGTGATGAAGCACCCTGCAATGTTTAGGCATGCTTAGTCACTCCAGCAGGTTCCAGGCTTATATCTGCTCAAAAGGAATTCTAAAAGGTGCCACCAAAGAAAAGGCCCTGTTCATTGTGGCCAGCTGGCTTATTCCAGCAGTTAGGTGCACACTCAATAGAACCTTAAACGACCTTTATATCATCCAAGCTCAATTTAGTATTGCTGTACTACCCCATTCATTGTGTGGTCTTCGACTGGTAAGCACCACACCTGTGACTAAATGCAAGAAGTACTGCCCTTGCTCACAATTGACTTTGTCGGCTTTCAGTGAGTAATCACAGTATCAGATCCCATTGGCTGCTTTGCATCATGGCATCATCCCCTTCATTATTCAGTGTTGGATGGACTGGAGTTGTCCATGGGACTGGGTTGTCCATCATGGCATCATCCCCTTCATTATTTCACGTTGAATGAACTGGGGCGGTCCAGAACACGTAACCGGGGATAGGGGTGGGGGAACGCTGCCCCCAAAGTAGCAGCTAGGGGCGCTCAAATGAATTTTTTTTAAGGTAGATTTTGTCATTGTGAAGCACCTTTGAGGGAAATATCCCTCCATCTCCTCTTCACTATTTTCAGCTGGAAACAAAATTAAAAAAGGGAAACCATTTGGAATTGGCTGAGCCTCCCTATCAAATCTTTAAAAACTATTGCTGAAAGTGCGAATGTAGGGGAGAGAACGTAAGTCCGGGAGCAAGGTTTAAATAATGCCACAAATTAGCCACATTTTCAAACGTTGGCCTCCCATTCCTCTGCATATTGGTGAATTATTTACGGTGCTTTGGCAGGACCTTATGATCTACGGTCTAATATAGACAAAGCACTTTCTGAAACGGGGGTCTAATGTATCCCAGTAATGTAACGGGATAATTGTATCGAAGCAAGCCTCCCTCGGCCCAGTGTACCTCTATCCTGAGATGCGGGGATTCGCAAAATCTGCTCCCATTAAACCTTCCGAGGAGGACGCAAATAAATCCTTTGACATCAAGACCAAGGGGGGGGGGGGGTTAGAATACCAGCAAGTGTATTCACCCAGGTTGTACAATCAGCAAATTATATGGGTTTTTTCACCGCCCCTCGGAATGGGACTGTAAGGATTGATTTCAACCTGACGGGGGTGGGGGAAGGGACCCTACCCCGTGGGACTTTGCACTCGCATTCCACCGGGAAAAAAAATGTTTGTAAGAACAAGCAGTCTTTTCACACAAACCCTTATTAAAACAACTAGGGTTATGACAGGAGGCAAATTAAGCAGGAACGGAGGGTCACCCAAATGATCTAATCACAACACTCGATGTTTCTGTAGTGCTTCCAAAATTCAGAAGCTTCGGTGGGCATTAACCCTGTACATGCCCCATGACATGGATAGTCCAGGCTAGCCTGATCTCATTAGGTTTCGGAAGCTAAGCAGGGTTGGCCTGGGTTAGTACTTGGATGGGAGATCCACCACGGAAGTCCAGGGTTGCTACGCAGAGGCAGGCAGTGGCCAACCGCCTCTGTTTGTCTCTTGCTGTAACCTGATTGGCCCAGCCTAGCCCAATCACATCAGGTCTCAGAAGCTAAGGAGAGTCGGCCGTGGTTCGTACTTGGATGGGAGACCACTTAAGAAGCCCAGGGTTGCTCCGCAGAGGCAGGCAGTGGCAAACCACCTCTGTTTGTCTCTTGCCATGACCTGGTTGGCCCAGTCTAGCCCAATCTCATCAGATCTTGGAAGCTAAGGAGAATCGGCCCAAGTTAGTATTTGGATGGGAGAGCGCCAAGGAAGTCCAGGGTTACTACGCAGAGGCAAGTAAGGGTAAACTACCTCTGAGCATCTCTTGCCTTGAAAACCCTACGTGCTGGTCACCATAAATTGGCCCCAACTTGATGGCACTTTCCACTAACAACCCTGTTCACTCAGCTTCTAGAAGAAGAAGAGGAGGAGGAGGAGGAGGAGGAGGAGGAGGAGGAAGAGGAAGAGGAAGAGGAAGAGGAAGAGGAGGAGATTGGATTTACACACCGCCCTTCACTCGGAGTCTCAGAGCGGCTGACAAATTCCTTTCCCTTCCCCTCCCCACAACAGACACCCTGTGAGGTAGGCGGGCCTGAGAGAACTCTGACAGAAACTGCTCTTTTTCAAGGACAGCTCTGAGAGAACTTGTGACTGACCCAAGGTCACACCAGCAGCTGCATGTGGAGGAGTGGGGAATCAAACCCGGTTCTCCCAGATTAGAGTCCGCACACTTAACCACTACACCAAACTGACTGAAACTGCAGAGAGGGAGATCGGGGGCAAGAATGGCTGTGTCACCCCCGTCTTCATGGGGTCATGTCCACGTGTACTTCTGTTCCTGTGATCAGCAATGTTCAGAAAGCAGAGCCCCTGATCACGGGGAGGTAGAGCCCAGGTAGACGCTTCCTCTTCACATCCACACTGCGCAGGTGACCTGGCTACTGCGGTGAGGCAGGAGGGGTGGAGTCTTGTAATCCCATCAGATTGTGTTCCTTGTAATGGGAGCCAGTTTGGTGTTGAGGTTAAGAGTGTGGCAGACTCTAATCTGGAGAACTGGGTTTGATTCCCCACTCCTCCACATGCAGCTGGCTGGAGGAACTTGGGTTAGTCACAGTTCTCTCCGAGCTGTTCTCTCAAGAGCCCTTCTCTCAGAAGGTGTCTGTTGTAGGGAGAGGAAGGGAAGGAGATTGTAAACTGCTTCAAGAGTCCAAGTGAAGAGCAGGGTATAAATCCAACTCTTCTTCTCCCCTCCTCCTCTTCCTCCCCCTCCTCCGTCTTCGTCATCTATGGTAAAATTGGAAGTTCCTACCGGAGGGTGGGCAACTATATTAATCTATCTGGCAGGTTCGAAGTGCTTTCAAATACAATAGCGGCTTGTGATCTTTGCAACAATCCTGCAAAGTAGGTCAAGTATTATCAGCCCCATATTTTAGAGAAGAGAAGAAGAAGAGATTGGATTGGAGTCTCAGAGTAGTTTATAATCTCCTTTCCCTCCCCCTCCCCACAACAGACACCCTGTGAGGTAGGTGGGGCTGAGAGAGCTCTTTCAAGAACTACTCTTGAGAGAATAGCTCTGAAAGAACTTGTAACTGATCCAAGGTCTCACCAGCAGGTTCATGTGGAGGAGTGGGGAATCAAACCTGGTTCTCCCAGTCCACGCTCCTAACCACTACACCAAACTGATTCTCTTTTAGAGAGAGAGAGACTTCCCGAAGCCAGCAAGTGATTTTGTGGCAGAATCAAGATTCGAACCCAGGACACCCAAATCATCCTCTTAGCTGCTACGACACACCAACCCCACTTCTGCCTGCTCACTGACATTTAACGTGAAATGTAGAATACAGCAAGAGGGCAGAGAGACAGAATTTACAACCTGACTTCCTGTTAATGAGAAACAGGAGACCGGAAAGTAAGCACATCATCTATCAGCTCAGTCTTTCAAAATGGAGTCTGAGAATTTCAAAATGGCCTCAGTCGTGTCCAGTGAGCTATGCATCATCGTACTGAACAGGAGGCCCTGGCCTGTTGATTTCCTTTTCTTTTCAGCCCCGTCACCTCATTTTGACATCTTTTGCCGTGTCTCCCCAGTCGCTGCCTCTCATCGTATCATCGGACCTGTATCCTTACTTGCAGGTTAACAAACCCGCCACATTCGTAACCTCCTCATCCCCGAAACACACCCGCCCGCCCATGCTCTGATCTATGCAAAGATGCTCGACTCTTCGGTATTAATATCTCTTTGGGTTGTTGTTCGTGCCACGGTGCTCTCCCGGAATTTAATTAAGCAATGTTTTTGAACTCATATTATATATGTTTGAACAATTTTGCAAAAAGCTGACAGCGTGAGCTATTGACCCGCTCGAGGGAAAAGAAACGAAGCCGGCGAACCCTGGGATTGCAAATGTTTCGCTGGGCCATTTTCTTCCAAAAAGACAAGAGACAGCTTTGTCATCGGCTGATGAGTTTTAATTGGGTCGGTTCGGTGCATTTCTTCATTGTACTTTTAGACGGTGCCAAGAAGCCAGGCAAAACACCGACGCCGACACGAGCGAAGAGAAAGCCGTCCGAGGCAATGGGGAGATGGACTTTATGGAAGGTTGATAGTAGCAACAGATCTGTTGGAGGGTGCCTACGGGGAACAGAGAGAGGGCTCCTGAAATATACTGGGTTTGAGACGTGTATAGTGATCGGCTCATAGTTTATTAGTGATTTCAGCTTAACTCTAAGACAACTGTAGCAGGGCCAGAGCTCTGCTTATATGCCTGCAAAACACCCCACACACCCCACACACACCCACTCCCCGCTATTTTCAAAACATTACTACTTGATTGGTTTATTCTAGAGTCCTGGTCTGCTATTGTTCTTGTGCTCCAAGCTCAGCCAGTCTCTAGGGTGATTCAATCAGGGTGGTTCAATCCCAATACATAACAAGTCCCCACCAATGTTTCCTCTAAACTGTGTAGTCCTGTGAGCAAAAATTCTACTCTGTGAGCTACTGGCATTAAAGTTGTGAGCGAGTGATTTGGCTGCTGCATAGATTAGTCTGCTCTGGAGCCATCCTTCCTGAGCGAAGACGAAAATGTGTGAGCCAGAGGCTAAAGAAACTGTGAGCTAGCTCACATGAACTCAGCTGAGAGGGAACACTGGTCCCCACCTTTTTTGAGCCTGTGGCCACCTATGAAATTCTAACACAGTGTGGTGGGCACAGCCGTAAAATGGCTGCCAAAAATGTCTGCCCACAGGAGGCGGAGCCAACCCACAAAATGGCTGCTGCCGCTTATCGTCACTCACACAATGAAGACCCTTGTGCTGTGGAGATGGTTGCTACCAAAGCGGAATATTTAAAAATCAGTAGAGCCAATCACTTCTCCAGTGCTGATTTAGAATTGGTAAACCCAGAGAGTAACTGACACATGAAAATAACTGCCAGAAGAAGTGGTGGCAGCTACAAGCATAGAGGGCTTCAAGAGGGGATTAACATCTGGAGCAGAGGTCCATTGGTGGCTCTTAGCCACAAGGTATAGCGGGAACCCTCTGTCTGGGGCAGTGATGCTCTGCATCCTTGGTACTGGGCGGGGGCAACAGTGGGAGGGCTTCTGGACGTCTGGCCCCGCTGGTGGACCTCCTTTTTTTTTTTTTTGGGTAAACAAATTTTATTTTCTCAGGAATACAACATGTAAGATTAAATCATTTCATTCTATCAATTGTCTACCCCATTCCCAGTTCCTCCCCTCCCTCCAATGGCTTCCCACAATGCTTCCACCCCTGCTCCAAATTACTTCATATCATCAACAATATCAGTTTCTCATCATTACAATCTAAAGATAACATCGTTTGACTTAATATTGATCTAAACATATTAAGTTTTGTTTCACATCCCAGTTCTTTTCCAGATAAATTTTAAAATCATTCCATTCTCCAAAAAACTCATCGTCTTCTTTGTTATTCAGTTTTTTTGTAATCTTATCCATTTGTGCCATGAACAGAACTTTTTGTATCCATTCTTCAACCTCTGGTACCTTTTCCGTCTTCCAAAACTGAGCATAAATCATTCTCGCTGTCACTATCAGGTACCAGAGTAAAGTTTTTTTAGTCGTATTGACTTCTTCCATTTTGAGTCCCAAAAGCAGAATTTCCGGTGCTTTTTTAAAAGAACATTTCAGTATTTTTTGCATTTCATTGTGGACTTTTGTCCAAAAGTCTACAGCTTTCTCACAAGTCCACCACATATGATAAAATGAGCCCTCATGCCTCTTACATTTCCAACATTTGTTTGACATATTTTGATTCATATTTGCAATCTTCTTAGGTGTCATGTACCACCTATACATCATCTTATAACAATTTTCTTTAACATTAGTACATGTCGAGATCTTAATAGAGTTTTTCCACAAATATTCCCAAGTTTCCATATCCACTTCCTTATTCATATTAATAGCCCATTTTAACATTTGTTCTTTAACAGTTTCATCTTCAGTATACCATTTTAACAACACCTTATACATTTTAGAAATATTTTTTCCTCCTCCACTCTCCCAAACCTTTTCAATTTCATTTTTTTCCTCTCTAAAACCATAGTTTTTTTTGTCAGATCTAAAAAGATCATAAATCTGCATATATTTCAACCACTCATATTCATATTCAATTTCATTCTGCTTTTTCATTACCCACTCTGTTCCCTCTTTTTTAATTAAATCTCTATATGGCAACCAGTCTCTACCTCGCTGTCTTGAGTAAGATATCAACACTTCTACTGGTACAATCCACAATGGTCTTAAGTCACTCTGGTACTTCTTATATCTTGTCCATACCATATACAAAGCTTTTCTCACCAAGTGAAGTTTAAAAAAACTGTCCATTTTTATCTTGTCATACCATAAATATGCATGCCAGCCAAATCTACAATCATGCCCTTCCAACCCCAACAATCTGTCATTTTCAAGCTTCACCCATTGATCCATCCATGTTAGACAAACCGCTTCATAATATAGTCTAAGATTTGGCATTTGTAGACCTCCTCTTTCTTTGGCATCACAAAGTATTTTCATTTTGATCCTTGGTTTCTTGCCTGCCCAAACAAATTTTGACAACTCTTGTTGCCACTTGGCCAACAAATCCGTTTTATGCAGAATTGGTATTGTTTGGAACAGGAACATCAAACGTGGTAGGACATTCATTTTTATAACTGATATTCTTCCCATCAGTGATAAGTTCATTTTATCCCATTTCTTAAAATCTTGAGTCAGCTTAGTCCATAATTTCTCATAATTATTCTTATATAGGTCTATATTTTTTGCCGTTAATTCAATTCCAAGGTATTTTGTTTTTTTAACTACTTCACATTGTACCAGTTCTTGTAGTTCCACTTGTTTTTGTTTGATCATGTTTTTACATATAAGTTTTGTTTTATTCTTATTTACGTAAAAGCCGGCCAATTCTCCAAACTCCTTTATTTTTTGAAAAAGCAATGTCAATTTTTCTGTTGGGTTTTCCACCATAAACATTACATCGTCTGCAAATGCTCGATATTTGTATTGGTGTCCTTTATGTGTCAAGCCCTTTATTTCTTGATCGTACTGTATTTTTTGTAAAAGTATTTCCAATACCCAGATAAATAATAACGGTGATAACGGACAACCTTGCCTTGTTCCTTTCTGTACTTTGAAGTTATCTGTCAGTTCTTTATTCACATTTATTTTAGCTCTTTGTTCAGAATAGATAGCTTCAATACAATTTCTAAAATGTTGTCCCGCTTCAATCTTTTCCATCATCTGGTGCATAAAATTCCAATTAAGATTGTCAAAAGCTTTTTCTGCATCAACAAACAGAAAAGCTACTTCTTTTTCTGGGTGCTTTTCATAATATTCAATTGCGTCCATTACTATTCTTACATTGTCTCTAATCTGCCTTTTGGGTAAAAAGCCCGCTTGATCTTCAGAAATTACCGTTTGTAAATAGTTTTTCACCCTTTCTGCAATAATTTTTGCAAAGATTTTATAATCGTTGTTCAAAAGAGATATTGGCCTGTAGTTCTTTACATTTGTTGAATCTTGTCCTTCCTTTGGAATCAAAGAAATAATTGCTTCTTTCCATGAGTCCGGCACCTTTTTGTTTTCTCTTATTTCGTTGGTTAAAGCTTCCAGGACCGGGGAAATTTCTTCTTTCATCTTTTTGTAGAATTTCGCTGTAAATCCGTCCGGCCCAGGCGCCTTCCCCAACTTTGTCTCTTCTATTGCCTTCATCACTTCTTCTTTTTGAATTGGACCATTTAATAAATCTTTGTATTCCTTACTTATTTTTGGTAGTGGAATCTCCTTTAAATATGTTTTAATCTTCTCAAGATCAACTCTAGTTGTTTGGAATAGTTTAGCATAATACTTGAAGAAACATCTCTTTATTCCATTAGGATCAACGAACTCTTTTCCATCTTCTATTATTTTGGTTATCATTCTTCTCTCTCTTCTAGCCTTAAGTTGCCAAGCTAAGTATTTTCCCGGTTTGTTCGCCCCTTCAAAAGATTTCTGTTGTAACTTCTTTAAATTCCAATACATTTCCTGATTCCAAGTCTCATTCAGTTGTTCCTTCAGCAACTTTAATTCTTTAATAATTTGCTTTTTTCCAGGCTTCTTTTTTAATTCCTTTTCTTTCTGAGCAATTTTTTCTAACACTTCTGTTTGTTTTTGAAGTTTTTCCTTTTTTTGCTTCACGTTTTGCGAGATGAGAATTCCTCTCATCACCGCTTTATAAGCATCCCATACAATCTGTATCGGTGTTTCTTTATTTAAATTTTGTTGAAAGAATTGTTTCGTTTCTTCCTTTAACATCTCAATTACCGTTTTCTTATCCAACAAGTCTTCATTAATCCTCCACAGAAAGGGTTTTTTCCTTTCTGTGGAACTCCATACCACCGGATTGTGATCTGAATTACATCTTGGCAAAATTTCAGTCTTATGTGTTTTCATTGATAATTCTTCAGACATCCAAATCATATCAATTCTGGAAAAAGAGCAATGTCTATTGGAATAAAAAGTAAAATCCTTCTGCGTCGGGTTCCATTTTCTCCATACATCCTCTAGTTTTTCCTGCTTGACTATTTCATAAAAGTTCTTTGGCAATTTTCCACTAATTTCGTTGCCTTTTTGTGATCTTCTATCCAAACGGTCCACAGTTCCATTAAAATCTCCGACCAAAATGACTTGTTCATAGGTTTGTCCTTGTAGATGTTCAGTTAAGTCCTTAAAGAATTTTTCTTTTGCTCCATTGGGTGCGTATAGATTGATCACCAATGTCTTTTTCTGTTGGATCAAAACTTCCACACCCACATATCTTCCCTCCAAGTCTTTAAAAATTTCTTTAGGTTGTAAATCTTTTCTCACATATGTCACAACTCCTTTTTTCTTATTTAAGGCCGAAGAATGAAATTCTAATCCAAATTTAACATTTTTAAAATATTTAGTATCGGAATTTCTAATATGAGTTTCTTGCAAGCATATCACATTACAGTTGGTGACCTCCTGACGGCACCTGGGTTTTGGCCACTGTGTGACAGAGTGTTGGACCGGATGGACCGTTGGCCTGATCCAGCATGGCTTCTCTTATGCTCTTAATCTTGATGTATCCCAATGGCTTCCACAAATGGAGGCACAGATCCGAAACCCACAATATATCAGCAAAAGATCCTGGAAAACATGGACCGAGCATCTTCTCCCGCTCTGCCCATTTTGCCTTAATCTCCACTGCTCTCCAGTGCCACCGCAGTAGATGGCCAGATGGTGGTACTGCAGCTTCAAGACGTTTTAAGCTCACCTTTCTCCTGAAATGGACCTGAGGAGGATTACAATACAACAGAATGAAGCAGGGAATTTAAAACCTCCATGCAACCCAAGATGACAACAGCTTCAGATAATGGGGAAAACGCTGGTAACTGTGAAGGCCTGTCTAAATAATTCAATCCAGTTCTGCAGTTAAAATGCTAATGATCCAGAGACATTGTTGACCAACATAAGAGTACTTTTCCTCCAAATGTCCCACCGTAATTACCCCTCTTGGGGGGCAATAAGAGGCTATCCACTCTAGTGTATTTTTTCAGATTTTTGTGCTTTAAGAGCAGGATATATGCTTTTAAAATTAAAGAATAAGAAATGTGGGAAGGAATGCATGCATGCAGCATGACAGAGCCCGATCTCATCAAATCTCTGAAGTTGTTCCAAAAAATCTGACAACTTCGATTTCAATTTAAGGTTTCCTCAACTGGTTTTGGGGGTGATATATACAGAGGTGGTTTTAATAGATGGTGCATGGATTTGAATAGATATGCCTGTAAAGTTTTGGATGCCGTGCTGTTTTTACCTGTTATTTTTGTTGTGAAACTTTTGCTGTGTTATTCAATGCCGTACAATCTGATGTAATTGGTATTGTGTTGTAAAGTTCTGAAAAATCGTAAAATAAAAAAGGTATCTCTGAAGTTAAGCAGGGTTGGTACTTGGAATGGAGACCACCAAGGAAGGCTCTGCAGAGGAAGGCGATGGCCAGCCACCTCTGCTTCTCCCTTGCCTGGAAAGCCCCTTGCTGGGTTTGCCATAAGCCTCTCGTCAGATCTTGGAAGCTAAGCGGGGTTGGGACTTGGAAGGGAGACCACCAAGAAAGACTCTGCAGAGGAAAGCGATGGCCAACCACCTCTGCTTCTCCCTTGCCATTAAAGCCCCTTGCTGGGGTTGCCAGGGGTCAAATGTGACTCAGCGGCACTTTACACACACACACACACACACACACACACACACACACACACACACACACACAATAAGGAACGTGTTAACACAAACCCCCCGAAATGAAATGTGGCCGATCCAATAGCAGGCACCCGTCCTGCTCTACAGGATTGGCCAGTTGAAGACACCCTTCTGATAACTTACACTTTCAAAACGTTCCCAACAAAAACAGCTTGGAGCCCCTGGAGACCACTTTCGCACCCCCTTCCCCCAAAACTCCCTGTTCAAATTCTGCCTAATCTTGGAACTTGCATTTTTGCTTCCTTGTAAACCAGCCCAAGTCTCGCGTGCCGAGGGAGCAGTGGGATATAAAGTTGATAAATTAAAAAAAAATAGGGGGGGGGGATAAGAGGTAGGTCTGCCATTAAATCCTCAAGTGGACAGATTATGGGGTGGCTCAAGTGGTTAAGACGCTGAACTGCAGGTTGTGGGTCAGTAGTTCAGCAGTTAGAGACCCGGGTGCCGCATGATGGAGTGAGCTCCCATCTCTAGTTCCAGCTCCTGCCAACCTAGCAGTTTGAAAGCAAGAAATGGCAAGTAGATAAATAGGTACCACTTCAGTGGGAAGATAACAGCGTTCAGTGCGCCTTGGTGTTTAGTCATGCTGGCCACATGACCACGGAAACGTCTTCGGACAGTGCTGGCTCTTCGGCTTTGAAACGGAGATTAGCACCGCAACCCTAGAGTCGGATTTGACTGGCTTTCGAGCAAGGGAACCTTTACCTTTACGTTTACCTTTGAAAGAGCAGCGAATTGGGAGGGATTCAACTGTATTGGTTTTTTACCACTAGGGGGAGCCATGAAGATTTTTAGCCTTGGGCACAAACACGTCTAGCAGCAACTTCCAGAAGCAGCAAGCTACTTATTTTAATTTTTATTTTATTTAAAACATTTGGATGCCCACATCCGAACACCTCCTGAGCATCAGGGGATTCAGTCTTGCTTAACTAGCTGGCTGATGCCTGTTTATAATTTTGTTCCCTTTGAGATAAGAAATATTTTTTTTGAAAGGAGAGAACCGTACAAAATTAAAACAGAAACTCCAGTAAGGCGTTTGGAACGGGTTTTCAGAGTTACTAGGCACCAAGATCGATTATCTTACTTTGTAAAATGGCAGAAGTACTGGAATTATGCAACACACGGAGATTCCCTGCAGGTATGGTGCCCCTGCACGTGGAAGTTCTATTTAAACCTTCATCAAGACGTTTATTTTATTATTAGTTGTTTTCACTGGAGGTTGCATTTTACGAAGTGACTTCAGCACCAAACATCTGGGGGTGTCGGGGCAGCCAGATAACAATATTATGGGATGTTCTGTTTCAAGGTGCCTTACTAGAGTTTCATAAGGGAACTGGATATATTTGCGGAGGACAGGTCTGTCAATAGCTATGAGCCACAATAAATTGATGGAGTTTCTGTGTTCAGAAGCAGTGTACCTGTAGATGCCAGGTGCTGGGGAGCAGGCAGGGTGGGAAAGCTACGGTCTCTTTGCCTGTGGGCTTCCCAACTGGCCGTTGTTGAACTAGTAGTTGCTCACAAGACTCCACAGCTTAGAGGGAGCATTGTCCCCCAGTGACCCCTGTCCTATGCTCAGAGGAAGGCAAAAACTTCCAGGATCCCTGGACCCATCTGGCCTGGAGAAAAATCCCTTCCTGAACCCAGTGGCAAATCAGTATTATCCTGGCTCATCCTTTCCTGCCCTCCTTCTCACGATCTGCTGAAGTTCACAGAATTGGCATGAGGGATGGGCACAAACCTAAAAAATGCAGTTCAGTTCAGGGTTCAGGGCAGCCCACAAGCCGGACCCTGAACTGAGCTGAACGGGCCCCAGATGAAATTAAGCAGTCCGGCAAGTTTCGTTCCCCCATTCCCCTGGCTGTGGCTCGCTGTGGGGTGGGGACAATGCTCCCACTAAGCCGTGGAGTCTTGCTAGCAAAGATCCTACTGGTGAGCGACCCGCATTGAAGCTGTGAGCGAGTGATTTGGCTGCTGCATAAATCAGTTTGCTCTGGAGCCCTCCTTCCTGAGCTGAGACAAACATGGGTGAGCCAGAGGCTAAAAAAAAGCTGTGAGCTGGCTCACACTAACTCAGCTTAGAGGGAACACTGGTTGTCACCTAGAGCTTGCCAGCTCTGATTGGGGTATTTCTGGAGATTTGGGAGCAGAGCCTGGGACAGGCAGAGTCTGGAGATGGAAAGCCATGCCCTGAGACGTCACATCCAAGTCAAAGGTCAGTTCCTCCAACTCCTCTCCTTCCTGCCACGAAAACTCAGGTTGTAAACTTCCTGCCCCACGACACTTAACCTTTAAAAATAAACCCTCTCTTAAGTTATTTAGAGAGAGCCAGTTTGGTGTAGTGCAGGGGTGGCCGAACTAGTTTAACGTAACAGCCACACAGAATGAACGTCCGACGTTTGAGAGCTGTGACACATGAACAAATATTACATGCATGTTTCTATTGGAAAATATGCAAATTTGCTTTTTATTAACTGTGTGAAAGAACCACATGTGGCTCCTGAGCTGCAGTTTGGCAACCCCTGGCGTGGCGGTTAGGAACACGGACTCTGACTTGGGAGACCCCAGGTCTGATTCCCCACTCCTTCTCCACGTGCAGCTGCTGGTGTGACCTTGGGTCAGTCACAAGTTCTTTCGGAGCTGTTCTCTCAAGGGCAGTTCTCAGGAGAGCTCTCTCAGCGCCACCTACTTCCTTTCTACCTTTCTCCCGGTCGTGGCTCACCACGGCCGGGAGAAAGGGGGGAATCGCTCAGGTTTCCTTTCTTAGAATACGTTTTCACTTCTGATACATCCAAATTTAATGTTCCTCCTAAATATTATGAAGTTTTTCATCACATGTAAATAATGGTTGGTAACATTTGCTTAAAAATCTTAATTGTACATTGGTACTCGATAGTCTTATGTTTATATGTGGATTGTTGAATTATGTAATAAAATAAAAAAAAATATTTTTTTAAAAAAGGAAAGAAATTCCTTTCCCTCTTTCTTCTGGCTACGGCTCCCTGCAGCTGGAAGAAAAGGGGTGGGGATTACCTGGGAAGGGGCTTCATTTACCCCTTCACTTTTGCTTCCCCCCCCCCTTTAGAAGCGGTGGGGAGCAAAACCGGCTAAATAGCCGCCAGCCATTTAAACCTAGCAGCTAAGTGGCGAAACCCACTCTGCTCGGCTGCTAAGTTTTAAATGGCTGCTCCGGAACAGGTGAACTGGCCAAAAGTCTGGTGAATATTCAGGGAATGCGCCTTCTCCAAACATCAGTTTTCTGAGCTCTGAACCAGCCCCGAATTCAGCCCAAATTTTGGCTCGAGAGCTGGCTTGTACTCATCCCTACTCAACGTTGCTGTCAGGTGGCCATCTAGCCTCTGCTTACAGACCTCCAAAGAGGGAGAGCCCACCACCTCCCGAGGAAGCCTGTTCCACTGAGGAACGGCTCTAGCCGTCAGGAAGTCCTTCCTAATGTTTCACCGAAAACTCTTTCGATTTAATTCCAACCTGTTGGTTCTGGTCCAGCCTTCTCAGGCAACAGGAAACAACTCCACTGCATCCTCTATACCAGGGGTGTCAGACATGCGGCCCGGGGGCCGGATCAGGCCCCCCCGGAGGGCTTCTATCAGGCTCGCAGCGGAACTGGCTGTCTTCTGCTTCTTCTTCCAGTTCTGCTGCTGCTGCGTCTTACAGCTTACAGATACACACCTGAACAGCATACTCAAGATTGCAACAGCACAGACATTTTGATGCAGTGATTCCGAGCAAGAGGTGTCAGTTATCAGACACTGTTAAATAAAGTACTGCAAGAGTGCTAATGTTTTAAGCATGTTTTTATTTTAAGTACGAAAACCCCCTTTGTGTTTGTGTCCCTTATAAAGTTTATATCTCTGCTACCTGGCATTACATTTTATGACACACGTGGCCCCGGCCCAACAAGGTCTCATTCATGTCAGAACCGGCCCTCATAACAAATGAGTTCGACACCCCTGCTCTATATGATAGTCTTCCAATAGAGCAAAGTTTGAAGATGGCTATCCCATCACCTCTCATTTGTCTCCTTTCCAGGCTAAACATACCCAGCTCCTTCAGCCTTACTTCACGGCCTTAATATAGATTCAGGTGGGTAGCTGTGCTGTCTGAAGCAGCAGAATGAAGTTAGAGTCCAGTGGCACCTTTAAGGCCAACAAAAGTTTTATTGAAGTTATAAACTTTTGTGTTCACACACACTTCTTCAGATACATTGAAATGGAAATTTGGGTTTGGTGTAGTGGTTAAGAGAGGCAGACTCTAATCTGGAGAACCGGGTTTCATTCCCCACTCCTCTATATGTAGCCAGCTGGGTGACCTTGGGCAAGCCACAGTTCTCTCAGAGCTGTTCTCTCAAGAGCAGCCCTCAAAAGAACTCTCTTAACCCCACCTACCTCATAGGGTGTCTGTTGTGGGGAGAGGAAGGGAAAGGAGATTGTAAGCCGCTCTGAGACTATTCCTCCTTTTCCTCCTCCTCCTTCTCTCTTGCAGTTTCACCTTATTGGGCTCAGTACCCTTAACAAATGATAAAAGAACCCATAATTCACTACTTATATCTATTTATTGACTATTTATATTCCGAGGGCTGAAAAGCAACCATGAGGTGGCAAACTGATGGCTCATGTTCTTGGGAGAAGTTTTCTGCCGAACAGGATCAGTTCTTCAGACTAAGTGTAGAAGCCAGTTCGGTGTCGTGATTAAGTGCACGGACTCTAATCTGGGAGAACCAGGTTTGATTCCCCACTCCTCCACTTGCACCTGCTGGATGACCTTGGGCAAGCCATAGTTCTGTCAGAGCTATCCTTGAAAAAGAGCAGTTACT
>NW_015177012.1:1787890-1804148 GCF_001447785.1 Gekko japonicus
TCTTCTTCTTCTTCTTCTTCTTCTTCTTCTTCTTCTTCTTCTTCTTCTTCGTAATCCAATCAACAAAATTCCCCTGAATCAATCCCAGCAGCCCCTCTCCACCTAACCTACCCCGCAGGGTTTTTGTGAAGTTAAAAAGTGTGTTGGCTGGGAAGGGGGGGACCGTCTACGCTGCCCTGCTCCCCTTGGAAGGAGGGCAGGATTTTTTTTTTTAAGATATACATTTTAAGTCTCCAACGTCCTGTCTGGGGATGCTACAAATGAGTCTGAATGCCAACCCACAATAACCGTCCTGTCGCCTTTCCGAAACAGAGGAGCGCCATCTATCGGCTCTCCCTTTCCTCAGGAGAAGAATATCCTTCCTCCAGGCCCCTTCCAAGCTCTTAAGAAAAACAATATCTGCTGGCCTGCGATTTATAACTGGGACGTCTTCGCTACTCTCAAGTTGTGTTGACCACTGCCTTGGTCAGGCCGCAACTGGAGTCTTGTGTGCAGTTCTGGAGGCCCCGTTCAAAAAAGGGTGTGGGCAGAACGGAGCGGGTGCAGAGGAGAGCAACGAGGATGACTGGGGGGCCTGGAGACCAAAAAGACCTAGGAGGAAAGGCTGATGAGGGACTTGGGAAGGTTCAGTCTGAAGAAGAGGAGGTCGAGGAGGGACAGGATGGCTCCCTCTAAGTATTTGAAGGGCTGTCGCTTGGAGGAAGGCAGGGAGTTGTTCCTGTTGGCGGCAGAGGAGAGGACTCACAAGAATGGGTTTGAATTAAGGGCGGGAAGGTACCGGCTGGATCTTAGGGAAAACTTTGTTACAGTCATCAGCAGCCTGGGAAGGTGGTGAGCTCCCCCTCCTTGGCAGTCTTGAAGCAGCGGCTGGACAAACCCTGGTCAGGGATGCTCTAGGCTGATCCTGCATTGGGCAGGGGGTTGGACTAGATGGCCCGTCTGCCCCCTCCAACTCTGTGGCTCTATGATTCTATGATTTTATTTTCCTCCTGCATGTCCTGCTAAGCTGGAGACTCCAAATTTAGATGAGGGAATGAAAACTTTTTTCAGCTCGTGGCCAAATCTAACATTACCCCATTGCTTCTGGAATGTAGGAAGACTTGAGGTGTTCAGCTCATGGACTGGGGAAAATCTGATTTGTGAGTCACCTGTCTGTCTGTCTGTCTGTCCTTCTCTGTCTGTCTGTCTTTATACCCCACTTTTCTCCCAACTGGGGACTCAAAGTGACTTGCAACCTTACTAGTGTTTCGTTGATTTAGATATCCATAGTTGGCCCCTTTTGCCCCAACGGGAGACATGAAACGGCTTGTGCTGTTCTCCCCATCCTCTGTTTTTATCCTCACTAAAATAGCCCCATGAGGTAGGCTAAGCTGAGATTGAGTAACTGGCTGAAGCCGACCTGGTGAGCTTTGATGTTCAAGTGAGGATTCGAACCTGGGCCTCTCAGATCCTAGTCTGACATTCTAACCACTAGACCACGCTTTTTGAATGCAACCTTGCTAGATGACTGGCTGTTAAAATATATATGTAGCTTTCCGGTTTTGAGTTTTCTATGTGTACTTTGAGTTTGGGACTAGGGATGGGCACAAACCACATTTTTGCAGTTCATTTCAGTTTGTGGTTCATGGCCAAACCACAAGTCGAACCATAAACCAATACAAACTGGGAGGTTGGTTCGTGAACCAAATCAGTTGGTATTGAATCATGACCCCTGCTTTCTGCTTCCCTCCTGTCTTTGCGAGGAGCAGAAAGCAGGGGTTTAAATGGCACCGAGCCATTTAAAGCTATGTAAGCAGCAGGGAGCAAAAAGCAGGGGGTTAAAGGGCTCAAAAACATTTAAACCCCTACTTTCTGCTCCCCAGAAAGAGTAGCGAGGAGCAGAAAGCTCAGAGCCATTTAAACCCTTGCTTTATGCTCCTCACAAAGAGTGGCAAGGAACAGAAAGCTCAATTAAAACCCTGCTTTCTGCTCCTCGCTGCTTTTCATTGGGAGCAGAAAGCAGGGGGTTCCACACAAAAAGTGATGGGGAGCAGAAAGCTCGGAGCTGTTTAAACCCCTGCTTCCTGCTCCCCACAACTCAGCTGTTTTTGTGAAGAGCAGAAAACAGAGGTTTGAATGGCTCTGAGTCATTTAAACTCCTGCTTTCTGCTCCTCATGAACCACCATGAACGGCCTTAAAATTTGTGGAAGCTTGTGGCAATTCTTTAGTTTGCAAATGACAAACCAGCCAAAATTCATCATGAATTTTCGTTCATGCGGCAGTTCATGCCCATCCCTATTTGGGACTCGAAGCTCTAGTAAGACTGCCACCATTTTACTATCTGAATTATTTGGGTTGGATTTAGGGTTGTCAACCTCCAGGTGATGCCTGGAGATCTCCCAGAATTACAACACATCTCCAGACTACAGAGATCAGTTCCCATGGGAAGAAGAGCTGCTCTGGACCTCATTGAAGTCCCTCCCCTCCCCAAACCCCACCCTCCTCAGGCTCCACATTGGGCACATCATGTGGGAGGACACTCTAGCATTCAGCTAAAACCTCTATGGTGACCATAGAGTCTTTGGCCGAACGCTAGAGTGTCCCCCACACAATGTGCCCGGTGTGATGATGTCAGTTCCGGGTGATGTCATCACAGCACGCCTGCTCCATGCGTGCACCAGAAGACCCCAGGCAGCAGCCAGGAGCCCCACCATTGGCAGACAGTGAGCACCTGGCAACCAACTACATTTACTAGAATGCTGATGCTACCCTGCTTTCGCCATCGCCATTGAAACGGTTCACTCGCACCTTATGTTGTGGTTTTAAACTCTTGCCTATATTGTTGTTTTAGCTATGGCATTTTATGCAAGCTGCCCTGAGCCTGCTTCGGAGGGGAGGGGAGGGTATAAAATAAATAAATAAATAAATAAACCCTACTCCACCCCCAAATCCCATGGTATTTCCCAACTCAGAGCTGAGAACCCTAAACACAGGCCTCTTTAGAAGGGGATAGTGCCATCGAAGGGTCTCTCTCATTCTGACTCACAACAGCCCGCATAGCTTCGAGCGACAGAAAATAGAACAAAACAAAATATTAGTGACTGCTTGCTCTCCTCCATTTCTTTTTCTATAGCATTCAATTAATTTTAATTTACCGGGTGCCGCTGTGCTACGGGGGTAATTGCTTCCATCCCTGGAAACTGCGTAAGCCCGAGTCGCGCGCGCGCACCGCCCTCCAGTTAAGCACACTTTAAAGCAAGAGTCCTTCGTTTGAACTCGAGGCCTGCCTCATTTTCATTCCTCTCCCTTTGTGGTTAATAATAATATTTAGCATCTAAAGGGGGCACTTAACATCTTCAAAGTTGCATTTGCAGACGTTAAATAATGAAACGGCGTGACCCCCCCCCCTGTCTTGTGAGCGAAGAGGCTTTTTGCGGGGGGCAGGGGATTCATCTCTGCACATGAACCGACACAGGGAAACAGGAGTGAGACAGTCATATTGAAGCAGGGTTTTAAAGCAGGAATTGCCTAATGGGGAAGAAGAAGAAGAAGAAGATGAAGACGGAGAAGGAAAAGGAGAAGATATTGGATTTATACCCCACCCTTCACTCGGAGTCTCAGAGCAGCTTACAATCTCCTTTCTCTTCCCCTCACCACAACAGACACAGGGTGGGGCTCAGAGAGCTCTTTCCAGAACCGCCCTTGAGAGAACAGCTCTGACAGAACTTGTGACTGACCCACGATCACACCACCAGCTGCATGTGGAGGAGTGGGGAATAAAACCCAGTTCTCTCAGATTAGAGTCCGCACTCCTAACCAAGACACCAAATTGGCTCTCCCTCTTCGGTTTATTTATTTTATTTTATTTTTGTTTTACTTTATATCCCGACTTTATCCCCAGTGGGGACCCGACATGGCTTACATCTTTCTCCTCTCCTCCGCTTTATCCTCACAACAACCTTGTGAAGTAGGCCAGGCCAAGAGTGTCTGACAGACCCTAGATCACCCAGCAAGTTTCCATGGCAGAGTGGGGATTCGAACCTGGGTCTTCCAGCTCCTACTCCAACACTCTAACCCTGGGGTCCCCAAGTGTTTCAATCCTGTGGGCACATTTAGAATTCTGACTCGACATGGTGGGCATAGCAGCAGAATGGCTGCCGCAAAATGATTGTCACAGCTTAGCTTGGGTAACACAGTGTCGATCCTTGGCAGCTGCTCCCGGAGCAACAATTTGCATAATCTGCACAACCAATCAAATCTCTGATAGCCAATTGGAAGCCTTGCTGGGGAAGAGCCCTATCTGACTCCACCCACTTCCTAAAAACACTTGGTGGGGGCCAGAAATGGTATCAGCGTGCACCATAGCTCTCAGGGGCACCACGTTGGGGACACCCTGCTCTAACCAGTGCACTTCACTGGCTCTCAAATTAACATGTCAGCCAGAAATATGAGGATGTTGGGGGGGGGGGTAATCAGAAACAGGTGCAAGAGGGCACAGCAGGGGAGATATCACCCCCTTAATTTGGTGGACATCCCTCTACAACGCTGCCTGTAGTAGACTCTTTTTATCCCCCCCCCCTTCCTGCAGGGAGCTCAGGACAAAATCCCTGCTTCTCCTCTATCTGACCCTCACAACCATCCTGCGAGGTAGGTTTGGCTGAGAGCGTGACCTTCTCAAGGCCCCCCACTGAGAGTCATGGCTGGGGAGGAAGGTGAGCCCAGGGCTTCCAAGTCCTATTCGGACCCAAAAACTGCTACTTCTTTTCAGACTCACCCATCTGAGAGAAAGCTGTTCCTGCAGAACTAGATTACTGCCTGAAGGGAGCTTTCTTACAAGGGGGACGGATTCAAAACCCGGAGCTCTCTGACACCTTGCACCCTGAAATTGTACAGATCCAGCCAACTTTTTCATTCCGCCTCGCCCAGTTTCTCTCCTTACGACAGCCCTCATCCCACATGGCTTTTGTCCATGAGGGTCCCGCGATCCTCAGTGTAGCTTTTTGAGGGGGGGTCAAAGGGGAACCCCTTCTCCGTTTCCCCACCAGCAGAAAACTGGGTTCGATCCAACCAGAGTTACCAACTCTGGGTTGGAAAATTCCTGGAGATTTGGTGGAGTAGAGCCCGAGCAGGGTGGCGTTTGGGAAGGGGTGGCCAAATCGCTTGCTCACAACTTCGATGCCAGTAGCTCACAAAGTAGACGTTTTGCTCACAAGACTCCACAGCTTAGAGGGAGCATTGCTTGTGATGGGTCCTACATTGGGCTGCCTTTGGAGACATCTCAGGAGCTTCACATGGTACAGGATGGGGCTGCCCAGGAAATAGAACCAGGGTTCCAACACCGCCCTGGCAAATTCTTCGGAGATTTGGGAGGCAGTGCCTAGGGTGGGCCAAGTTTGGGGAGCATGTGATATCACTTTTGGGGTGACGCTCTGGGGTGCTACTGTAAATTCCCAGAGCATCTCTAATGTAGAGGCCATTTTTTCTCCCTGTCAGACTCCCATAGCATCAAGTACACACTTGTAGAAAAGGTTTCACTTTATTTGGTGCATAACAGGATGGATCACTGTTCAGAATGAGGGGTAAGCATTGAGCACAATAGATTATAGTATATTCAAAAAGCTGAGGCCCAATTGCGGGACTTCCCGCGCGCGCCATTGAGCCTGGGAAGCAACATTTCTATATAATCATAACATATTTGCTTCTCATGGATTGTACCATGAGATCACCCAAGCAACTACCCGGCAGCAACCACCTGTGGCCTTGAAAGATACGGACGTTCCTGCAGCTAGGCAATTAAGCGCATCAACAGGCATACATGGGAAAGTGAAAGCAGTCAAGCGCATACATAGAGGATTGGGGGGAAAACCCCTTTGACAGCTTAATGACACTCCCACAGTTCTCCAGGGCAGAAAATTGGGGTGGGTAAAACAGGAAGCCTAGATAGAACTCCAGGGCTGCATCAACCCTACTGGTTACCAGTTTGCTTCCTGACCCGATTCAAAGTGGCGGTTATTGTTGGAAGTGAAGGAGTTCGCACTATCTCTTCGCTTCAGACTTCAGAGGGAGACTATAAGAGAGTCAGAGAGATAGAAAGGCCAAGACGATGATCATCCCTTCTTTATTTATTTATTTATTTATTTATTCAACTTGATATTTAAAGAAAGGGTGTGGCCGAAGGTGGGAGGGGATGGTACTAAAGGGGTGTGGTTAAATGAGAAGGGCGGGGCTTCTGTCAGGTTCCCTGTCAAATCACTCTCCACACACACTTTCTTAGGCAAAAGTTTTATTAGAAGATATGAGATGTTCAGGGTAGGGCTGCCAAGTCTCGTTGAATCGCGGTGGGGGGTCATCATTCTTTACAGGAGCCCTGCCGCGGGGGATGGCAACAGGCGTTGCACTGCCGTCGCCAGGATGTGACGCTACGCATCACTCTGGCAACGGGACTCAGAGCTCCTGTAAAGAATGACGATCCCTCGCCGCGATTCAACAAGACTTGGCAGCCCTAGTTCAGGGTTCAAACTTTTTGTCAGAACTGGGTTGCCAAGGCGGGAAAGCCATGCATAATTACAATCTCACATTCCATTATACATGTCAGCAATACTACAAAGACCATGAAAGATATACAGTCTACAACTAGCCAAACACAGACTCTTCTCCAAGGACACTTCCCATGTGAAAGATGTCTCTGGGGCGGCATGGAAGATTTACCAAAACTAGCCTCCCTAAACTCCTACGGGCACTTACTCCCCCCCCCAGGAATGCAATGGCAGGCGAAGGCAAGCGAAAAGGGTGCAGGAATAATATATGATTGGGAGCAGGGAGGAAAAGGATACAGCAAGCATCGGGATAGAAATACAACAGGTATAGTTGGTCAAATGCCCGAGTCTGACAGCTTCCAGGCCAAGGTCCAGGGTAGCAGCCATATTGGGTCTATGGGGGCACTGCTCTTCCAGAGCCCTACTTGGTGGGGAAAGGAGCAGTATACAAGCTGAATAAATAAATACTCTCTGATGCTATCCCTTTGATGTGTAGATTGCTACTCTCAGGGAATTCTCCTCCCTTCTGGTCTGACACCTTCTCTCCACACAGGGCCACTCTTCTCCATCTTGGCACCATGACAGCAGGACACACTTCCTGCATCTCTATCCAACCTAGCTAGTTAGACTAGATGAGAATCCTATCTCTAACTCTATCCTGCTAGAATGGTGTTCCTTACAACAAAGAACTCACATTAGCTTTTGCAAAGGTAAAGAGGCTCTTCTTCTTTACCTTTTGCAAAGGTAAAGAGGCTCTTCTTCTTCTTCTTCTGTGTGTACCTTTGTATTCTTTCAGCACACACAAACCAGATAGACTCTGTTGCATTATATGCCTAAGCACCCTGCTAACCCAAAAAATCCTTCAGTTATCACTGTTAAAGTCCTTCAGAGCTTTGACGTATTGAACCGCATCTCCTGGCAGGCCCATAGCTAGGGGGGGACCTTTGGGGGGCTCTGCCCCCTTTCATAAAGGCACAGCCCCAACAAAAATTTCTCCTGTAAATACTTTTTTCGATAATTTTAAAACTTTTTTAAAAAGGTGTGTGCTTTTTTAAGCAGAGTGGGGTGCTGTAGTTGACTATTTCCCCCACTGAGCAAGGGGGTTGGAGTGGGTGACCTCTAGGATCCCCTTAAACATTGTGTGAAGAAATTGATCTCCTTTCAGAGAGTTTTTCTGCCTAAGTGTTAGCTTTCTTGGCTATAGAAGTCATCACCCCCACCTGCCAGCTTGTTTTCAGAATTGTTGCTTAGGCTGGCAGAAGTGATTAACCTGCAGTCGCTGAGAACTGCCGTCTCAGGTGATTGACAGCTTGCAAAAAAAAGAACAGTAACAGTGTTCTGTTGGCTAAATGGCTTTTCTTTCTGCACTTTCAGCCCCACCAGAAAAAATTTTTGCCCCACAAGCCATAAGATCCTGGCTACGGGCCTCTCTCCCGGTATATGGCAGCTATGTTCTTCTTCGCATAGCAGAGCTATCTCATAAACCTTGACACAGAGAGTACTCCATCTTTCTGTGTTATACCTCTGAGGATGCCAGTCACAACTGCTGGTGAAACGTCAGGTCCTACAATGCCAAGACCACGGCCATACAGCCTGGAAAATCTATAACAACCAATGAACTCTGGCTGTGAAAGCCTTCGACAACATATTGTCTCATAAACATTCCACATGCCATACCCTGGTCACAGGCTTTTTCCATGGTGGGCCTGTTTTTCTGGAGTGGGCATAGAGGGTTCCTTCCCTCACAACGTCCAGATGGTTCTATTTCAAAGAGCGTTCAGCAGAGAGTAAAACGCTGTGGCAGATCTGGCTGTGTTTTGATCTCTTGTATTGTCCCGTTCATTGCTTTTTAATCTGTTGATCGATTGCTGCATGGCTGTGACGCGTTTGCAGATTGCAGCTGTGGTGTGTTTTGTTTTGTTTTTAAAGCGGCCTTAAGTCCAAGGAGATAAGGTAGGAGATAAATTTTTTCAATAAATGAAACTGATATTCACCCCTGCCCCACTCAGCACACTCAAGTAGGGGGGGAAAGATTTTTGAATAGCAATTGCGATTTCTTTCTTTAATGAAAGGGGGGAGGGGATGACACTAAAGGGGTGTGGTTAAATGAGAAGGGCGGGGCTTCAGGACCAAGATCCAGGGTAGCAGCTATATTGGGTAATAGAATCATGGAGTTGGAAGGGGCCATAACAGACCACCGTGTCCAACCCCCTGCCCAATGCAGGACCAGCCTAAAGCATCTCTGACAAATATTCGTCCAGCCTCTTCTGGAAAGTTGCCAGTGAAGGGGAGCTCACCCCTCCCGAGCAGCCGATTCCACCTCTGAACCACTCTGGCCGTGAAAAAGTGTTTCCTAATATCCAGTGGATACCTTTCTGCATGTGACTTAAACCCGTTGCTTCGGGTCCTCTCCTCTGCTGCCAACTGGAACAGCTCCTTCCCCTCCTCCAAATGACAATATAAATTACTGAGACTGAGGCATAGTGTAGTGATTTCAGCTCATACTTTATTCGTTAAATTGAGAACTTGAGATAACTTGCGGGACCCACAACCCGCTTATATTCTCATTCAAACCACACCCAACACACACACACACTCCCGTGATAGGCTATACACAATACTACTTTCCCTCACTGGTTCCTTTTCGGATCCAAACTGGCCAATTGGCGAGTCCTAGGATCTTGTACAAGCTGGGTTTCGAAGAGGTAGAGGAACTAGAGATCAAATTGCCAACATTCGCTGGATTATGGAGAAAGCAAGAGAGTACCAGAAAAACATCTACTTCTGCTTCATTGACTATGCTAAAGCTTTTGACTGTGTGGATCACAACAAACTATGGCAGGTCCTTAAAGAGATGGGAGTACCAGACCACCTCACATGTCTCTTGAGAAACCTGTATAAGGGCCAAGAAGCAACAGTTAGAACCGGATATGGAACAACTGATTGGTTTAGCATAGGAAAAGGAGTACGACAAGGATGTATACTGTCACCTTGCTTATTTAATATATATGCAGAGTACATCATGCGAAATGCTGGCCTAGATGAATCACAAGCAGGAATTAAGATTGCTGGGGAAAAGATCAACAACCTCAGATATGCAGACGATACCACTCTAATGGCAGAAAGTGAAGAGGACCTAAAGAGCCTCTTGCTCAGGGTAAAAGAGGAGAGCGCAAAAGTGGGCTTGAAGCTCAACATCAAAAAAACTAAGATCATGGCATCCGGCCCCATCACTCCTTGGCAAATAGAAGGGGAAGCTGTGGAAGTAGTGACAGACTTCACGTTCCTGGGATCCCAGATCACCGCAGACTGTGACTGCAGCCATGAAATTAAAAGACGCCTGCTCCTTGGGAGGAAAGCGATGGCGAACCTAAACAGCATGATAAAAAGTAGAGACATCACCCTGCCAACAAAAGTCCGCATGGTCAAAGCAATGGTATTCCCAGTAGTCATGTATGGCTGCGAGAGTTGGACTATAAGGAAGGCCGAGCGCCGAAGAATAGATTCTTTTGAACTATGGTGCTGGAGAAGACTCTTGAGAGTCCCTTGGACTGCAAGAAGATCAAATCAGTCAATCCTAAAAGAAATCAACCCTGACTGTTCCCTGGAAGGCCAGATAATGAAACTGAAGCTCAAATACTTTGGCCACCAAATGAGAAGGGAGCACTCACTGGAGAAGACCCTGATGCTTGGAAAGATTGAAGGTCAAAGAAGACGGGGACGGCAAAGGATGAGATGGTTAGACAGTGTCATCCAATATTTAAAGAGAGCAATCATGGCCCCCCTCGACCTCCTCTTCTCCAAACTAAGCATTCCCAGGGCCCTCAGCCTTTCCTCATAGGGCTCACTCTCCAGACCCCTGACCATCCTCGTCGCTGTCTTCTGCACCCTCTCGATTTTGCCCACATCCTTTTGGAAGTGAGGCCTCCAGAACTGCACACAGGACTCGAGGTGCGGCCCGACCAAGGCAGTATACAGAGGGGCTACGACCTCCTGCAATTTCGATGCTATGGCCCTTTTAATACAAGGTACACTGCTTTTCCAGAGCACTGTTTGTGTTGGATATTGTAACTCTGCATGCAAGAGGATCTGGGAATGAAAGGTGGAAGGGAATTCTCTCTCACTGGTTGGCTTCACCCTCTCATTGGTTAGACGTTGAGCCTCGTTGGCCCCTGCTTTTGCCTTCTTTTTCATCTTATATAGGACCTCTCTTCTTTCCTCTCTTACCTGGGCTTGGAGCTGTAGCATGTTAACTTTTTTTAAAGTTCATCTGTTCCCAATAAGTTAAATGTACCTACATGAATATGTGTCAGGCTCCTTAGTCAGGTCACACCACACAGGGCTTCATAAGAAGATAACTGTTTATTAGTGGATCCAGTACTAAAGAACACGTGTACAGCTTGTGTCAGGAATGGCCGTCAGTACTAAGGCCTCTGACTTATAGTGAAATCAAACATTCCCCCTGTAAGCATGAGCCAATGGATATATCTCTTGCGCGCGGCAAAGCAAACAGGCATAGGAGAAAACCCGTTAACTTTCCCAGCCATGTAAACTGCAGCTGGAACATCTACAAGGTCAAGCATGAGATAGCGCACAGTAGTTGAGCAGGAGAGAGCTGAGAACGAGAAGTAGGGTACCCCTCCACATTCCAGATCTATGACAGGGCTACCTGACAATATGTCATGTAAGATGTGCTTCTATTTTTGTTAGTAAAATTTCTTTCTCCGGTCACCACTGGAGTCAGATCCTCTGTCATTTGTTCGAACAGCATTTTCTCCCTTAACCAGGAAATGTGGAGGATCGGGGATACTGCGAAGAATCTTCTAAGGGAAATGGTATATATTTTTACATTTAACCCAAAAGTTCTGCTCCGCCGAAGGCTTTCCCCAAAAACCTGGCTTTTAATTTGTGGTGTGGTCATTTCTGTCCCCACCAAAAATTGTTCTTCTTATTAGATTAGAAGCAGTGTTCCCTCTAAGCTGAGTTAGTGTGAGCTAGCTCACAGTTTTTCGCTTCCAGCTCACATATTTTTGTCTTAGTTCGGGAAGAATGGCTACAGAGCAAACTAATTTATGTAGGAGCTAAGTCGCCCACTCACAACTTTAATGCCAACAGCTCACAAAGTAGAATTTTTGCTCATAAAACTCCACAGCTTAGAGGGAGCATTGATTATATTTGGTTTTACAAAATATATAGTTTTAGCTACTATTACGCACTGACTGGACCCCAGCCTGTCACCCTTGAGGAATAGGAGGAGGAAGAGTGTTGTCATGATCTGGGCTGTGCCACCAGAGGCCTACTAGGCCCAGGGAGCCTGGCTAGCAGTAGGTGAGGCTGAGCCTACAACTCCCAGAACCCCCTGAGAGGTTTTGGAGCCAAAATTGACCAACAGGAAAAGAGGAGGGCTTGGAATAAAAGATCTGGAGCAGCAGGAAAAGCTGTTCTTCTTCCCAGAGGGCAGAGCCAGAAGGAAGGCTGCTGCAGGGAAGAAACCCTCATCCTGAGGGAAGGGTGAGTAGTCTAAGGCCACTGCAGATAGTGAGCTAGGGACAGTATATATTTAGACGTGTAAGGGAATTTGATTTCTTTTATTTTCATTCACTTACTGTTATTATTCTGCACCTTGTTGTTTGACCTCCTATACAATAAACTATTTTCATTGTTCACTCTGCCTGGTCCTCATGCCTGTTATTCGGCCAAAAGGGAGGTCTTAAGGTCTTGGGAGGGTGCTCTGGGCCTTCTCAGAGGAGCCTGGAACCAGAGTGGTGGCAGCGTCAGGTGACACCCCACCTGAGCCGTGTGTTTGTGGGTTAAGCGCTGTCAAGTTGCTTTCAACTTATGGTGACCCTACAAAGTCATTCAACTTCCAAAATGTCCTCTCGTTAACAGCCTTGCTCAGGTCTTGCAAACAGAGGGCCCTTGTGGCTTCCTTCATGGAGCCCCTCCATCTCGTCCTTTTTTCCTGCTGCCTTCCATTTTTCCTAACATTGTTGTCATTTCCAGTGCCTCTTGCAACTAGGGTTGCCAGGTCGACTTACCTGGCCAGCGGGGGTCTCCCGGAAGTGATGTTGGGCATTTTCATGCCTACTTCCAGTCGGATCTGGCACTCTGGTTTTGAGGCAAAACTCAAGGGTGAAGTCGGCTTCGAACCATATAGTTTCCCCCCAAAAGCCAGAGTGTCACCCCCAACTGGAAGTAGGCCCAAAACCATAAGTAGGCCCAAAAAGGTCAGTTGAGGGTGGAATTTCCCTTCACCGGCCAGCTGGCTAGCAGAGGACCAGAGCCTGAAAAGGGGGGGGGCGCTCCCACTGGGGGACCAGCAACCCTACCTACTATGTAGATAAAACTTGTGAAATAAAATGCATTTAAAAAAAATTTAAAAGCAGCATTTAAAACCACAGGTCAGGAGTCAGACTGGTAATAAACTTAACCACTGAGGAGCAGGAGAAAAACAAATGGCCTCCATAGTGATGCTCTAGGAATCTCTCCTAGCCTCCATGGTCATTACCACAGAGATGAGGGGAAACTCCTAGAGCACCACCCAGCATTGACGTGACATGGTCCCCAAGATTCACCTTTCCCAGGCACACACTCCCAAAACCTCTGGGCATTTGACAGTCAGGAACTATAGCTACTATGAATATGGGGTAGGTCATCTAAAATGCTGTTTGCACGTTTCAGACCCCTGACCACGTAGGGCCAGGCAGATTGTGCCGTCTGCATGCTGGATCCTGCCCAGCCATGACAACACCACTTCTCTCCCTCATACGAAGAAGAAGAAGAAGAAGAAGAAGAAGAAGAAGAAGAAGAAGAAGAAGAAGAAGAAGAAGAAGAAGAAGAAGAAGAAGAAGAAGAAGAAGAAGGGATTTATACCCCACCCTTCACTCAGAGTCTCAGAGCAGCTTACAAACTCCTTTCCCTTCCCCTCCCCACAACAGACACCCTGCAAGGTAGGCGGGGCTGAGAGAGCTCTTTCGAGGACTGCCCTTGATAGAACAGCTCTGACAGAACTGTGGGTTGCCCAAGGCCATCCAGCAGCTGCAAGTGGAGGAGTGGGGAATCAAACCCAGTTCTCCCAGATTAGAGTCCACGCACTTAACCACTACACCAAACTGACTCCAGCATGCAAATTATATACAGAGGCTCTGCCCCCTGGAAACCTAGCAGCTTCCTAGTGAGGAAACCTATCTATGGATTTCCCAAGCTGAGCAATATCTTCAAGAGACTGCCCCCGCACCCCCAGCTTCTTCTGTTTTACAAGGTTATTGTCAGGACTCCTTAGCAGCGCTTGGTAAACTCAGAAGATGCTGTGTAATAAATGCTAAATCATATTTATTAGTTTGTTCCTCCGTGTCTCTGAAAAACTCCCTTTGTGTGGAATACTAAGTAATCCTCTCTTATCTAACGCACAGCTGATGTCCTGGGGGGGGGGGAAACCTGGCTTGAAGCCCATCGATCTGTTTTGCTAGGGGCGATGCTTGTAAGACACCTTCCCCTGATTCAAGAGGGCCTAGAATAGATCCAGTCATGGAATAGTTCCCTAAAAGATCCAATCCCATTGGCTCGTCAAGCTCAGTATCATCCAAACTGATTGGCCATGGCTGTCCAGGTGTCTGGCCAGGAAAGGTCTTTCCGATCTAACTGTAGATGCTACGGCGGGGGTCCCCAACCTTTTTGAGCGTGTGGACAGTTTTGGAATTCTGGCCCAGCATTTGGGCACACATGGGCCCAGCCACAAAATGGCTGCCACAGGAGGCGGGGCCAGCCACAAAATGGCTCCCGGAGCTGACCCGAGGTCATCCAGTGAAGATCTTTGTCCTGTGGTGGCAGCTACTTCCAAAGTCAATGTTTTTTAAAAAAACGGCACACCAAATCAAATCTCCAAAGGCCAATCAGAAGCCTTCCCGGGGGAAAGCCCCACTGGGCTCCACCTACATTCCAAAACACTGCGTTGGCACCAGAGAAGGTGTTGGTGGGAACCTTAGAAATCGAACCAGGAAGCCTTTGCCCACCGTGCCGGCGCCCCAGTGCCTTCCCATTTGAAAAGCAGAAAAGTAACTATTATTAAGTTGGACGTCCACATAATTTTTCAGCGAAACGAAGCATCCTGTCTCTCACCAGCAGATTACAGTGTGAAGGGGGGAAATTAGTCATAAGATGGATCTCTTTTCCGGCCTGTTTCATTTCCATAAATTAAAGCCACGGACGTTTACATTTGACTTAGAATAAACTTGGCTTCGTACGCCAGGCTCCCGCTTTTTCACTTTAATAAGGACGACGCGACAATCCATCATGGCTTCCGCCGGTGTGATCTTTTTCCATTCCAGGCCCTTCTTGACAAAGAGTTGCATCTCCTGTTTTACAAGCCTGTCGGCCGCTATCGAAAACAGGGGCCTCAAATGCTGGGTGACTAAAAGCACGTCCCATTGAAATCGATTGTGCTTGAAGCTCTGCCGAAAATATACATGAAGGAAAGCTCTGTGGTGTTGACATGACCCCACACCAGAACACAGGTTCAAAAATGACATCCGACAGTACATCCACAGTTGGATAACAGGCCCATTTCTGATGGACCACTTAGGGTTGCCAGGTCTGGGTTGGGAAATTCCTGAAGATTTGGGGGGTGGAGCCTTTAGAGGGCAGGGTTTGGGGAGGGGCAGGCCTGTAGCCAGGATTTTGTGGCTTGTGGGGCATATGTTTTTTCTGGTGGGGCTGATTTAGCCAGTAGAAAGCTGTTACCAGGACAGATCTCTGAATTGCAAGCTTTCAACCACTTGAGATGACAGTTCTCAGCTGCTGCAAGTTAATCACTTCTGCCAGCCTAAGCAACAGTTCTGATAACAAGCTGGCAGGTTGGGAGTGATGACTTCTATAGTCAAGAAAGAAGAAGAGGAGGAGGAGGAGGAGATTGGATTTATACCCCACCCTTCACTACCCAAAGGAGTCTCAGAGCGGCTCACAAACTCCTTTCCCTTCCCCTCCCCACAACAGACACCCTGTGAGGTAGGTGGGGCTGAGAGAGCTGAGACAGAAACTGCTCTTTTTCAAGGACAGCTGTGCCAGAGCTACGGCTTACCCAAGGTCATCCAGCCAGGTGCAAGTGGAGGAGTGGTGAATCAAACCCAGTTCTCCCAGATTAGAGTCCACACTCTTAACCACTACACCAAACTCGCTCTAACTAGAAAGCTAACACTTGTACTTTAAATGGACCAATAAATTTCCAACCCAGTTTTTTACTAGGGCGCAGGAGTTTGATATTCTTCGTAGAAACATACACCAAATCACCAGGCTTGAGGCCCCAACCCTCCACCCTTCCTCGATCAGCCTGAATCTTGTACGCTTCTTTGGCCGCATTTAAAGTAGAACATAACAACGGCCAAGACTCCTGCAAGGACTTACACCACAACCCAGCATCTGTAGGTTGAAGAGGAGTATCTCCCCTTAGAAATGGTAAAGGAGGATCATCGTAACCCAAAGCAGCCTTAAAAGGTGACATATCAATCGAGTTGTGTAGAGTGTTGTTATAACAATATTCAGCTAAAGGCAGCAAATCACACCAATTATCTTGTTGATAGACAGCATCTGTAGGTTGAAGAGGAGTATCTCCCCTTAGAAATGGTAAAGGAGGATCATCGTAACCCAAAGCAGCCTTAAAAGGTGACATATCAATCGAGTTGTGTAGAGTGTTGTTATAACAATATTCAGCTAAAGGCAGCAAATCACACCAATTATCTTGTTGATA
>NW_015177012.1:1808663-1815826 GCF_001447785.1 Gekko japonicus
CCTCAGACAGGTACAGCGCCATAGACTCCACCCTCCAAAGCAGCCATTTGCTCTTGGGGAACTATTGTTGCCAATCTTGGCCCAGCAGCCATCAAACCATTTTCTTCAACCGCCTGCTGTGCAGCAGACTTTCCCCTAGGGTTGCCAATCTCCAGATGGGACCTGGAGATCTTCCGCTGTTACAATTGATCTCTAGATGACAGAGATCAGTTCCCCTGGAGAAAATGGCTGCTTTGGAGGGTAGACCCTATGACATTATACCTGCTGAGTCCTTCCGCCCCCCCACCCAATGCTGCCCTCTACAGAATCCACCCCCCAAATCTCCAGGAGGTACTTTACCTCCTTCCAGCCTATGCATTCATTACAAATCACATCTTTCTAGATCTCGTTGTATTGCTTTCGCAACGGGCTTTACTGCTAGTAAATAAATAAATAAATAATATTCTCAACCTTGAATTTGCAACCCTAGCCAGGACAAGTTGACTTGACTCAGCCGAACGTCTGTGCAAACAAAAACAACGTTCGCCCGCTGCTTAAAACAATGCAAATATGCTGTAAAGGAGGGCACTCCGAAATCTGGGGCCACCACCAGGAAGCCCCTGTCACAGAGACCCGCCACCCTCACCTGTGAGGCAATTGAAAGGGGGCCTCTCCCAATGATGTTAACCAGCAAGCTGACTTGCATGGGAGTAAAGGATCTCTTTTTTTTTGTCCTGGCGGGGGAGGGGAGTAGATCAGTATGAACCCATTCAGAGGTCTGAAATGAACGAACGAGTTTGAGGCCCGATTCACGTTTGAAAGGAAATCGCTGGAGCTACACGATTCTCTCCTCGATCCCGTCTTCTTTCTCCCCCTGAGTTGCTGCGAGGTCTCCTCGGCGCCTTTTCACCCACCCAGAAAAGGGTGTGTGTGTGTGTGTGTGTGTAGATTTCCTTCCTCCAACCCTTGGCTGTGGATTCTACCCGCCAACAGGTGTAAGGGCAGAAAGGAGCATATGCCATAGCGAGCGTCTGGCAGGGCTCGCGGCGGAGGCAACTTCTCGTCGGGGTCTCCCAGGGCCATGCTCAGCCGGGAGCTGGCAGCCTTCGCAAACACCATCTGTCTCTGGCAGGGCTGGCAGGCGTCTCGCTATTACCCGGATCGATTAGGCCGGCCAGCAGATGCCCGTCTGTATTGCGACAGACCCAAAACAGGCCGTCATTTCGTTTCTCTTTGCAGCCCCCGTGATGGCTTTCTTGCAAATGGGGGTGGTGCCGTGAAATGGAAAGGTGATTGGGGCTAAAGGCAGCAGGGGGGGGCAAGGTGGAGTGACCACGTGGTTAGAGTGTTGGCTCTGGACCGGCGAGAGACGGGACTTTGGGGGGCCCTTCGCTACCTCGCAGGGCTGTTGTGAAGAGTTACTTCTCAAGGGTGCTTCCTTGAATTCTTTCTGTGAAAGGTGAGATTCAGGTGTCCTGTTAATATAGAATCATAGAATGTCAGAGTGGGAAGGCACCTTGCAGGTCATCTAGTCCAACCCCTTGCACCCTGCAGGCGCATAGCCAAAAGATAACCCGACAACATACCCGAGAGATGGTCATCCAGCCTCCACTTGAAAACGTCCAGCGAAGGAGCGTCCACCACCTCCCGAGGCAGACTGTTCCACTGGCCAACCACTCTTACAGTTAGGAAGTTTCTCCTGATTTAGCCGGTAACAACTCCCTTGTAATTTCCGCCCATTAGATCTAGTCTTGCAATCTGGGGCCAGAGAGAATAGATCTGCTCCATCTTCTACATGACAGCCCTTCAAATATTTGAAGACTGCAATCATGTTTTATTTTAAAACATTTATTTTAAAAGGTGTTCTTAGCTATGCCCGAACTCTCAGCCAGACCACTGCATCATGCCAATGCTCTTTACTTTCTGACTTAACACTCACTTTCCCCACGCCTGAAATGCCGGTTTCTATTTCCCCTGCTGCCAATATTTACTCTGTAAGCTGCTTGGGGCAGGGACCTGTCTGTTTTGTTCAAGGTACATTGTACACGACAATCCAGCAAGCTGTCAAGCCAGACATGGAAATGTTCACCAATTCCTCTTTGTTCGTCCGAGGCTTTTAACAGGTAGATTCCACTCGAACATGGCAGCTCCACTAGCGATTGTGGTTAGCAGCCACTGATAGACTTAAGTGTCTTCCATCTGCTTTCACCTCTTTCCCAAAGCCATCGATGCCAATGACTATTAGTGAATTATGCATTAAACGAAAGAGATCTATTTAACCTGAGCTGTTGCCATTTTTACTGGATGCCGCTGAATTCTGCTAGGTTCCAAAAGACAGAGAATAATGTCCTTTTCTTCACTCTCTGTTGCTCACCGTTCTACAAACCCTTCTCGTGTCTGTTTTCCGCTCATCTCTGTCCTTTTTTGTCAACTTCCAGATGTCTCCCTCTTCTGCGTTCTCCCTAATTCTATGAGGCCCTTTTAAAAATGGGGTGATGCTAAGCAGTGTGTATATGGGTGTAACAAATGAGACCAACAGCCCAGATCAATGGAGTTAGGCACCACTAGTCATAATATGGCCTGTGTTTGGTGTCATGGTTAAGTGCGCGGACTTCCTCATACTTCTACACACACGTGATGGCCATTTGTAATAGGGAAAAGCACTCATGGCGAGCAACTTCTTTCTCTTCCTTTGACTGCACCCTGAATGTGAAATGGATCTACCTGAATAAATGTAACTTACCCCCTTTTTGCAATGTACTTCTTGGGAGATTTATTTACTGTGCTCGGTATCACGCTTCTATGAACAAACTCTGCTATATTAACCAAATATCCCAATAATATCTTGCCTTTCCTCTCGGTTCGAGGTGGCTTACAATAATAGCGAAAACCTCCCCAGCTAAAACCAAAGATAAAATATTCAACCTCCCCCTCCTTAAAAGATGCCTGACATTCAACACCCCCCCCCCCCCCCCCCCTTCAAACAGGCAGGCCTTGGTGCAGTGGTTAAGTGTGCGGACTCTAATCTGGGAGAACCGGGTTTGATTCCCCACTCCTCCACTTGCAGCTGCTGGATGACCTTGAGCAAACCGTAGTTCTGATAAGAGCTGTTCTTGGAAAAGAGCAGTTTCTGCCAGAACTCTCTCAGCCCCACAGGTGTCTGTTGAGGGGAGGGGAAGGGAAAGGAGTTTGTAAGCCGCTCTGAGACACCTTTGAGTAATGAAGGGTGGGGTATAAATCCAATCTTTTCTCTCTTCTTCTTCTTCTCTGTGGTAGAACATGCTTGCTCCAGCCTGCAGGCCCTATTCCACCCTGCCCTCCTAGGGGTTCCCAACTCCCTGGAGAGGCTTTTTTTTCAGTCACTACCTGATTGTTGCAGGTATTTCCCACTGGGAGGGTTCGGACTCCCAGCTTCCCTTCCCAGATCTTAGGCCTTGCCTCAGTGTCTCTCCGCTGCCCAACGCCTGGTCACTACAGGGACTGTTTACAGCCTTGCACTCCCCTGGAGGAATAGCCACGAGCCAATTGCCTGCCTTCCCCCTCCTGGCGCTCCTTTTGAAAGCGAATGTCCTAGACGGTGGAGGTCTTTGTGGTACAGAGACCTCTGGTGAGCAATCAAAAGTTATGAAGTATTTATTAAAAAGAGAATGTTTGCAATAGGGTTGCCAAGTCCATCTTCCACCCCCAGCGGGGGACTTTGGGGGTGTTCCTGGAGGGGGAGGGGCCTCCCCAACGGGATGACATCACGTTGGGGACGTCCGCCCCCCACCCGCCTGTGCGCCAGATCTCCAGAAACGGCAGTTCCCTGCACTTAAAGGAGCCGGTGTTTCCCTTTTAAATGCAGGAGCCGGTGTTTCCCCTTTAAGAGCAGCTGCATTTCCCTTTTAAGAGCACGAAGCTGGCTTTTCCCTGCAAGCTTGCGGAGATCAGGCTTGGGAGGAAACACGGGTTCCACACACTTAAAGGGAGAGAGATGGGTGGCTGTGGGTGTTGGGGGTGGGGCTTTCCCCGCCAGCCATCTGGCCAGTGGCAGGTAGAACCCCCCCAAAAAAACGGGGAACCCCTGGCAAACTGGGGGGGGGGGGTTTGGCAACCCTAGTTTGCAAGCATACTTTTATCACAGTAGCAGAATTGAGCAAGGGAATTACAAAAGAATTGGGTAAAAACGCAAATCCTCTGTCCCTCTCAATATACACGCCCTATCTAATGGTAGAACACAGGACAGACCCCTTTCGCTTCTGTACTTACAAATCCCTTCAAAATTTGTATTACCTTGAAGCCTGCTCCAGCTCTTGAGACGAGCACATGGTCAGTGGCTGCATTGCGAGAGGAGAGGTCTGTGTCTGCTCACGGATGCAGCATCCCAGGAAAAGAGCCACTTCGTTTTGCCAGGGGGTTTTATCACCTCTGTTTCCCCCTCCCACTTGACCCAGTCAGCCCAGGTCAAAGAAGCATTTCCTCCAGCTCCTTCCTGGAGATTTTCCTGGCACTGTTCTAGCCTAGAGCCCTCCAAACCTCTATTCCCTGCTAGCAGAAGGGGAGGGGATTTTGACCCACCCATTACCTCTCCTGCCAGATCCATTCACACATGTATAAATGTAAGCTGGAATGACTTCCCTGTCCAGAAAGAAAAAATAAATATTTAAAATGCACGGCAGAGACTTGGCTACTTGCCAGCTTCCCAGGAGAAAATGTACTCCTTCCCATGGCCTTGACCTGGATGGCCCAGGCAAGCCCGCTCTCGTCAGATCGCAGAAGCTAAGCAGGGTCGGCCCTGGTTAGGACTTGGATGGGAGACCACAGAGGAACTCCCGGGTTCCTACACAGAGGCAGGCAATGGCAAAACCACCTCTGGATGTCTCTTGCCCCGACCTGGGTGGCCCAAGCTAGCCCAATCTAGTCTGATCTTGGAAGCTAAGCAGGGTTGGCCCTGGTGAGTACTTGGATGGGGACCACCAAGGAAGTCCAGGGTTGCTATGCAGAGGCAGGCAATGGCAAACCACCTCTGTTTATCTCTTGTCCTGACCTGGGTGGCCCAGGCTAGCCCGATCTTGTCAGATCTCAGAAGCTCAGCAGGGTCATGCCTGGTCAGTATTTGGATGGGAGACCACCAAGAAATACCAGGATCACTACGCAGAGGCAGGCAATAGCAAACCACCTCTGTTGGTCTCCTGCCTTGAAAACTCTATGGGGTGATCATGAGTCGATCGATCGCAACTTGACGGCACTTTCCTCCACCACTTGTGGTGAAAAAGTGAGGTAAATTGTTTCCTCTAAAAGATTTGTCAGGTTCTGGAAAGCTGGTTGGCCCTGGTTAATACTTGGATGGGAGATCACCAAGACAGTCCAGGGTTGCTACACAAGAGGCAGGCAATGGCAAACCATCCCTGTTCATCTCTTGGATGGCCCAGACAGGTCCATTCTTGTCAGATCTCTGAAGCTAAGCAGGGTCGGCCCTGGTTAGTACTTGGATGGGAGACCACCGAGGACGTCCTGGGTTGCTACGCAGAGGCAGGCAAGGGCAAACCTCGCCTATTCATCTCTTTGCCTTGAAAACCCTATGGGGTTCCCATTAAGTCGCCCGCGACTTGACGGCACCTTCCACCTCCATTCATAATAGGATCAGGTCACAAAAAATCAATTGTTTGCACAGGTCTTCATAGTCCCTTCGCATAGTTCCGTGCTTCCTGGGAGCAAAAGCAACATGAACGGGACGGAACCGCTGCAGTCGTCAGAATGCTACTCTACGTTATTATTTCTCTCTTTTGCTCTGTCTCGGTGTTCTGTTTTTCTAAGCAAAGCTTGCTTTTCGTTTAATGCCTCTTCGCTTGGCCCAGAGTCCCTCAAAGTCCTGGCCCCAGATGCGTCGATTTGCCGTTATCCAGAGGCGCTTGCCACGTGCTTTCTCTCTCTCTTTTATTTTATCATCTGCATCACTCACGCCTGGGGCGGCTCTAGAAATTAATTAATTAAAAGCATCATTCACTCAGAGCAGGACAGTGCCGGCAACCGACAGACGGAAGCATCCGGAAAACGCGCGTTTCAAAAAGGACAGCGTCATCCTCTCTCGTCTTAATCCTTTGTGGAGTTTTAACTCTGCCTGGATTTCTGGGGTGACGGAAATTCCGAAAATCAGTTCTACTAATGTGCCTTTGCAACGGTTCGCATTTCACCTGAGAACGTCACCTTCCTTTTGGCCCAAGCCTGCTTCATTGATTCCCCCCCCCCCGCCCTCCCCGTTCCTTTTTTTTTGCCGTCTTCCCCAAAGCGCAAGGGAACACCCTCTGCTCAGGAGAGACACATTTCCCCTCATTAATCACGACTGGATTTCTCCCAATGCCGTGTAAATAATTTAGGAACGCAGGCGTCGACGGCGTTGCTTCCTCGCGCGCGGCACGGATCTGGTGCCAGGGAATCTTGGGAAAAGGGCCCAATAATAATGCGCCAGTCCAAAGTAATTAAAGAGCATCATTACATATAAATTTGTAATTAAACACTTTAACGTAATCATCCCACACAGCGTGGTTCCTGATGAATTAATTAAAAGAACTCCAGAAATTAATGTTTTCCTTGTCGGGATTGTTGTAGCGGCCGCAACCGTCTCCCTAACTATTCCTGCCGCGCGTTGCGAAGTAATTATATCATTACTGAGGGACGGACGGGTGCGGAGTCTCACCAGAAGAAGGAAGCTGAAACAAAGTCAAAGCGACCTGCTGGCTTAAAGAAACAAGTAGCAGATCTGGGCTGAAGAGCCTGTAGATGTCTGTTGACCTAAGCCAGGGGATAAGAAAACTCCAGGAAGTTTCATATACCACTTCACAGGAAGCTGCCTTCTTCTGAAGGTCATCATTGGTCCTTCAGGGTCAGGGCTGCCTAAGAGTAGACTGGCAGCAGCTCTCCAGGGTGCCAGGCAGAGGTCTGTCCCATCCCCTTCCACTTGATCCCTTCCCCTGGGACCTTCTGCATGCCAAGCAGAAGACCGTTGTTCCATCGAGTACAATATTGTCTACTCTGACAGGCAGTGGATCTCCAGGGTCTCTCGCTGAGGTCATTCACATCCCTAGAGAGTCAGTTTGGTGTAGTAGTTAACAGTGGCAGACTCTATCCTGTAGAAGAAGAAGAAGAAGAAGAAGAAGAAGGAGGAGGAGGAGGAGGAGGAGGAGGAGAGGAGAGGAGAGGAGAGG
>NW_015177012.1:1816715-1819308 GCF_001447785.1 Gekko japonicus
TGGGGGCGGGGCCACAGTCATCCGAGGGAAAACTCTATGGTTTTCCCTTGGATGGTCCTGGCCCCGCCCCCAGCGTGCCCGGCGTACCCGCGTCACTTCCGGGCGTCACTTCCGGCGTACCCGCGTCACTTCCACGCGCACCAGACAATGGCCGGGAGTCCTCCGCTGCGGTAAGTTTCTGACTTGGCAACCCTACTTAGGGTTCCCAACCCACCAGGTGGGGTCTGGAGATCGCCTGGAATTACAACTGATCTCTAGACTATGGAGATCAGTTCTCCTGGAGGAAATGGCTGCTTTGGATGGGGGAGTCTCTCCTCTCCCCAAAACCACTTCCTCAGGCTCCACCCTCAAGTCTCCAGGAATTTCTCAAGCAAGAGTTAGCAACGTAAACCCTTGCCTGGTCCCAAGCTTTCCAACAAGCATCCAGTTCCACATCCCTCTTGAGCTTCCCCAACCCACATCAATCTTTCCTGGCAATGTGCTTCTTCAGAGTTGTGCTGAGCTTATTTGCATGGATTTAATGTTCTGGTAGGTGTGGGCATATTAGAGGTATACAGAATTGTGCACAGTCCAGAGAAAGTGGATAGGGAGAACTTTCTCTCTCCCATAATATGAGAACTCAGGGGCACCTAATGAAGGTCGATGGGCAACAGATTCAGGATGGACAAAAGGAAGTGCTTCTTTACTCAGAGTAAATAAATTGTGGAACTTGGTGCTTGGGAGGTGACAGTGGGAGGGCTTCTGGAGTTCTGGCCCTGCTGGTGGACCTCCTGATGGCACCTGGGTTTTGGCCACAGTGTGACACAGAGAGTTGGACTGGATGGGCCATTGGCCTGATCCAACATGGCTTTTCTTACGTTCATATGTCTGGGGCAGTGATGCTCTGTATTCTTGGCACTTTGGGGAGCAACAGTGGGAGGGCTTCTGGAGTTCTGGCCCTGCTGGTAGACCTCCTGATGGCACCTGGGTTTTGGCCACTGTGTGACACAGAGTGTTGGACTGGATGAGCCATTGGCTTGATCCAACGTGGCTTCTCTTATGTTGTTAACACAGGGTGGCCATGAGCACAGAGAGCTTTCAAAGGAGTATTAGACAGATCAGTGAAGGAGACGGTCCACCACTCCCAAAAGCAGGCTGTTCCTTCCATGCACCAAACAACCAAGAAGGTCTGAGGAAGCACAGGAGAATTGTCCTTCTTTGGGATTCAGGAATGGATAGGTATACTTTGTGGTTACATTATATTGAGCCGTTCTGGAGACTTTTGGAAAGATGGCAGTTAAATATACCTCATAATCAAAGAATGAAAGGTCCTACTGAAAATTCTTTGCCAAAGATCACCTGTCCTCAAATATCCTGGAACTAACACAAGGTATAGGAAAGACTTTCAAGAAGTACGTCTGCCTTTAGTGATGAAAAAAGATGAAGTTGCCTTATACTGAATCAGACCACAGGTCCATCAAGTTCAGTATTGTCTACTCAGACTGGCAGCAGCTCTCCAGGGTCTCAGGGTGAGGTCTTCCACATCAGCTACTTCCTGGTCCTTTTTAACTGGAGATGCCGGGGATTGACCCTGGGACCTTCTGCATGCCAAGCAGAGGCTCTTCCACTGAGCCACAGCCCCTCTTTACAGCTCTCCAGGGTCTCAGGCGGAGGTCTTTCCCATCACCTCCTGCTTGGTCCTTTTAACTGGAGATGCTGGGGATTGACCCTGGGACCTTCTGCATGCTAAGCAGATGCTCTCCCACTGAGCCACAGCCCCTCTTGACAGCTCTCCGGGGTCTCAGGTGAAAGTCTTTCCCATCACCTTCTGCCTGGTCCTTTTTAACTGGAGATGCCGGGGATTGAACCTGGGACCTTCTGCCTGCCGAGCAGGTGCTCTGCCACTGAGCCACAGCCCCCTCTTTACAGCTCTACCCTAACCCTTCTTCTTCATCACCATCATCTTCATCTTCTTCTTTGGAATGCCATACCCCATTTTATGTTATTTTTGAGCCACAACATAGAAGAAAGTCTGACAGTGCACCTTAGGGTTGTCACCTCCAAGTTAAGAAAAACCTGGAGATTTGGGGGGTGGAGCCTGAGGCGGGCGGGGTTTGGGGAGGGGAGGGGAGGGACTTCAGCCATTTTCTCCAGGGGAACTATCTCCTGTCACCTGGAGATCAGTTGTAATAGCGGGATATCTCCTGCCACCCCCTGGAGGTTGGCAACACTGATCCAGACTGGGGGAAAACCATAACAGGATTTCATGGGGGGGGGGGGCGTCAGTTGGTGGCGATGTTGAATCTATACTCTAATAGTTTTTATACCTGCCGAGGAAATCAGTCTTGGGGGGGGCACGGGCTCTGTTTCGCTCCCCCCCCGTCTCTGCTTACATCGCTCAGACCCCTATCAGGATGAGTGCCAAATCATGTCACTCAGCCGGCAGTTGCAGGTCACCCCAGAGGTGCACGAACCAGCGCAGGCCCTGGCAGGGCCCATCGGGGAGGGGGGAACGCGGGTGGAACGGAGCCATGTTAATTATGCCTCAGTGGGGGTCCTCTTCTTCCAGCGTTCCTTTCAGCAACGCCCAGACATGCATTTCCACGCCGCCTCT
>NW_015177012.1:1819329-1853228 GCF_001447785.1 Gekko japonicus
CACCCTACGGAGTCTGTTTGCAGGCAGCGAAGCGGGGCCCCCCGGTGCAGGCCGGGCAAGCCTCCTTTGTGGCCGGCTTCCAACCTGGGAATACGGCACACGGCACACAGCCACGGCTGTCTTCCCTTTCACCTGCTCCCCCTCTTCTTCCCCTCAGCTGAGTTGCTGGGAGGGATGGGCTGACAGTGCAAGAAAAGACTGAGGGAGATGGCTGAACACACGAAGCTGCCCTGTACTGGATCAGACCTTTGGTCTGTTGGAGAGTATTGTCTACGCAGACTGGCAGCAGCTCTCCAGGGTCTCAGGCGGAGGTCTTTCCCATCCCCTACAGCCTGGTCCTTATAACTGGAGATGCCGGGGATTGAACCTGGGACCTTCTGCATGCCAAGCAGAGGCTCTTTCACTGAGCCACAGCCCCTCTTTACAGCTCTCCAGGGTCTCAGGCGGAGGTCTTTCCCATCACCTCTTGCCTGGTCCTTTTAACTGGAGAGGCCAGGGATTGAACCTGGGACCATCTGCATGCCAAGCAGAGGCTCTTCCACTGAGCCACAATCCCTCTTTATAGCTCTCCAGGGTCTCAGGTGGAGGTCTTTCCCATCACTTCCTGCCTGGTCCTTTTAACTGGAAATGCCGGGGATTGAACCTGGGACCTTCTGCATGCCAAGCAGATGCTCTGCCACTGAGCCACAGCCCCTCTTTACAGCTCTCCAGGGTCACAGGTGGAGGTCTTTCCCATCAACTCCTGTGCCTGGTCCTTTTTAGCTGGAGATGCCGGGTATTGAACCTGGGACCATCTGCATGCCAAGCAGAGGCTCTTCCACTGAGCCACAGCCCCTCTTTACAGCTCTCCAGGGTCTCAGGTGGAGGTCTTTCCCATCACCTCCTGCCTGGTCCTTTTAACTGGAGATGCCGGGGACTGAACACACAAACAAGCTGCCTTCTACTGAATCAGACCATTGGTCCATCAGAGTCAATATTGCCTACTCAGACTGGCAGTGGCTCTCCAGGGATCTCACATCACCTGTGACCAGTGTTCCCTCTAAGCTGAGTTAATGTGAGCTAGCTCACAGTTTTTTAGCCTCCAGCTCACACATTTTTGCCTCCGCTCAGGAAGGAGGGCTCTAGAGCAAACTAATTTCATGCAGCAGCTGAATCACTCGCTCACCACTTTAATGCCAGTAGCTCACGAAGCAGAATTTTTGCTCACGAGACTCCACGGCTTAGAGGGAACATTGCCTGTGACTTGATCCTTTCCACTGGAGACCTTCTGCAAGCTAAGCAGATGTTCCACCACTGAGCCACAGCCCTTCCCAAATTTTCCTTTTCACAGTGAATTCAGTCGCTTTCCGCTAGCCGCTCCAAAACAAGAAGGGGGAATCCCTTCGGCGTCCCTCAGCAGGGAACAGATACATGGAGATCTATTGTATCTATGAAACCACCTTCTACTGAATCAGACCCTTGGCCCATCAAGGTTGCTATTGTCTACTCAGACTGGCAGCAGCTCTCCAGGGTCTCAGGCAGAGGTCTTCCACTTCATTGCGTTTTGAACGTGGAACTTCCTGCATGCCAAGCAGATGCTCTACCCCTGAGCCAGTGAAATACATACAGTTTCAGCACAAAGTAAAAAACAAACTTGGGACAGTGTGTTATATACTGGGTCATTTTGTCTAACTAGAGCTGTGATGGTTGCCAACTCCAGGCTGAGAACATCCTGGAGGTTTGGGTGTTGGAATCTGAGGAAAGTCAGGGTTTGGGGAGGGGAGGCACCTCCAAGTGGTGCAGTGCCGTAGAGTCCACCCTCCAAAGAAGCCATTTTCTCCAGGGGAACTGATCTCTGTCATCTGGAGAACCACTGAAATCCCAGGCAATCGCCAGGCCCCACCTGGAGGTTGGCAACTCTAGCTGCCACTAATCTTTCTTTCCCTGATACCAGAGGTAATTTTTAGCTGGGGATATCAAGAATTCAGTCTGGGACCTTCCCCATTACCAAGTGATGCTCTGGCCACCAAAGGCTGGAATAAAAGAGATCTGAACCCAGAACTCCACTATCCGAGTCGGTCACGCTAACCACTACGTAATACTGCAGCTGACTCTGTCATCCTACCCAAGGGCCGATCTGCTCTGTGGACTGCCAGCAGCCCGGACTCTACTCTGGTTCACGTGGTTCCATTTATCCCGTGCTGTTTAAGCACCGAGAGGTGAGTGGCACATGTGGATCACACCATGAATTATCCCATTGCCGTATGTGATTGGTTTGTCAGTGGTGTTCGTTCACAGATTCCACTGTGAGTCACCGAAATTTCGGCTGTCAAGCAAGCAACGGTACTTGAACATGTGAATGGACCTCCGTGTCTCGGTTACACCAGAAATATCTGTCTATTGGGCTATTAGCCTTAAAGGCCTAAAGACAGAGAACTGGGGGGGGGGAACCTGGCCTGGCTCTCTGAGGTCAGGGGACCCCCCCCCGTTCCTTGTCCTTCGTTAATCCCAGCAGAACAATTTACCTTTCGGAGCAGGTCCAAGATGTTAATTAAGATAAATCTACCTCAATTTTTAGATTCTCTTATCGTGTAATTTATCAAAATTATGTTAATTATTTCTGTAGGGCAGCAAAATTATTACCTCTTCCGTGTCTGATTTGTATTAATATTCATAATTTAATAATTCGGCAGCCAAGCCATCTGGTTCGGGGAACGGCGTTCACTTCCCTCCCTTTGCTCCAGCCAAAAATATTCTGTCCTTCCCCCCCCCCCCCCCCCCACCCAGAACGCCCCCGATTTATGGGGGGGAAATCATGGCCCCGGTTCCAACTGTTTGCGGTGGAACTGCCACCACCTCCTCTCCTCGCCTCCTACCACCATCGAGGGCCGAGGTAACCGTGCGCTCTCCACCTGTAAAAGAGGCCGAAGCCTTTTTTCCCCGGCCTCTCTGCCGCACCCCCTGTCACACCCGTTCTGCTCAGCCCGGCAGGTGAGCAGAGCTGAATTGACATTTTCCACACTTAGTGATTTTTACACTGTAATTTGACATAATTAATGCCTACATTACTGCTGATAATTTAGCTAGTTAATTAAACTCGGAGGAGATAATTAAGGAGAGGCTACTGCTCGGACTGCTAATTGTTTTTGTCATTATTCGAGGCAGCCCAACAGCTGCCGGGCTGAGTCATCCTCTTTTGTCAGTTGACGGGCTCATCACGTGAGCAGGCCGCCGCCAAACAGAGGGCCCAGGGTAACATTGCCGGCGTCTCTCTAGGCCCCTAACGGAAGCAAAGGGCCTACCTGCCTCCGATTTGGACGGCCGCCAGTCCCGTGCGAGACGCCTAGTCCATGAATTAACAGCTGAGCCAGCCACTCGCCGCTTTTGTGTACAGATGGCATACGAATATTCGCACGGCCGGGCCGCAGGATTTCCCCCTGTCGAGGCAGCACATGTAGACCCTTCCCCCCCTCCCAGCACTCAGCTGAAATGCTGCCATGGAATACGCAAGCGGGCACATGCTCTTTCAAGGTGTCCACAGGAGAAGCCAGGAAGGATGTTTGGCAACACCATTCGGTCCACCTGAAAAAAAGAGAAAGCAAGTGCTGAATTTTTGCGTAAGACGCAGACGAACGTTTCTGGGCAGATCTGTGCCCACGTACAATGTTCACAGCCCCCCTGAAGTTTGGGCAGCTGATAGAGGAGTGGGGTTGCCAACTTCTTCTTTTTTTTTACAGACCCCTGCTCCTGAGTTCTTAGTGCCATCAGCTCTGCAAAGTTCAGCACGCCCTGACAAAAAGTATCCACTGCTTCCTGCCATTCAAAGTACAAGAGCCAGATGGGCGGAGAATTATTTTTTGTGCCTCGTCAGTTGGCCATCTTCTTCCAAGACTGGATTGTGGAGATTGGTTCGGCTGGCTTCCTGTGGGAATGTGCCAGAGATTTCTCTTGCCAGGAGCCTCAAGCATATGAATGAGAAATCAGGATACCCAATATCCTAAATAAATCAATAAAGAAGACAAGGGGAAGGGGCTCCCCTCCAGTAGCAGATGTGGAGGGTGCAGATAAAGGGGGACAGTTCTATCAACTATGGTCCTTTCTGCACTTGGATCTCATTCCTGGTTTTATCAGAGTTCAACCCGCAGCACAATACCTTGCATTTATCCCTGGTTATAACAGCATCCGTTTATCCCAGGGACAAGTGTGGGGCAAAACCGGGGTGACCTCAATGTAATGTGGAAGCAAAAAAATACTCCGAGATAATTACAGGGGTGAACTCGAGTGTCATGTAGAATGTAAAAATATCCCAAGATAATTACAGGGGTGAACTTGTGTGTAGTGTTGAATGTAAAAATATCCCAAGATAATTTCAGGGGTGAACTTGCGTGTAGTGTTGAATGTAAAAATACCCCGAGATAATTACAGGGGTGAACTTGCATGTAGTGCAGAATGTAAAAATACCCCGAGATAATTACGGGGGTAAACTCGCATGTAGTGTAGAATGTAAGTTTGGGAACAGGGTTGAACCAGGATTTAAGGCCTAGTGCAGAAAGGACCTATGCTGGAAATGGGGTGCCTATTGGAACGTCTGTGTTCCTGCTATTGGAGTGGTGGATTTGTATCCCACTTCTTTGTGGTGCAAAATGGCTAACAATATTATTAAAACACATATAACTCCCAAACAGGACTTTAAAATCTGCAATTAATCATGAAAAATACACAAATCTTAGAAAACAACACAATGACTGTATTGTCACCAAAATCCAAACTGGGGTATACGGCACAAATCTTTATGCAGCAGATCCACCTCTGTCTCTGTTCATATATTAATTTATACCCTGTTTTTCTCCTCAACGGGGACCACAAATGGCTTACATCATGATCCTCTCATTCATTTTATCCTCACAACAACCCTGTGAGGAAGGTTAGACTGAGATCACCCAGTAAGCAAAGTGGGGATTCGAACCTGGGACTCCCAGGTCCTGGCCCAAAACTGTGGCCATCACACCGCACCTGTTCTAAACATCAATGCTCTTAGCTGAGCCCGGATCTTACTGGTTGTTTTCCAACACGTCACCAAATTCTTTATTTTGAATGCTTTGCTTTTCCGTTCTGTTCTTAAACTGTAGCTTCAATCCTTCAAAACGAAGCTGAGCCCTTCAACAAGTCAGAAATACCTCTGTCTCGTCTGGGTGGAGCTTCAGTTTCTTAGCCTCCGTTCCCTCTGTCAATTATATCCAACACTAGGCCCCGGTCACACGGGGGAAATTGACGCGGCCAAAGTGCGGCTTTTTAGAGCCGCACCAAAAGAGACACGCGGCGGCGGGATCAGACAGATCCCCTGAGCCGCTGCACAGTTGCTCCCTGGCATGATCAGATGCCGGGGGGGGGGGAGCCACGGAAGGAAGAGCGAGGCAGCCGGCTGTGCATGTGTGCGCATGCGCAGTTCGGCCGGGAGCCTCGAATGCTCCTGAAGATGGGCACGCCGGCAATCCTACAACTGTGCTTGCTGCAGTGTTTCAGGCTGGTCCTACTATTTCCTAGGGGGGGAGTTTATGTGCGTTTTCGGCCTGAAGGGATGGATGGGGGACGGGTGTGCGCCGCTTCCCAGATGTTGCGGTGTGATCGCACCCATTTGCTGCGCCCCCGATCCATCCCTCTTGTGGGCCAAAACCTCCCGTGTGACCGGAGCCACTAATTTACTATTTCCATGGCCTTGCAGTTTACTTTCACCTTATCCCTTCCCCCCCCCCTCCAACCTTTCTGCTATTGCCTCTGTTTTAGAATGTGAGTTCTTTGGGATCAAGACCCTGTCTGTTTTGATCTATGTAACTCCACCCAGGTAGTCTAGGCAAATGCCAGGGGATTTGAGGGAGGGGTGTGCATGGGAAGGATGGAGTTTGGGGAGGATGTCATGTCAGTGCCAGGTAACACTCTAGGGCCGAGTTCAGACTGGCAGTTTGCCCCGATATAGGCACAAGCCAGAAACGTTTCACAACCGGTTTAAAGGGGCCGTTCACACAGGCACATCTGTCCGGAATTCCCCAGCCATACTCAACCCGTCTCGTAACGTTTCCCTCCCGAGTTTAAAAGATACCAGGTGAAAGTGGTATCAAACCCTAGAAAGCGCATGTCAGGTTCCACAGCCAGCAACGGAGTACACGCTTATTGGAAAGGTTATACTTTATTGAAGAGCTATAGATGCATTAACAAAGGCACTGTTAAGAATAGCGTCCCCCCTACGAGCATAATGGGATATAGGGTATTCGTATGCACCCCCCCTTCCTTAGGCCAATTAGCCACATTCCTCTGCATGGGAGAAGGAGCCCCAGGCCGTTAGAGCCGAAGCTGAGAACCGAAAGTGCTCCCATAGTTCCCTAGAATCCCAGACACTACACACCACCTACAAGGCCATAGATAAGCAAGCATTACAGAAGCTAAAAAGGAATGCAGCAGTCCTGGCAAGCTAGCACCCCACCCCCAACCCTTATGGCAGAATAGCTAACATTCTGCCCTCTCAAAAACCAGCTTCTCCCATCCACTCCGGGAGGTCTTCCAGTCATTCCGGGAGATCTCCCGGTTTGTCCAGGAAATCGCTACGGAACGTCCGTAACAACTGAGGGGCCCGAATATCCCCTGCTTCCACCTACTTGAGGTGCTGGGGACCAAAGTCCAGCCATTCAACCCAATACAACAATTTTCCACGTTTAATCTTAGAGTCCAGAATCTTAGAGATCTCACAATGTTCCTCACCCTCAATCAAGATAGGAGGGGGTACCGACTGCGACAGACGCCAGGGACTTGACCCAGAATCCCGTTTCAGGAGGCTGAAATGAAATACAGAATGAAGGTTTCTCAAGTTTTTAGGTAGATCCAAATCCACGGCCACACCATTGATCACCCTTTTCACCTTGAAGGGACCAAGATATTTCCAACCTAGCTTCCTGCTAGGTCTTAAGACCTTAATGTTTTTTGTAGACACATACGCAGAGTCCCCAGGCTTCAGAGCCCATCCCTCCACCCTTCTCTTGTCAGCCTGAGTCTTGGACGCTCTCACGAGCAGTTCTCAAAAGAGCTCTCTCAGCCCCACCTACCTCCCAGGGTGTCTCTTGTGGGGCGGGGAAGGGAAAGGAGATTGTAAACCGCTCTGAGACTCTGAGTTAGGGCTGCCAAGCCGCGGTGGGGGATCCGCACGTCTTCACAGGATCCCTGCCGCGGGGGACAGTGATACGCGTTGCACTGCCGTCACCAGGATGTGACGCTATGCGTCGCTCTGGCAACGGGGCTGTTTGGAGTCCCATTGCCAGAGTGACACGTAGCGTCACATCCTGGTGACGGCGGTGCAACGTGTATTGCTGTCCCCCGCGGCAGGGATCCTGTGAAGACGTGCGGATCCCCCACCGCGGCTTGGCAGCCCTAACTCAGAGTCTCAGAGCGGTTTACAATCTCCTTTCCCTTCCCCGCCCCACAAGAGACACCCTGGGAGGTGGGTGGGGCTGAGAGAGCTCTTTTGAGAACTGCTCGTGAGAGAACAGCTCTGAGAGACCTTATGAATGACTGAAGGTCACACCAGCAGCCGCATGTGGAGGAGTGGGGAATCAAGCCCGGTTCTCCCAGATTACAGTCCACACTCTTAACCGCTACACCAAACTGTCTCTCAGGAAGGACCACCTACTCCCTTAGGAACCTACCTGACCATCTTTGGAAGCTCTGCTTCTGAGATTAGAAGAAGAGATGGATTTATACTCCGCCCTTCACTCAGCTTTCTCGCAAGAAGGCTTCCTCAGCTGTGGCACCAGAACTCTGGTACTCTCTCCCCAGAGAGACTCGCCGGTCCTCTTCTTTTGCTGTCTTCTGCCAGCAGGTGGAGACTCTTGCTTCATTCAGTGTTCCCACAGAGATCTCGTCTTCCTGCCTCGTTTTAATTATTGTCTTTATGGGTTTTCATGTATTTTTTTCCCAACAATGTATTTTCATTTGGCTTTGATGGTTTGTAAGACATGCTTTTATTTTGCGCGTTTTTAGCCTTTTAGTTGCCTCAGTGGCCCTGATGTGGGCAGAAAGGCGGAGCATACATTTTGTGAACAAATAAAGATGCCTGGGCCCAGAACTCCTTCCTCATCCCGGTTGCTTGTTATGGGCACACGTATGCACGCACATAGAATATAATCAGGCACAAACCAATTTCACGTGGAACGCAGATAAAGACAAAATTACAAGATTTGCCGACGGTGAAAACAAGCCTGGGATGCAGATAGCGGGCTTCAGGGTCTCCGAAGGAACCGATACACAGGCTATCGGCCTGGCCGCTCGATGCACCAAAGGAGGGCAGCAGTTCGTGGCTCAGTAGCCCTGGTCATCTGAAAGAAGACAGTAATCGGAAGCAGACTTTGGGTAAGCATTGCAAAAGTGACCGCTTCTGTCGCCCGCCCCCCCCCCCAAAGTGGTCCGTGCATTCCCTTCCTTGAGACGCGCTACGTTCAATCTGGCACTGATAGGATCTGTTGTTTTTAGCAGAGAAGAACACTGGCACATCGGTTGCATCTTCGAGAAGAAGAGGAAGAAGGACGAGGAGGAGTTGGTTTTTATACTCCACTTTTCTTTACCCTAAGGAGTCTCAAAGCAGCTTACAATCAATTACAATGCCCTTCCTTTCCCCGCAATGGGCACCTTGTGAGGCAGGTGGGGCTGAGAGAGTTCTGAAAGAACTGTGACTGACCCAAGGTCACCCAGCAGACTTCATGCGGAGAAGTGGGGAATCAAACCCATTTCTCCAGATCAATGTCTGCCTGGTGACGTCATCGCGCCGGGCACATCGGCCCGAACCAGGCACTTTGGGGGCAGGGTTTCCCCTGCCGGCCTTTTCTGGACCAGAGGATTGGGGACCCTTTTAGCGGGGGAACCTCTGCCCTCCCGGGGGACCTGGCAGCACAGGCACCACATTGGGGATCAGGACCCTAGTTCGAGTTCTGAAGAAGTTCCCTGAGCCATGAAGGTGGTAATCAGTTGGGTAGAAAGGAGGAGGCAGATACCTTGCTGTCTGATCATTTATCGGGAACGGCTTTGGTTTCCTGTCCCTGGATCTCACTGTCTCTATTCGTTTTTTGGAAATGCTTCATTTGGATCCTGAATGTGAATTGCAAGAGGTCGTGTTTTGTTTATTTTGAAAATATTTCTGTCCCATACTCTCCAGGATCTGCCCAGGGTGGCTAATGTCATAAAATAAAGACAATAATAAATATGTTTAAAATTATTTAAAAATAAAAATAAGAATAAAATAAACTAAAAGAGCAGTAGTATTTTAAAAACAGGAGGCAGTAAAACCAGGCCTTTGACTTACATGCCCTAGGTGGGGAATTATCACACCCCAGTCCTGGTTTCCCACCCCAAGGAACTGATAAGCAGGAGAAGAAATGGCCTCCACACAGTAAAGCTCCAGGAATTTCCCTTGCAAAATGCCATAGAGACTAGGGGTGGCTGCTTAGAGTGTTGCACTGGATGGGCTATTGGTCTGATCCAGCATGGCTTCTCTTTATGTTCTTACTAAGAAAAAGGCTTGTTGTGGAAATAAATACAACGAGCTCTAGAAAGAGGCTCTGGGCGAGTGCCCTGGCCTTGGACATTCAGTGTCAATTTGCTGTGGCGACCTCAGCAGAGTATAATGACACTGAGTCCACCATTTTCTCCAGAGGAACTGATATCTGCTACCTAAAGAACAGTTATGATTTTGAGTGATCTCCAGCCCTCACCTAGAGATTGGCAACAATGGTTCCCTAGAAGGGAATGGTTGGTTTGGAGGGTGGTCTATGGCTTTGTACCTGTCTGAGGTACCACACCTCCTGAAAACTCACTGTCTCCAGGCTCCATCTCTCACATCTCCAGGAATTTCCCACCTGGAGTTGGCAACCCTATCTTTTCCCCAGCCAATCATCAACCTACCTTTATTTTCCCCTCACTCTTCAGCTTTCCACCCCACACACACACCTGCAGCCTCTCCCATTCTCTGAAGCCCTGACTGCTACGTCACATTGGCTCTCATACGGGGGCCACCTCAGCAGCATATAAGGATACAGAGCCCACCATTTTCTCCAGGGAAACTGATCTCTGCCATCTGGAAAGCAGTTGTAATTCTGAGTGATCTCCAGCCCTCACCTGGAGATTGGACACATTTTACCTCAGAACAGCAAACTGTTTAGAATGTTAGAGGCAAAAGCCAATCAAGTCACATATGTGTCAGCAAGCTGCCATGGTGTTCTGTGTTACTTGTGTCTTTGTACAGTGGCTACCCCCCCCCTCCTGCCTGCTAGTCGGTATTTTATTCTGCTGTAATGCATAAGCTTAACAACTGGAGGATGTGAGGTGGGAGTACGCTTGAAGGCCAGCTTGTTGCTTTTAGAGCCTGGGAACTGCACCTGTATTATGTCTGGAGATAGCCTGGTTCTCAGGGAATGAGCGCGCAACCGTTTCCTTTCACCCGCCAGCGGGAAAGTGACCCATTGGTTATGTACCTGGTTCAAATCCCTTTATTATGCTTGCCCTAACCGTTTGTACCCAGTTCTAACAAAGAACGTGTTTGAGTGTCTTTCCAAAGCTTTGAAATAAATTTTGCTTTTCTGAAACGTGGATTTATTCTCGATGCTTGGGGATCCAACAATATGCAAACGACCTCTGTGTTCCGAGGCAAAGGCCAATGAGGCTGCATATGCAAATAACCTCTGTGTTCTGACTGGCTGTGGGGGGGAGAGGAACAGCAAACTGTTTAGAATGTTGGAGGCAAGACTCAAGCAATGCAGCCGGTGGATAGGGACAGATTCTGAGTGACACACCTGGGCGCCAACCGATTCCGGAGCTTGTGGAATGTTCTAGAGAAGTGCCACCACCATTTGGCTTTTATATATAAGGGAGATGTTCTCTCATCCAGCTTCTGAGATTTCAGCATGAAAACCATGAAGACTAGTTTCTTGTGGGTTTTGAAAAAGACATTGTTTGGAAGCTGCATTCTGTGCCCCAGGTCACAGCTACAGTGGCACACTAGTCCAGCGTTCCCTCTAAGCTGAGTCAGTGTGAGCTAGCTTAGTTTTTTAGCCTCTGGCTCACACATTGTTGTCTCCGCTCAGGAAGGATGTCGCTCCAGAGCAAACTAATTTATGCAGTAGCCAAATTGCTTGCTCACAACTTTAATGCCAGTAGCTCACAGAGTAGAATTTTTGCTCACAGGACTCCACAACTTAAAGGGAGCATAACACACTACTGTGCTACAAGGCATTGTGTGTGTGTGTGGGGGGGGGGAGGTTGTATTGTCTCTCCCAGGCCCATCTCAAAAAGGAAAGAAAGAGAAATGCAAACTGCAATGGGAGAGATAGTTCACCTGCGTCTCTGCCTATTCTCGCCATGGAAAGGGTCTCGATTTGATGTCTCCCCCCCCCCCACAGCCTTCTTTTGCTAGCTCCCTTCCCTCCTCCCAGTTCGCTGAGTTTTCTTCTCCAACTGTACGTCTCCCAAGATTGCCGATTGCCGTTAACCCTCCGACCATCTCCAGGAGGAAGTGTGAGCAGATCCATCACAATATTGTTTTCGCAAACAATCAAAATACCAACTGGCGAACCTCGGTGAGCGGTTCCTCCCCCCCCCCTTCCACTGGCTTGCTGTCGCGATGGGTTCTTTGCCACCTACGCGCCACCCCGGTGTCGTTTGCTAGTCTGTTGGCTGCCGGGTTTGATGCTGAGGCATATGTCTGTCAGGTGGCTTCCTCAAAAGAGCCTTAAGAACCTCAGATGAGCCCTGCTGGATCGGACCCAACGGCCATTTGCAGTGCTGTTGGAAGCAGTATGAGGGATGTCCCACCGACTTCCATGGATTTAGCAAGGCATAACTGCATGGAATAGTTGTTGGACTAGAATGTGGAAGGTCCAGGTTCGAATCTCTACTCTGCCACGGGAGGTCGATGAGTGACCTCGGGCCGGTCACGCACTCTCAGCCTAACCTACCTCACAGGTTTGTTGTACAGGAACAACAAATGAATCTATTTCCAGTAACAAAAGAAGAAACCTTGATGGTTTGGCTATTCCTTTAAAAAAAAAAACACATAAAGGAAAAGACAAACCGTTTTCTGTCTCCCTTCTTAAACAGCCCCTGTTTTAGTAGTGAAATATAGAATAAAATGCTCGTGACCAGTATGAATGCTGTGTTCCTTTTCCTATACTTCCCCCAAACAGAATTGTTTTATCCGGCTTTGGCTGTGGAGCATGAATGAATCTTAGTGCCCAAAATATCGCCTGACGTCTCTATTGGAAGATGAGGACACGTTCTGGTTCCTTTCCAGCCTCCTCGCATTCCGTTGAATTAATTTGATTAATTGTATCGTGTCTCTGCATCTGGCAACCAGCTCCCCTTTCCCCCCCAGAACAAAATCACGTCTTTCAGTCGAAATGTAAGAATTCTATAAAATCTCAATGAGGTTGCCAAACGCGGGGGGGTGGGGGGGACAGGATCCGTAGATAAAACTGCATGCGCCCTGTTGTGCCGTCTCTGGTGACACCCGAATAGGATGTTGAATTCAAAGGTGTTTTAGGGGGCCCAGCTATAGATATTAGGTAGGGTTCGAACACTTTCCCTATGAAGAAAGGTTGAAGCGCTTGGGGCTCTTTAGCTTGGAGAAATGACGGCTGAGGGGGGACATGATTGAGGTTTACAAGATTATGCATGGGAGGGAGCAGGTAGAGAAAGAAGTACTTTCTCCCTTTCTCACAATACAAGAACTCGTGGGCACTCCATGAGATTGCTGAGCGGTCGGGTTAGAACGGATAAAAGGAAGTCCTTCTTCACCCAAAGAGTGATTAACACATGGAATTCACTGCCACAGGAGGTGGTGGCGGCCACAAGCATGGACGGCTTCAAAAGGGAATTAGATGAGCATATGGAGCAGAGGTCCATCAGTGGCTATTGGCCACAAGGTATAGAGAGGAACTCTCAGTCCGGGGCAGGTGATGCTTTGTATTCTTGGTGCTTGGGGGGGGGGGACAACAGGGGGAGGGCTTCTAGTGTCCTGGCCCCACTGCTGGACCTCCTGATGGCACCTGGTGTTTTTGGCCACTGTGTGACACAGAGTGTTGGACTGGATGGGCCTTTGGCCTGATGCAACGTTGGCTTCTCTTATGTTCTTATGTTAGGGTTGCCACTTCCAGATTGGGCAGTTCCTGGAGATTTGGGGTGGAGTCTGGGGAAGGCAGGGTTTTGGAAAGGAGGGACCTCAGCAGAGCATAATGCCACAGAGTTCTCCCTCCAACGCACCCATTCTCTCCGAGGCAACTGATCTGTGTCCATCTGGAGATCAGTTGTAATTCTGGGAGATCTCCAGGTCCCATGCAGCAGGTGGTAACCTTAAGAGTAGGTCTGATATGTTCATTAATCACACAGTAATGATTAATTATTCAACACGTTATCTCTCCTGAAGACATTTGATGCGGTTTGGCGCCACGCCGTTGCTTCACAGGGGACAGTTGCGGGCACATCATCCTGATCTGGCACACACACCTGGCACGGAGCTGAGGGTTCTGTTTTGTGAGTTTTGCAACACGCACATATGGATACCGTGAATTTCGTGAAGAATGCACATGAGAGAGGAGCTTGCTGTGTTCAAAGGTGTCGATCCGATGTGCACCGATCACCCAGTCTGCTCAGTTTGGGGTCAAAGGACTGTTTGCCCATCAGTTTTAGGGTTTCGCAGAAAGAGCCACATGCAAAGGTGCTGCCAGTTCAAACAGAATGATTCTGATCTCTGCATAAATGATGAAGGGCATGATTTCGTAACACATAGTACTTGTTTTCAACCCAGCAGCCACATGGAAGTTGCATGTGCACTTTCCTTCACCTGCCACTATTTCCCCTGCTTTCCCTCCTTGCTGTACCCTGAGAAGGCTTCCTTTTTTAAATCTGTAATTGTCACTGCAAATGAGCACACTTTCCTTTTGTTTAGAAGGAAGTCTCTAGCCCTTTCCGTTGTGGAGATCTAAAGGGCGCACCTTTCCCCTTATGTCTCAGCAACAAAAAGAGCTGGAGACTTTTTTTAAAAAAAAATTACAGCTGAGAGTTCAGAGGAACTAGTAGATTATGGCAACAGATGGCTGTAATGTCCAATTTGTTACAAAGGCCTCCAGTGATACAGCAGAGGAAATGGTGGTCACAAGATGCTGACAGAAGGCCGTTTGAACAATTGCTCGCTGGCTGAAGTTGCTGGGCAGCAAGGAGAGAGGGCTGAGAACTCCATTGGACTGCATGAGAACATGAATGCGTGGAAAGCTGACTGCGTTGTAATGAACTGTTAGGAAGGAAAACAGTGAAGTGAACATCCATGAAGCTGCCTTATACTGAATCAGACCCCTGGTCCATCAAGGTCAGTACTGTCTACTCAGACAGGTAGCGGCTCTCCAGGGTCTCAGGCGGGGTCCTTTCAGCTGGAGATGCTGGGGATTGAACCTGGGACCTTCTGCATGCCAAGCAGATGCTCTACCACTGAGCCACAGCCCCTCTTGACAGCTCTCCAGGGTCTCAGGCAGAGGTTTTTCCCATCACCTACTGCCTGGTCCTTTGTAACTGGAGATGCCGGGAATTGAACCTGGGACCTTCTTCAATGTTTATTTATTTATTTATTTATTATTGTTTCTATTTGTATCCCGCCTTGCCGGACACGCTGGCTCAAGGGGGCTAACAGGATTAAAGTATCATAGAACAATACAGAATTAAAAGAGTTAAAAATACAATACAAAATTAAACAAATCAACCGAATGATAAAGATAGCATCCAACAGGGTCAGATGATGGCGGTATTCCAAATCAGCCCAAGGGTAGAAATAGCATCCAACAGGGTCCCAGGCCAGAAGATGTTCTAGGGCACATTCGTCAGTGGCGGCTCCTAATCGAAAGCCTGGTGGAAGAGCTCCATTTTACAGGCCCTGCAGAACTGTAAAAGGTCCCGCAGGGCCCTGATGTCCTTTGGGAGCTCATTCCACCAGTGTGCGGCCACCACTGAGAAAGCCCTGACTCTGGTAATAGTCAGCCTGGCTCCTTTAGGACCAGGGAGAGTCAGGCGATGTTGTGACCCTGACCTCAGTGCTCTCTGGGGCACGTATGGGGAAACAAAGCAGATGTTCAACTACTGAGACACAGCCCCTCTGTACAGCTCTCCAGGGTCTCAGGTTGTAATGTATCCAGTCCAGACAAGTCCAGAGACAAACGTCGAGCTTCGCTCCAAGAGACAATGGACTATGCAGATCCTAGCCCACTCCAATCAGGGGGCTAGGTTCCCAGCCGAGAGCTTATGGGACTCTCGGCCACTGTAAATAACCTATAGGGAAGTAGGGGTGTGTTTTGGGTGGCGGTTTCTCGGGGGATATAAGCCGGCCTGCGAGCCGGCCAAAGTTGTCTTGTTCCAGATAGAATAAAGTACGCTTTGCTGAAATCACTCTGCGTACTTTTCACAGGTGGAGGTCTTTCACATCACCTCCAGCCTGCTTCTTTTTAACTGGAAGTGCTGGGGATTGAAACTGGGACCTCCTGCATGCCAAGCAGAGGCTCTGCCACTGAGCCACGGTCCCTCTCTACAGCTTTCCAGGGTCTCAGCGGAGGTCTTTCCCATCACCTACTCCCTGGTCCTTTTTTAACTGGAGATGCCGGGGATTGAACCAGGAACCTTCTGCATGTCAAGCAGAGGCTCTTCCACTGGTCAGCAGCCCCTCCCCTGTGGGTGAACATCCATGAAGCTGCCTTAGACTGAGTCAGACCCTTGGTCCATCTAGGTCAATCCTGTCTACTCAGATTGGCAGAGGCTCTCCAGGGTCTCAGGTGGAAGTCCTTCACATCACCTACTGCCTGGTCCTCTTTAACTGCAGATGCCGGGGACTGAACCAGGAACCTTCTGCATGCAGAGCAGAGGCTCTTTCACCGAGCTGCAGCCCCTCCCCTGTAAGTGACCTGCTAAACAGCCACAAAGGAGTCAACGAACCAAATGTTGAAAAACCGGTTCCCAATTTGCAGCTGGCAAACAGGACATTAGCCGAACCGGCGAGCGTTCAAGCATCCATACGTGCAAATGAATATGGAGTTTGTGTTCCTTGACTTACCCTTAACATTAGCACTTGCAGTCCAGAACAGCTCGATTGGAGTCCAGTGGCACCAAAGAGACCAACGAGATTTTTCGGGTGGGAGCTTTCAAGAGTCAAAGCTCCCTTCAGTGGAGGTTCCCTCAGTCACCATGGTTAGCAGCCACTCTCTGCCATGAATTTATCGAATCCCGTTTTAAAGCTGTTTATTCCTATGGCCATCACTACATCCTCTGGCAGCAAATTCCACATTTTAATCACTGTCTGTGTAAAGTTGTATTTCCTTTTGTCCGTACTGAGCCTACTGCCCATCAGCTTCATTGGATGCCCTAGGGTTCTAGTATTTTGGGAGAGGGAGGGAAAAGTTCTTTGTCAAATTTCTCCATCCCATGCATGATTTTATAAAACTCTATCATGTCGTCCCCCTTCCCTTGGCCTCCTTCCTTAGGAAGAAAGTCTGCAGGCTCTTTAAGCACCCATTCAGGAGACAGAGGCCCATTCAAAACACATCTACTGCCAAAGCTACAGGGAATTCTATATTTGTCTCGTAAGGACTCGGAGGCCGATGCTCAACCAGGAAAACCCAAATAGGTGAGATTGTCGGTTATTACAAATAATATTTACATTGCTTATACACCCGGGATGCATCACTGATTCCAACCTCATTGCGTTCTGCTGGCTTGAAACAAACAAACAAAAAGGCAAGAATTAAAAGCAGCAGCGTGTTCAGGATTAACCGTCTGGCACACCGTGGGGTCTTTGAGAGAGAGGAAGTGCAGTCAATCTGCTTTAACTGGGGTTTTTTTTGTTGTTGTTGCAGGAGAGTCAGAGACAGGGTGGGAGTCGTGTGGGGGAGACAGAAAGGAAATAAAATGCATATGAAAGCCTTCCTACCACACACAGCACTGTGGTCAGGAATTGTCAGCAATCCCAACACAGGCAGAATTGATTCATGCTGAAAGCAGATACCCAAAGAGGCACACCACGACAAGATACTTATCGCAACAAGGGGAGAGGGCCAATCTATCCACTTAAAATCTAAGATCAAAAAAACCCACAGAGATACTGTTTGGGGCGAGGCGTGATTCTGTGGTGTGGAAACCAATCTGCCACCAAGCCATTCTCACGTCGCCCACAACGAAAACAGTGATATTCGAGCCCAGGGGCACCTTCGAGACCAAGATTTTTGTCAGATGAAGGGAGTGTTGACTGTCGAAAAACTTATACCCTGAAAATCTGGTCAGTCTCTGAGGTGGCACTGGACTCAAATCGAGCTGTTCTCCCTCTGAAACTATCTCGATGGTCAAAAGAGTGATTTTTAGGTGATTTTTTTAAAGAGGAGCTTTACCCCCACGGAACATCTTGATTCCAAACTGGATGTTCCAGCACCCTGTCTGTCACAGAAAGACCAAAAAGGCCTTAGAGCATTTGGCAGCGGAGGGAGGGGAACAGCTAGGAAAAGGACGAGCATTCGGTAGAAAGAGAGATAGTGAGCGCCGAGCCATATCAGACGTCTTCAGGCAAGATAACACGATAAATAATCAATCAATCCCGGGTTGAAATCCTTAAGTGCTTGATGTATCCGCCTGCAAATTGAATCACTTCGCCTACCAGGAAGTTCTTCCCCTGTAAATAAATGAGAGCCAAAAAAGAAAATGGGCCCGTATTGAGGGAGGGGAAGCGAGAATAATGTCGTTACAGCCGCTGATTAAGCTTTACACGAGCATACGAGAGCAAACTAAAAGGTTTTAGCTTTTTAATTTAAGAAACGAGGAATATGATATGATTTCAGTTTGGGAAGGGGGAGGCCGGGAGAACGGTTCTCAAGTGCTGGGCTTGCAATTGGATTAGGCCCTAATGTACTTTTATAAGGTGTCCGCGCGGCTGCCGATTAAGGTAGGGGGTGTAATATTCTTTATTAAGAATTTAATGGACTCGCTTCAACTCAATCTGTCTTAATCAGTGTTTCCAGTCCACCTGGGAGATCTCGTTTGCGCGGAACCCGAAACTCCGGCTTGATGAAACGGGCCAGTCAGCCATCCATCAATGTCGTAAGCAAGAGAGCCAAGGAAGAAAGTACTAGGGAGGCAGGTATACGTTGGCAGCGGGGGAGCTTTAAGGAATTCTCCGAAAGGTCTCAGTGGCCGATTCAAACATTACGAAATACACAGGTTGGGTTCAGGGAGCCTACCCTGTAAAACAGTCAGAGATGAGCTGTGAATTCTCCTCGATTCCCATGCACGGGCCAGTTTGGATTGGGACCATGGTGTGTTCAGAAGAAGAATCTTCACCCTCCCCACCCCATTCCACTTACCTGCAATGCTCCCTCTAAGCTGTGGAGTCTTGTGAGCAAGAATTCTACTTTGTGAGCTCCTGGCATTAAAGTTGTGAGTGAGCGATTTGGCTACTGCATACATTAGTTTGCTCTGGAGCCATCCTTCCCGAGCGAAGACAAAAAGGTGTGAGCCGGAGGCTAGAAAACTGTGAGTTAGCGGCCACTAACTCAGCTTACAGGGGACACTGCTTACCTGACCTGAAACGGTCCTGAGGAACTGTTTGGCCCAATGGGAACCCAAATGGATCCTGGGGAATACATGGGCCAAAGGACACCCGTGGACCCTGGCGGATTGAGAAAATGGTGTGGGAGGGAGTCCGGCCCTGCTGGCTCCACAGCCGCTGGGATTGTCCTCCCAGGCCCTCCCGGCTGAGATAGGCAGGACGGACTCCAGGGCAGGGAGGCAGAGGTCCATGACCAACCCATTGGTGGCAATGACAACAGGAGAGCCGCAGTACCTACCCGAGAGCGGCAGAGCAGCCCAGGCGGTGGACGGGAGACAAAACATAACGCCAACAGGGATGAAGATGTGGCCAGAGGAACCAGCGAAGACGTGTCGGCCTCGGACACCCAGAAGTGGCCGTCCTTGGAACTCCGAGCTCCCTCCCTCACTAAGGTCAGGGGTACCGGGAGCAGCCCTTCAGCAGGCCCCGCTGCCAAAGCTACAGCTGGAGGCAAACCTAGATGGGAGATAGGCCCCGATGGGGGAAACGCAACCCCAGGCGGGAACGGCAGATGCCTAGGGAAGTGAAAGTGTGCTTGATCATCCTGCAGACGGAGACCTCCTGCGGGTTAGAGGGTGTGGGACACAACTAGGGGTAAGGAAGGAGGGCAGGGCTTGGGGAGGGGGGCAAAACAGGCTCTCCCAGGATGGCCAAGGAGGAGTTGGCGGCTGGTGAAGGGGCCGGGAATACACACAGAGAGAGATCAAGTGCTTGTCTTCTCCCCAACTGGAGAAGAAGAAGAGGAGATTGGATTTATACCCCGCCCTTCACGACCCAAAGGTGTCTCAGAGTGGCTTACAAATTCCTTTCCCTCCCCTCCCCACAACAGACACCCTGTGAGGTTGGTGGGGCTCAGAGAGCTCTTGACAGGAACTGCTCTTTTTCAAGGACAGCTCTTATCAGAACTACGGCTTGCCCAAGGTCATCCAGCCAGGTGCAAGTGGAGGAGTGGGGGAATCAAAACTGGTTCTCCCAGATTAGAGTCCTCGCACTTAGCCACTACACCAAACTGGCTCTCAAGGAGGAGACCTCCTGCGGGATAGAGGGTGTGGCATGCAACTGGGGTAAGGAAGGAGGGCGAGGCTTGGGGAGGGGGTAAAGGAGGAGGAGAAGGCAGGGGGTGCTGTAAACCCTCTCCCCAGTGATACCCAGCCAAACCGAAGGTATCCACAGCCTGGAGATTCAAGAGACGAGTGGACAAGGACTGAGGGGAAAGGTTGAAGCCCTAAATGTGCACCCAAGGTCCTGATCCAAATGAGGTGCACCTTGTGTGGAGACTGAGAGCCCACAACTCACTGTTCCACGGGGTAGGGACCCGACTTACAAACTCCGTAATGCCTAAATTGGCCCTGATTTACTTCTTCACCCAAAGAGTGATGAACACATGGAATTCACTGCCCCAGGAGGTGGAGGTGGCTACAAGCATGGACGGCTTCAAGAGGGAATTGGATAAACATCTGGAGCAGAGGTCCCTCAGTGGCTATTAGTCAGAAGGTATAGATTGGAACTCTCAGTCTGAGGCAAGGGATGCTCTGTATTCTTGGTGCTTGGGGGGGGCACTGCTGGACTTCCTGATGGCCCCTGGTATTTTTGGCCACTGTGTGACACAGACTGTTGGACTGGATGGGCCATTGGCCTGATCCAACATTGGCTTCTCTTATGTTCTTATTATCATAGTGATGATATCAGGCACCTGAGATGGGAATTCTGCCAGGCTGCCACTAAATTCTGGCCTGGAGGAATAGAATACTGTGAAGAGACCATCCACAGAAACCTCCTTGTTCCTGTAGGGACCTTACAGAAGTAGAAGAGATTAGGAAAAGATGGCAAGAATACACAGAAGAACTATACAAGAAAGACCTTGATGTCTTTGACAACCATGACGATATAATCACTGATCTCGAGCCAGACATCCTGGAATGTGAAGTTAAATGGGCCTTAGAAAGCACTACTAACAACAAAGCTAGTGGAGGTGATGGTATCCCAGCTGAGCTATTAAAAGTCTTAAAAGATGATGCTGTTAAAGTGCTGCACTCAATTTACCAGGCAATTTGGAAAACGCAATAGTGGCCAAAGGTTTGGAAAAGGTCAGCATACATTCCAATCCCAAAGAAGGGCAATGCCAAGGAATGTTCAAACTATCACACAATTGCACTCATATCACACGCTAGCAAGGGCATGCTCAAGATCCTACAAGCTAGGCTTCAACAGTACGTGGATAGAGAACTGCCAGAAGTACAAGCTGGGTTTCGAAGAGGTAGAGGAACTAGAGATCAAATTGCCAACATTTGCTGGATTATGAAGAAAGCAAGAGAGTACCAGAAAAACATCTACTTCTGCTTCATTGATTATGCTAAAGCCTTTGACTGTGTGGATCACAACAAACTATAGCAGGTCCTTAAAGAGATAGGAGTACCAGACCACCTCACATGTCTCTTGAGAAACCTGTATAAGGGTCAAGAAGCAACAGTTAGAACCGGATATGGAACAACTGATTGGTTTTGCATAGGAAAAGGAGTACAACAAGGATGTATATTGTTGCCTTGCTTATTTAATATATATGCAGAGTACATCATGTGAAATGCTGGCCTGGATGAATCAGAAGTGGGAATTAAGATTGCTAGGGAAAAGATCAACAACCTCAGATATGCAGACGATACCACTCTAATGGCAGAAAGTGAAGAGGACCTTAAGAGCCTCTTGCTCAGAGTAAAAGAGGAGAGTGCAAAAGTGGGCTTGAAGCTCAACATCAAAAAAAACTAAGATCATGGCATCCGGCCCCATCACTCCTTGGCAAATAGAAGGGGAAGTCGTGGAAGTAGTGACAGACTTCACGTTCCTGGCATCCCAGATCACCGCAGACTGACAGCAGCCTTGAAATTAAAAGGAAGTACTTCTTCACCCAAACAGTCATTAAAAGGTGGAATTCACTGCTGTAGGAAGTGGCGGCGGCAGCTACAAGCACTGACAGCTTCAAGTGGGGATTGGATGAACATGCGGATGAACAAAGGTCCATCAGTGGCTATCAAGACACAAGGGATAGAGGGAACACTGTCTAGGGCAGTGATGTTCTATCTTCTTGGTGCTTGGGGGGCGCAACAGTGGGAGGGCTTCTGGAGTCTGGCCCCACTGGTGGACCTCCTGATGGCACCTGGGTTTTGGGCCCTGCGAGACATAGAGTGTTGGGCTGGATGGGCCATTAGCTTGAGCCAACATGGCTTCACTTACGCCCTTATGTCTAGGGCAATGATGCTCTGTAATCTTGGTGTTTGGGGGGCAACAGCGGGAGAGCTCCTGGACTTCTGGCCCTGCTGGTGGACCTCCTGATGGCACCTGGGTTTTGGCCACTGTACAACAGAGTGTTAGACTAGATGGGCCACTGGCCTGATCCAACATGGCTTCTCTTATCTTCTTATTGCTGACTAATGAATAATTAAGCTCCTATTATCACCCGATGCTGACTTTCCAAAGCTCAAAGCCCACTTGCAGTTAGCGTTGGCCAAGTTCTCCCACCAACTCAGCTGGTAATTGACTCAATCTTTCCGAGCCCTCTTGGAGAACTCTCCAAAAACCTCACTCTTTCCCTCCAAAAAATTATCTTCTGGGTTTTATGATGAGACTGAAAGAGCTCCCTGTCAATCCTCCCCGCTGCTACCCACTTTACCAGAAATTACCCTTGCGAAGGTGGGAGGGAGGAGCCAGCAGGGCTAGCAGAGAGAGAGAAGAAATCAGCAGAGGGGGCTGATAGGAGGGGGAGAAACCTGAGCTTTAAGGCCTGGATGCGCCATGGCTGTCTCATGCTTAAGGCAAGAATAGACATGTGCGAGCCATCTCAGGGGGATCTATAACCACTAGGTCTAATAGGGTAGGACTGTTTTCATTGCAGCTCAGGTCGTTGGATTGACCCGGGGTCCTCAACCTTTTCTGAGCCTGTGGGAACCACTGGAATTCCGACAGTGTGGTGGGCACAGCCATCAAATGGCTGCTGCAGCATACCTTCAGTCACACAGTGAAGATCCTTATGCCATGGTGGCAGCTACTGCCAAAACAGCCTTTTTAAAAAAAACACTCTGCACAGCCAACTGAATCTCCAAAAGCCAATCAGAAGCCTTGCTTCCCAGACTGCCTCACCCAGTTTCTAAAAAAAACACTTGGCAGGTGCCTGGAGAGGTGTTGTGGGTACCATAGTGCCCGTGGGCACCAGGTTGGGGACCCCTGTTGTAGATCCTGTAAGTTGGCAATGGATGCTCCTGAACATGCTCAGGAAGGTTCATTGCCTCTAGAGTGCATCAGGAATACAGTTTCCCCCTTTTCGTGGCTCCATGCATTGACTAGACAGTATCAGGAACTTCACTTCCCATGGCATTATCGGATACTCTGCACAAATACTCTGGACATACAGATGAGTTCTCCGCTGATGCCGATAGCCCTCTCAGTTGCAATTTCCCTGCTCTTTGCAAGATTAAGTTTGGGGAAGGAAGTCTGTCTGGGGATATAAAGAGAACCGAGGCCCTGCAAGGCTGTTCCAAACCCAGGCTCAAATTCGAAGGAAGTTTGAGCTCAACTTGCCACGGCTTTTAGTTTTCCAGACTGGGAGAGGTTGTTGCTGAACCTATTTGAAACTCTAGCACTGTTATTAGACACAATTTATGTGATGCTAGCAGTGTCTTGGAGGCCTTATGTTCTCATGAGAATCCAAAGAAGGCAGCTTGCATTTCTCAGCCTTAATTGAAACCCAGTCTGGGGGGTTTAGACCTTCTCAAGACAGAGGATTCAACAGAGTACTCATGACCAATGAGCAATGGAGAAGCAAGACATCGACCTGTCCAAGGGTCTCTCATTCCTCCCTAAACACATCATCTGGGACATTCAAAGACACACTTAGAGGCATTCAAATTGCCTGGAAGTACAAGAATCCAGGGCAGAGTGTGTCCCCTTTCAACTGACTGTTAACATTTCGCAGAATAGCAGGGCTTAGAAAGTCATCAACCCTACCTGAGGATACAAAGGCTTGGTTGAACTTTGCCACTTGCTGACAAATGCATGGAGGATGGATCTATCAAGTCATGATGGCTACTATTTATGAGGAACATTTATTCCCTCCAGTACCGGAGGCAGTATGACTTTTTGTCTCAGTCACTGGGGAGCACAGGGATGAAGATGCTGTTGCAGTCATTCTGCTTGTGGACTTCTTAGAGGCTGCTGATCAGAGGCTGGACAAAATACTGGACTTGATGGGCCTTTGGTCTGATCCAGCAGAGCTTCTCTTGTGTTCTTATGTCAGAGCAACCTCTGTGCTAACCAGGGAGCTATCCTAGGTCCTGAACATCCTTCTTACGTCAGAGCAACTTCTGTGCTAACCAGGGAGCTGTCCTAGGTCCTGAACATCCTTCTTATGTCAGAACCTCTGCTAACCAGGGAGCTATCCTAGGTCCTGAACATCCTTCTTACGTCAGAGCAACCTCTGTGCTAGCCAGAGAGCTATCCTAGGTCCTGAAGATCCTTCCCTACAATCTACTGCATTGTGGCCAGATACTTATGGTCTCCAGGACACCTCTCCATCCCCTGCCAGCTGCAAAAGGACATTCAAGTTCATACACACATTCATACTCCTGCATGAGGTGAAATAAGAAGACAGTAATACCTGTAAGGTCATGAAAAATGCCTTCAAATCACAGCTAAACCCTGCACAACTGGGATTAGATGACAGAGCTCTCTTTTCTCTAGGTGTACCTTCTGATTTCGGGCTCTTCTCTTGAGGAGCTAACTAATCCAACACAAATAGCAGGTTTCTCTCACACCCGTTCCAAATAGCCTTTTCTGGTGGGACCCTGGTGGAAGTCGTCATGTACTTCAGGGTGAGATTACTCTCACAGTCCTGGTACAAAGAAGAAGCCTTGCATCTTTTATCGCCTTCCTAAGTAACCATATGCCCATGGATGTGTGAGAAACAGAAAGGCGAAAAAGAATTAACAAGCAGGTTTGTAAATAATGTGTGATTGGGAGGGGAGAAGTGGAGGAGGGAGAGAGAAGGGCTCCTCCTCCAACCCCCCGAGACCTGTGTCTTTAGCAACATTCAACCCTGTTCAAAAGGTGGATCCAGCAGTGGTAACGGCAGGTGCTCTTGACTGGGAAAAGGTTGGGCAGTCAGGAAAGCGGCGTCAGAAATGAAGTTGTTTGCAATGTTTGATTCCATCCTTGGAATTATTTACAGCTGCCGGCGATCCGAAAGTATGTACAGCAAGTGTCCTCATTTACATGCTAATTCATTTATACCCTCTGGATTGATTCCACCAATTCATTTTCAGCCCACTAATTCTTCTGGCGTGAATTATATTATCACCTCCAGAATGGCGATGGGGGAACAGGCAACTGGAGGGGAGGTCTTTTCCCCAATCCCCTCTGCTCTCCAAACTGACCTCATGACTGACCTCATAGGGAACTGTTGCAGAAGGATGGGGTTAATCTGCATATCTGGTTTCTCAAGTCGAAGTCGCCTTTGGGTAAGCTGGTAGGCAGTTCCGATGATCAAAGAGTGAAGAACAAGATATCCAATTAAAATATACAGCACATACATTGGCTGGGGGGGGGAATAATGGTTTTGCCATTGTGCCCTCCACGAGTATGAGCAGCCAGTGTGATGCAGCAGCAAAGAAGGCAAATGTCATATCAGAGTTTATCAACAGCTGTGTAGTGTCTAGGTCATAAGATGTGATACTGTAGTGGTTAAGTGTGCAGACTCTAATCTGGGAGAACCGGGTTTGATTCCCCACTCTTCCACTTGCAGCTGCTGGATGACTTTGGGCAAGTCATAGTTCTGTCAGAGCTGTTCTCTCAAGGACAGTTCTGGAAAGAGCTCTCTCAGCCCCACCTACCTCACAGGGTGTCTGTTGTGGGGAGGGGAAGGGAAAGGAGTTTGTATTTATTTATTTATTTACTTGGGCTTTTTGTAAGCTGCTCTGAGACTCCGAGTGAAGGGCAGGATATAAATCCAGTCTCTTCTTCTTCACTGTATACTGCATTGGTCAGACCCCATCTGGAGTATTGTATCCAGTTCCTGAGGCCTTTTGGTGTAGTGATTAAGAGTGACGAACTCTAATCTGGAGAATTGGGTTCGATTCCCCACTCCTCCACATGAAGCCAGCTGGGTGACCTTGGGTCAGTCACACATTCTCTCAGAGCTCTCTCAGCCCCACCTACCTCTCTGTTGTGGGGAGAGGAAAGGAAGGAGATTGTAAGCTGTTCTGAGACTCGGAGTGAAGGGTAGGGTATAAATACAACTCTTCTTCTTCCATTAGGAAAGGGGGTCTTAGATGGCCCTATAAGATTTTGCTCAAGATTGCCTGGTTGATCTAGGTTGCCTCAGAGTTGTTCTCTCAAGAGCAGTTCTCTCAGAGCTCTCTAGTGCAACCCCCCCCTGCACAATGCAGGAAACTCACAAATACCTCCCCCCACACCGCCAGTGACCGCTGTTCATGACCAAAAGATGACAAAAGCCTCCAGGATCTCCAGCCAAACTGACCTGGAGAAAACTCGCTTCCTGGGTGGGCCTTGTTTATTTTTTCCAAGCAGACTACCCTCCATTGGTTACTTGTCCTTCCCAGAATGCAAGCCCCAGAATCGAATACTGACAGCAGTTCAACTGCGAGACTGTCAGCATGTAACATCACAAGGTTGACAGGACAGAGTTTTAAGATATTGGTCTGGAAGATCTGCTTATGTTTTTCCTCCTCCGTTTTCATATTTCAGAGCCCCGTAACCTGATGAAGAGTTCTGGTGAACTCGAAAACTCACACGATGTTTTGTGTCATTTTGATTAGCCCTAAGAAAGCACATAGCATTTCCCCCCCTTGGTCTGGATTTTGCCCAGGCCGATATGGCAGCGTACAGCTTTTGACGTTGGGCCGGCCACTCTTTCACAGCTTTGCCATCCTAAGAGGGAGAGAGAATGGTGTTGTAAGCACCTTTGGGTCCCCATTGAGGGAGAAAAATAGAGTACAGATATTCAATAAATAAGCTAGCAGCTTCAGCAGCTGTCACGGAGTGCACATAAACATTCCAACTGCTCTCAATGGTTTGTTTGTTTTTTTGTAGACTATCAGCTCAGAAGACCTGAGTGAGCTGTTGGCAAAAAAAAGTTCAACTGCAGAAAAGAAAGGGAAAGGTTTGCACTGTTCAAATGGTGATCAGATACGGGGTTCATTGCATGTGCGTGTGCAAAGGTGGGAGAAATATTGTAGAGACTGGAAAGGATCTGTCCCGTTCTGCCCAGACTCTGGCAGGTATTGCAGAACCGAGAAAGGATTCCCCACATGCTTTGAAACTTGTGGTGGTGGTCTAGGGAAGCCCAGGACTCCTCCAAAGGGATCTGTGGGTCGAGAAAGCGTTTTAAAGTCATGAATTGGTTACACTGCATCCAGTTGGAGCCAGCTTGTTATAGTGGTCAGGCTAGGCCCTGGATGACTTCATTTCACACCCTTACTCTGCCCGTAAGCTCACTGGGAGTCCTTGCTTCTCTGCCTAGCCTACCTTACAGGACCGTTGTGAGGGGGAAAATGGAGAAGGAGAGAATGCTGCGAGCCACTTTGAGGAAAGAGGGATATCAATGAAGTCGATAAATAAATACCATATATGGACAGAGTTAGGGAAGAGGAAAGCCATTCGCATTCACAAAGAACATGCTGTGTTTCATGTACTGCTCACTATATCTTGCCATACCAATGGCTCAATGAAAGTAGGAATTCTGTGGGAACCTATTTTAGCTACTCAACGCATCTGCTAGTTTTCAGTTCGTTAAAAAAGAAAGGGGGAAAGAGCACCACCAGGCAGCGTGTGTGTTACGCAAGGGGTGGGTTACATGCCGAACCTGCAATAAGTTGGAAGTTCAATCCAGGGCACACCCTGCTCAAGAATCTCAAGTCACAAGTTTTCAGGAAAGACTTTTCTCTGCTGTCGGCCTGAAAAGACAACACTAAAAGAGTGGACTCACAATCTGACTTGATATAAGGCATATCTGAATGTTAAGAACATACAAACATGAGAAGAGCCCTGCTGGAGCAGACCAGTGAGGGTCCATCTAGTCCAGCATCCAATCTCACTCAGTGGTAAACCAGTTCCTTTGGAGGGCCAACAACAGGGCATAGAGGTTGAGGCCTTCCCTGATATGAACATGAAAAGAGTCCTGCTGGATCAGACCAGTGAGGGTCCATCTAGTCCAGCATCCAATCTCACTCAGTGGTAAACCAGTTCCTTTGGAGGGCCAACAACAGGGCATAGAGGTTGAGGCCTTCCCTGATATGAACATGAAAAGAGTCCTGCTGGATCAGACCAGTGAGGGTCCATCTAGTCCAGCATCCAATCTCACTCAGTGGTAAACCAGTTCCTTTGGAGGGCCAACAACAGGGCATAGAGGTTGAGGCCTTCCCTGATATGAACATGAAAAGAGTCCTGCTGGATCAGACCAGTGAGGGTCCATCTAGTCCAGCATCCAATCTCACTCAGTGGTAAACCAGTTCCTTTGGAGGGCCAACAACAGGGCATAGAGGTTGAGGCCTTCCCTGATATGAACATGAAAAGAGTCCTGCTGGATCAGACCAGTGAGGGTCCATCTAGTCCAGCATCCCGGTTCACACAGGGGTCAACCAGTTCCTCTGGAGGTCCAACAACAGGGCATGGAGGCTGAGACCTTTTTCTGACGTTGCCTCCTGGCTCTGGTATTCAGAGGTTTACCGCCACTGAACGTGGAAGTTTCCTTTAGTCACCATGGCTAGTAGCCACCGATAGACCTCTCCTCCCAGAATCTCTCTAATCCACTTTTGAACCTGTCCAGGCCTTCATAGAAGTTGGTATTTTTAAGGTGATGAACAGCGGATCGATAAATATTGGTAGGGCCAGGCAGCTTTGTGGGCCTTCTTGGCAATATCTGCGTTTCTGAGTCAGTCGGGCCTCCGGAGATCTGAAGCATCCCTTTGCCAAGGAACATATCGCTTCTGAACAGCCAATGGAGAGAAGGATAATGCTGCGTCCCGGCTTCATTCGACTTCAAAGCTCCTTGGCCAGGGAAACTGATAATTCAGTCAAGTGCAGTTTCTTTCAGCATCCTCATTTAGCTCTCGAAACTGGGCTATTGAATTCAAGCCGTTCTTTGATCCAGACTGGTTAATTAAGTTATTCCCTTGATATGGGCCTTATCGTTATTTTTTTTTGCTCTAGACTTCCTTCACGTTTCCGCAATTGGTGTGGAGAGCATTGATATGTATCCCTCCCAGCCCAGAAGTGGGCATTTCTGGATGAGATTACCAGTTAAGCTTAGCTCAGTTTTCACCTCCTAAATCCTAAATCTCCTAAATTCAGCAGAAGGTTCTGCAGGAGTTTCTAGAAGCATTACGTGGCAGACCCAAATGATAATTGCTGCGGTTTATTTCTTTAAAATGTTCCTACACTGCCTCTCCAGAGAACCTGTTTGAGGCGGCTTGCAGTCTAAAACACCATAAAAACGTAGCATAAATATCACTTTTTGCAAGCCGCCTTGAACCACAGGGAAAGGCGGGGTGTAAATGTTTTCGTGCATTAAAAACAGATTCTAAAATAGCAAGCAAAAAAAAGTAACAAACCAAAAATAAATTGAAAAATGACAAACTACGACGAGGCCCACACTAAAAGCCCCATATGAAAAGCCCCGCATGAAAAGCCTCATATTAAAAGCCCAGCAACTGAACTAATTTATGCTTCTAGCTTCTTAACTGGTGCCTGTTCAACAGATTTGCTGACTTTTGATTAATTCTCTTCTTGATATCGCAGTGATAGTGAATTGGTTTACCGATATAAATAAGGAACAGGCACATGTCTACATGATGTAATGTACCTTTGCTTCTGGAGAAGTTGTTCAACGAAACGGTACCCTTCCGGAGTCTTTGTTACCACGTATAACATACCACATACTACGTCTTATCCACCTGTTACCATTTGATATATATATGTTTCGTTGCCTTATAGGTAATATACTTATTGAGAATCTTTTCATTTTATGCACTGCATTTACTTGTATTTGTCATATTGATTTATAAAACGTATTATTATTTAGTGTCCCTTTCTCAAATTTCCCCCCCTTCCATTATTGGTTTCAGCTGGGAAGTCTCCTTGTATTTATTCCAATATAAAATCCCCACATTAAAAGCCCCATATTAAAAGCCCAGCCGGCCCAGAAGAAGAAGAAGAAGAAGAAATTAGATTTATACCCCACCCTTCACTCGGAGTCTCAGAGCAGCTTACAAACTCCTTTCCCTTCCCCTCCGCACAACAGACACCCTGTGAGGTAGGTGGGGCTGAGAGAGCTCTTGACAGAAACTGCTCTTTCAAGGACAGCTCTTGTCATAACTATGGCTTGCCCAAGGTCATCCAGCAGGTGTAAGTGGAAGAGTGGGGAATCAAACCTGGTTCTCCCAGATTAGAGTCCACACGTACAACATTTAGCAGCCTACAGTGAGTCTCATTTCCAAAAAGGTGAATAGACTCTTCATAGCTGCTTTCACAACTCTAAGGGCAAGTTCTCATCAGACTTTTTTTGCAGTGTGCCTACCATGTAGTATAAACTACACAGTCAGAAATCACTCTTCTACAACATCAGACTGAGGGCTGAATTGTATCTATGCCAGGGTTTCCCAGCCTCTTTGAGCCTCCGGGTCCCTTTGGGATCCTGACACAAAGTGGTGGGTGCAACCACAAAATGGCTGTCACTGGAGGCGGAGCCAACAAAAAATGGCTGCCACAGGAGGCGGAGCCAACCACAAAATGGCTGCCACAGGAGGTGGGGCCAACCACAAAATGGCTGCCGCAGGAGGCAAAGGAGACCAATAAACGCCAGGTAGTGGGGTTATGCCTAACTATAGCAGTCACTCTTCAACATTTCAGGCAGAAGCTCTGCTGAACAGGATGCCTTTGAAAAATGAAGATGTTGTTTTAAAATATTCCCTCGCACACACCCCTTACCTCCCGCCGTGCAGCCAAGATCCTTGTGCTGGGATGGAGCTGCTGCCGAAGCAATATTTTTTAAAAAAATCTGCAGAGCCAGTTGGATCTCCAGTGGACAGTCGGTATCCCTGCCAGCCCTGCCCGCTTCCTAAAAACACTCAGCAGGTGCCAGGAAGGGTGTCAGCAGATGCTGTGTTGGGGATCCCTGATCTACGCCATAAGGCCGGCATCTTTCAACAAACATTGTGACTTGGTTTAAAGTGTTACCATTAGAAGCAGGATGGGGCTCCTGCTGGGTCATGAGCTCCTATACAGCTACCTTTTTTCTTTTGGCTGCTATTTCGCATGCGAAGAGCGCAAGGCAAGGTGATGTCACTCAGCAGTGGAAAGGACTCCTCCAAAATTCTAACCCGTGGCTCCTTCCTCAGTACAGAGTACCCCTCGGTGTTCAGTTTCCGTCATATGGTCTGGGACCTCCTGCATGCCAAGCAGAGGCTCTACCGCGGAGCCACGGCCCCTCTTTACGGCTCTCCAGGGTCTCATCACCTCAGCCTGGCTGAGGTCTTTCCCATCACCTCAGCCTGGCTCTTTTTTAACTGGAGATACCCGGGACTGAACCTGGGGCCTCCTGCATGCCAAGCAGAGGCTCTACTGCTGAGCCACAGCATCATCTCCTGCCTGGTCCTTTTTAACTGGAGATGCCTCTGGAGATTGAACCTGGGACCTTCTGCATGCCAAGCAGATGCTCTACTGCTGAGCCACAGCACCTCTTTACAGCTCTCCAGGGTCTCAGGCGGAGGCCTTTCCCATCACCTCCTGCCTGGTCCTTTTTAACTGGAGATGCCGGGGATTGAACCTGGGACCTCCTGCATGCCAAGCAGAGGTTCTACCACTGAGCCACAGCCCCTCTTTACAGCTCTCCAGGGTCTCAGGTGGAGGTCTTTCCCATCACCTCCTGCCTGGTCCTTTTACCTGGAGATGCCGGGGATTGAACCTGGGACCTCCTGCATGCCAAGCAGAGGCTCTTCCACTGTGCCACAGCCCCTCTTTAATTGAAGCTGCCTTGTACTGAACCAGTCCCTTGTGGTCTAGGACGGTCAGTCTTGTCTACTCTGAGTGGCAGCCGCTCTCCAGGGTGTCAGGATCTTTCACATCATGTTCTGTCTTGTCCTTTTAGCTGCAGGTGGTGGGGACTGAACCTGGAACCTTCTGCATGAAACGCATGTGCACTCCCACTGGCCACTAGTCCCAGCCACTTCACATGTACTCCGCCATTCTCCACAATGGGGACCTCTTCCACTGTATCCTCACAGCAACCCTGTGAGGTAGGTTTCGGCTATCCCAAAGTCACCCAGCAAGCTTCCATGGGAGAGCGGAGAGTTGAACCTGAGCCTCCCGGAACCTTCTAACCACTACACCACACTCAGCCGGAAGGTTTCTGCACCTACAGCTTGGTGGAATGTGGCACTGAAATTCACACAGTTCCTGATCCTGGTCAGGCAATGGAGGCTGGCCATAGGCAATCCCCGTGTGCTATTATGAATACCAGCAATTGCATGCGTGGAGGGTCAGGGCTCGGTGGCTACTAAACTGTGATGGTGAAATGGAACCTCCATGTACAGGAGCAGCGTTGCTGTGTAGCACATCAGAGGGAGACCACAGTGAACCTGCCTATGGGATTCCATTTATTTATTTCATTTATCGTCTATCTTGCTGAGGATTATAGGGCCGGTGTGGTGTTTAAGAGTGACGCACTAGGATCTGGGAGATTTGCGTTCGAATCCCCACTCGTGCCTCGGAAGCTGGCTGGGTGACCTTGGGCCAGTCACACACACCCTCAGCCTAACCAGTTCGGTGTTGAGAGACATTTTGGTGTAGTGGTTAAGAGCACAGACTCTGATCTGGGAGAACCGGGTTTGATTCCCCACTCCTCCAAATGCAGCCAGGTGGGTCAGTCCCAAGTTCTTTCAGAGCCGTTCTCTCAAGAGCAGTCCTCAGAAGAGCTCTCTCAGCCCCACCTACTTTATAGGGTGCCTGTTGTGGGGAGGGAAAGGGAAAGGATACTGAAAGCTGCTTTGAGACTCCAAGTGAAGGGCGGGGTAAAAATCCAATCTCTTCTCTCTCTCTCTCTCTCTCTCTCTCTCTCTCTCTCTCTCTCTCTTTTACCTCACAGGGATGTTGTGAAGGTAAAATGGAAGAGAGGAGAAGTGATGTTAGCTGCTTTGGGTGCCCGTTGGAGAGAAATGCAGGGTACAAATGAATTAAGTAAATAAATAAACCACACAGTCTGTTTGGCCATGGTGGGAAACCTGAGAGTGGACTGTGTTTCAGGAGAAAAGCAGCACATACATATGCTAAGAAAGTACGTCAATAAACATGTGGATCGTTGACCTCATCCAGCAGGGCTCCACTTATTGAGATTGGGTTGTCCTTCATCTTCTTCCTTCTCCGTTGAATATTTCAGAATACCGAACCGGGACTTCGTGGTTTCAGCTTTTCCTGCCACGAGACTCAGGTAAAGGCTCGAAAGCGAAGCATTCACCTGTCCTTTTATCGATAAGGCACGTTAAGAATCTGGGGCACAGGTCCCCAACGGGGTGCCCAGGGGTCCCACCAACACCTTCCTTGCCATCTGCCAAGCGTTTTTAGAAAGTGGGTGGGGCCAAGTGGGGCTCGTGGTCACCTGGGCTTCCAATGGGCCACTGAAGATCTGATTGGCTACGTAGAGCGAAATAACATCATTTCAGTGGCAGGTGCCACCACAGTGTCTTATGCTCTCTCACCCCTCTTTCCCAGTGTAGTTTCTGATTACGCCTCTTCTCCCACGCACTTCCTCTCCTGTGGCAGCCATTTTGTGGTCAGCTCTGCCCCCAACGGCGGCCATTTTATGACTGGGCCCACTACGCTGTGTGAGAATTCGGAAGGCGGCCACAGGCTCAAAAAAGGCTGGGACCCCTGAATTATGGGCATAAATGGAAGACCGCCCTCCATGCCTTTATTATTATACTTGCAATCTAGGCTGAGTTAGTGTGAGCCAGCTCACCGTTTTTTAGCCTCCGGCTCACACATTTTTGCCTCAGCTCGGGAAGGAGGGGCTCCAGAGCAAACTAATTGATGCAGTAGCCAAATCGCTGGCTCACAGCTTCAATGCCAGTAGCTCACAAAGTAGAATTTTTGCTCGCAAGACTCCACAGCTTAGAGGGAGCACTGCTCGCAATATTATTTATTAACGTACTAGGCGCAAAGCCCGTTGCAAAGCAAAGGCAATTGTTATGCCAACTCCTCCAGGAAATTC
>NW_015177013.1:0-1158 GCF_001447785.1 Gekko japonicus
TGTGTTTTCCTTGCCGTGTGGCAGGGGCCTCTGTTTAGGATTGCTGTGTAAGTGAGGCCTCCTCCATCAACCCACCTGGCATTACCTGCCATTTTGTTTCTCCCAGAATTATGCCCTGGCTTAGATGTCAGTTATCTAAGAACTGGTAGCTGGATTTGCTTGTGTCCTTTCCCCCCTCTTGCCCCATTTTTCTTGTGTGTATTTGTCCAGCTCTTCCTCAACTGGACTGGAGTCTGGGCCCACTGTGCTCTCGAGGACCCCTTTTATCAGAGAGCCTTGGCACAGGTCCCAGAACATGAAGAGGAGGGGAGTCCACAGCACCCAAAGGCCCTCTCTCTCCACCCACCCTCCTTTATCCTGACAGCTGGAGAGAGGCTTGGCTGTTCCTCCCTAATCCATCCTTGGTCCACCTAATGAAGGGCTTCCTAGGGGCAGGCTTACCCCAACCTCCCCCAGTGCCCTCCAAGCTGGGGTGGGACCCTGCGGGGCCATCAGGGCTTCCTCTAATGGCCACCCTCCCTTCCTTCCTTCCACCTTTCCCTTCCCTCTCACAGGATGGCTCTTCCATCCTCACGGACCCTGCAGAAGGTGAGGCTTTGTGGGTTGCCATGGGGGGCAACCTATCCATTCCCAGGGTGGGCGAGGCAGAGCTGCTCTGGCACAGTGTGGTAGGGCTGTTCCTGTGCAGCGCTGCTGCTGGTGTGGCTTTTCGGCTCAATTGGGGCTGAAGCTGCCAGGCCCGGCTTAAAGCTTCAGCCAAGCCCAAGATGGCCAATTTTGGCCTCTGTGGTCACAGTGGAGGCTGTAGTGCAGCCCTGACCCCTGAGAGACCTGGCACTGGGCAGCTCCTCCCTGCAAGCCATAGGGATGACAACCTCCAGGTAGTGGCTGGAGATCTCCTGCTATTGCAACTGATCTTCAGGCAACACGGATCAGTTCACCTGGAGAAAATGGCTGCTTTGGAAAGTGGACTCTATGTAGGGTTGCCAGCCTCCAGGCGGGGCCTGAGGATCTCCCGCTTTTACAACTGATCTCCAGCTGATAGAGATCCCCTGGAGAAAATGGCTGCTTTGAAAGGTGAATTCTATGGCATTATACCATGCTGAGGCCCCTCCCCTCCCCAAACCCAGCCCTCTCCTGGATCCACCCCCAAAGTCT
>NW_015177013.1:1262-7555 GCF_001447785.1 Gekko japonicus
AGGCTTCATCCCCCAAATCTCCAGGTATTTCCCAAACCAGGGCTGGCAACCCTAGCAAGCCACAGTGACTACAAGGAAGGGGCTGCTGCCCCCGGGGCAGTATTATATTTTAGGCTGGTATTTTGGAGTGGTATGAACGCAATGGCAGGAATGTGGTACATTAAAAGTATCAAATATTACAAATTAACATTGTGTCTATAGAAGCATTCTTAAATATTAAGTTTAAACTCCTGCCAAACTAACTCATCTTCATACAAGGAGTATGCCCCCATCAAATTTGACACTGATACGCCCAGCCTCCTTTGTCCAAGTTACATAGCAATTGCGGGGGTTGAGAATGCTGCACGCAGGATACTTTGCTGCAGGGGTCATTTCCTGCAGGAGCGGAGCTCTGGCAGTAAGGAGCCCAGGGGGCGGGCACATGCAACAAGCCCCGGTGATGTCAGGGGGTGTGGCATATGCAAATAAGTTATGCTAATAAGTTGTGCTAATGAGCTCCTGCACCTCTTTTTCTACAAAATGACCCCTGCTTTGCTGTAAGGTTGGTCAGTACTATTATCCCTAGAAGTTACAGCTGAGAGATTGTGGATTGCCTCAGGTGACCTGGTGGGTTCATGGCAGAGGTCAGATCTGAACCAGAGAGGACCTCCTGAGTCACATCTCACTCTCACACCCCAGCTCCAGATGGCCAGTTCTGTTTTGTATAGACAATAGAATTGCATCATGTGTAGCTTCATACCCTCCCACACCACACAGATGAGAATAGGTGTCAGGCCTCCCAGTTGAGACACTCTGTACAACACACTTTGGCAGTGATAGTTTATTGAGATATGCTTACTTCAGGAAACAAGCTCTGTGTCAGATCTTAAAAAAAGGCACGTAAAAGCCCCTATTATAGATAATACAAAATACACCCCACACCTCTCACACACGTCATCATTCAGCCCCTATGGTTACTATGGCAACCCTGACGGATATACGGTGCCTTATCTACCTCCTAGCCTAGCAGAGAAAACTCCAAGGTCAGCTCCTTTGGGAACCAGGTTCAGGGCACAACCTTAAGGAAAGTTATGACTTCTACAAGCGTCCACTCTAAACACCCATGCACTCCCCTCAGGAATTCCCTCCCCCCATATCTATGGCAAGCAGTGAAGTGAAACTTAGGTCCCTGCCACACGGGGGAAAGGTACGGGCAAAGTGTGGCTTTTTAAAGCCGCACCAAAGGAAACACGCGGCGACGGGATCACATTGATCCCCTGAGCCGCGCCGCATTCCCTCCCTGGCACAATCCGATGCTGGGGGAAGCCACGGTGGAGAAAGGGAGGCTGCCGAACTGCGCATGTGTGAGCACGCGCAGTTCAGCCAGGACCCTGGGATGCGCTGGCAGAAGGACGTGCCAGCGATCCCATGGCCGGGCTTGATGCGGCCATGCTGGAAGGTCCACCTCGGTAGGTGGTGTATTTTTGCTGCAGCTTTTTGGGCGGAAGGGTTGGATCGGGGACGGGTGTACAACGCTTCCCAGATGTTGCGGTGGGATTGCACCCGTTTGCTGCACCCCCGATCCATCCCTCTCCCGGCCCAAAACCTTTCGTGTGACCGGGGCCTTAGTGAAATGAAATCAATCCTTGCCAATATGGACACTTGTGAACTGGTAACAACCCTATCTCCACACCTAGAATGTGGCCCGCATCCTGCATCCCTTCCCCTGCCCCCACCCGTGAACTGCTGAAGGTTTTTCAGGACTGTTTCCTATGCAACATCTAATTCTGCATGGCTTCACTAGCACAGAGGAAACTGCATAACCATTTTTTAAAATAATGTTTCCTAATGTTAGGGGTTCAAGATTCTTATTTGCCACCTCTCCTGCTCTGCAGCTCAGGCAATGGCCAGCTAATGGGAGCTCTCTCTGGCCTCAGCTGTGTCACCCTCCTCCTCCTCCTCCTCCTCTTTGTCTTGACTTCTGCTCAGGGCAAGACCTAGAGCATCTCCTCTCTTGCTGGCACCCACTCTGCATGGGAGGCCATGAGATCTTCCAATATCTCCCCTTCTTTTTGCAAGATCTCTGCTTCTTTCAAGAGGACACAGATTTCAGAGTCAACCTTGCTCGGCTCAGAAATCTCAGGTTGGTTGTTGTTGTTGTTAAATTTTACTCTGCACCCTTTTAAAAATTGGGGGCAACAGTAGACAAGTGATGGTGGAGCAGCAATGAGAAAATCGAATGGTGGGAGAAAACTGTCATAAATCATGCATTTCAGACACCTGTAAACAATGGTGTAATATAAATGAAATAAATTAAATACTAAGAGAAAGCCTATTTCCACATTCTGATGACCTCTAGCTGAACTGGAAGAACATCTCTCTTAAGTTCCGGTGCACACCCTCCTCCCAAGACCAGTGATAAAATGGCTACAGTGTGCTTGCAAGAGGGCAATGGGGTGAACAGCAAATCTGATAAGGAAATACCTCCTGTACACTGTTAAAAGTTTCAAAATTAGTATGCAACGTGCTGTCCCCCCAGGGGCTATCCAGCATTTATCTGTAATTGAAATGCCTGCAAAAAAAAAAAAAATTAAGCTTCTGCCTCAGCTGTCTTTAAATTTACTGACTGTAACATGACTGTGAAATATTTTTCCCTTTAACAAAGCAGCAGAAGTTAATAGAAAAAAAAGTATATGGAGGCAGAGTGTAGAAAATGAGAGGATCCAGGTGCTTCAGGTTAAAGGAGGGGGTGGAAATCAGTTGGAGGAAAGACCTGCAGGATAAATGCACCAGTTTTATAATAGAGGTGATTAAAGCTTTATGAACCCTACATCTCTCTCTGTATAAGGCAGTCTTCTTTCCAACATTCCACCCCATTGTCATGCTGGTTTGCCACAGTGAAACAAAACCCAGAATGAAGATATGCAGGCAAAGGGGTAGAGTTATGTAGATAGGACCAAATCTGATGCTGAATGGCTGGGGTCAGTGGGAAGGAGAAACAGATAGCATCCACTCTAACACAGGTCCTCCGACATTTTGCAGAACAAAATATAAGGCCTTTCAGTAATTGATCCAAGAATCTGTACATGTAAGTTACTGTTACATGTTGCTGAAAGCTCTTGGGCTGGAAAGCTCCTAATGAAAAAGAATGGAGTGGTCCTCTCCGACCACCAAGAATGACTGTGATTATATGACGTTCAGGGGCAAAAGTCATATTTGATGAGGGCTGTAATAAGGAAAGGAATTAGATAGGAATGAATGGAAAAGCTGGCTGGATCCAACGCCTTGCCTGCTGCTTTTAAGGAAGGCTTTATCTCACAGTTTCTCAAGTGAAGCTCTGTTAGACGAGACAATAGTAGAGTAAATGGGCCAATGATTTGTTCCTGTTTATGGAAATGTCATGTATGGTAATAAAATGAGTGTGCTAGTTTTTTTTTTAATATATATATATATATGGGTTTTATTTTAAGAGGCGTAAAAGAAATTCTCAGATTTTATTTTGGAACATGTTAACTCAAATGGGAGGACTCCTGCACCATCAACTACATTCCACTCTTCAGTGAAGTTCAAATGGAGAACAAGTGCTAGTATGGGCAAACGAGACTTTTTCTTCTTGCTACACAGTGTCTGTGTACTCTACATCTCTTTTTTTCTCTTTTTTAATCTTTGAATTTGTATCCTCCATTTTATTTATTCTGTTTTTTTAATATTTAAGAATTCCTTTGTTGTCTTTTTTTTCTTTCTTGTTTGGGGGGTGGGTGGGTGGGGTGGGAGGAACAAGGGGAGTGCATAAGCACCGTGAGCACACGCTGGGTTTGTTCATGATGCCGACAGACCTCAGTTTTAGTTTGGCCTGACCTCTAAATGTGCCTTGCTTTGCGTATCTCTGCACTGGAGGAGCCATTGGAAGGGAGGGCTCAGTCTGATTTGGTGCACGTGGAGTGACAAAAATGGAAATAACTGTCCTCCCTAGAGCTGTTTCTGGATAGGGGCTCTGGGGCAAGTGATGCTCTGTATTCTTGGTGCTGAGGGGGGCAACAGTGGGAGGTCTTCTAGTGTCCTGGCCCCACTGGTGGACCTCCTGATGGCACCTGGTATTTCTGGCCACTGTGTGACACAGAGTGTTGGACTGGATGGGCCTTTGGCCTGATCCAACATTGGCGTCTCTTATGTTCTGTACAGGAAAATGGCTGTGGGGGGGGGGGGGAGGCAGGAACCCTTCCTCTCCTTGTAGTGGTCTTCCAAGCTGAAATAGGCTCTCCTTTAATTTCTTTTTAACAGCCATTCCTTGCAGCTGCTATGTGACTGTGGGGACCTCAAACTCTGGGTTCCCCAGACCCAACTCTTTAAAAAAACTGTATGTTTAGCTCTGCCTTCACTCTGCCTTTTAAAAGGATTTTTAAAAACTCTTTATGGCCAGGCTCCTCTTGAAAGAAGGAAAGTCCTTCACCATAGGTTGCAACAACAGGCAGGAGTCAGCTCACCCTGGCAGCCGTGGGCAGAAAGAACCATGGGGTTCAAATGAACAGAATGAACGCATTCCGTCCCCAAAGAGAAGCCTGTGCAGATACAACCCTATTCAAATGAGAATAAGAACCATTGTGTAAAAGTATTTCTTATATGGGAAACAGGCTGTTTTTATGTGAGACACCTGCAGCCAGATCCCTCTGTGTGTTTGACCAAAAGTAACCCCCCCTTTGTTGAATAAGACTTATTCTTAGGAAAGTGTGCACAGAGTTACACTTTTAAAAGCACAGGAGAGCATCTTTCATGGAATTCTAGTTACGTATTCTTCTTGTTCCCATGAGAGAGAATGCAGTTCTGTGTCCTAGCCATCGTATATTTTGTAATCACATTACAGAAACTAACAACACATATGGCAATTTCGCTTCTCGTACATAAACACTCTTAACAGCAGCAAAGGGATTCAGTGGGCTATGTAAAGGCTAGTCTGATGTGTTCTCTGGATGGAAGCAGAATGCCTTCAAGGTGACTCTGTTGCGGGCTCCTTGCCTTTTCCCTTAGTTTTGCCGATAACCCTGGGCTGCATTCCTTCAGCTTGGAGGACATCAAGCAGCTGAATCTCGACTTTAAACCAAGGCTGTTATTTGGCAGCATGTGGCTGGAGGAAAGGAGTGGGGCTAAAGGGCAGTTTCAAAACCTCGAACAAACAGGCTGCTTCTCTGTACTGGAAACACATGAAGCTACCTTCTGTTAAGTCAAAGCTTTGGTCCATCTAGCCCAGTCTTGTTCACCAAGGTCTTGGACAGAGGTCTTTAGGTAAGATCTCATGAGAACGCAAGAACAACCCTCTTGGATCAGAGCAACATTTTGTTTCCCACAGTGGCCAACCAGATGCCCTTGGAGCAGGCTGTTTTTATGTGAGACACCTGCAGACAGATCCCTCTGTGTGTTTGACCAGAAGTAAACCCCCCTTTGTTGAAGAAGACTTATTCTTAGGAAAGTGTGCACTGAGTTACACTTTTAAAAGCACAGGAGAGCATCTTTCATGGAATTCTAGTTACGTATTCTTCTTGTTCCCATGAGAGAGAATGCAGTTCTGTGTCCTAGCCATCGTATATTTTGTAATCACATTACAGAAACTAACAACACATATGGCAATTTCGCTTCTCGTACATAAACACTCTTAACAGCAGCAAAGGGATTCAGTGGGCTATGTAAAGAGAACTTCCTCCAAAATAAAGGCTAGTCTGATGAGTTCTCTGGATGGAAGCAGAATACCTTCAAGGTGACTCTGTTGTGGGCTCCTTGCCTTTTCCCTTAGTTTTGCCGATAACCCTGGGCTGCATTCCTTCAGCTTGGAGGACATCAAGCAGCTGAATCTCGACTTTAAACCAAGGCTGTTATTTGGCAGCATGTGGCTGGAGGAAAGGAGTGGGGCTAAAGGGCAGTTTCAAAACCTCGAACAAACAGGCTGCTTCTCTGTACTGGAAACACATGAAGCTACCTTCTGTTAAGTCAAAGCTTTGGTCCATCTAGCCCAGTCTTGTTCACCAAGGTCTTGGACAGAGGTCTTTAGGTAAGATCTCATAAGAACGCAAGAATAGCCCTCTTGGATCAGAGCAACATTTTGTTTCCCACAGTGGCCAACCAGATGCCCTTGGAGTTGTTGTTGTTCAGTCACACAGTCGAGTCTGACTCTTTGCGACCCCATGGACCAGATCACGCCAGGCCCTCCTGTCTTTCGTCGTACTCCGGAGTTTGCTTAATTTCATGTTCGTTGCCTTGATAACACTGTCTAACCGTCTCATCCTTTGCCGTCCCCTTCTTGTTTGACCTTCAGTCTTTCCCAG
>NW_015177013.1:8043-27941 GCF_001447785.1 Gekko japonicus
GATTTCTTTTAGGATTGACTGATTTGATCTTCTTGCAGTCCAAGGGCCTCTGAAGAGTCTTCTCCAGCACCATAATTCAAAAGAATCTATTCTTTGGCGCTCGGCCTTCCTTATAGTCCAGCTCTCGCAGCCATACATTATTACTGGGAATACCATTGCTTTGACCATACGGACTTTTGCTGGCAGGATGATGTCTCTTCTTCTGCTTATGCTGTCTAGGTTCGCCATCACTTTCCTCTCAAGGAGCAGATGTCTTTTCATTTCATGGCTGCAGTCATCATCTGCAGTGATCTGGGATCCCAGGAACGTGAAGTCTGTCACTGCTTCCATGACTTCTCCTTCTATTTGCCAAGGAGTGATGGGTCCAGATGCCATGATCTTAGTTTTTTTGATGTTGAGTTTCAAGCCCACTTTTGCGCTCTCCTCTTTTACCCTGAGCAAGAGGCTCTTTAGGTCCTCTTCACTTTCTGCCATTAGAGTGGTATCGTCTGCATATCTGAGGTTGTTGGTGTTTTCCCCAGTAATCTTAATTCCGGCTTCTGAGTCATCCAGGTCGGCATTTCGCATGATGTACTCTTGTACTCTTGTACTGTTGGATTTTAAATGGTTTTAATTATGTTTTATATTGGTGTTTGCCCCTATGTAAGCCGCCCTGAGCCCGCATTGCAGGGAGGGCGGGTATAAATTGAATTAATTAATTAAATAAATAAATAGTCAGGGTGACAATATACATCCTTGTCGTACTCCTTTTCCTATGCTAAACCAATCAGTTGTTCCATATCCAGTTCTAACTGTCGCTTCTTGACCCTTATGCAGGTTTCTCAAGAGACATGTGAGGTGGTCTGGTACTCCCATCTCTTTAAGGACCTGCCATAGTTTGTTGTGATCCACACAATCAAAGGCTTTAACATAGTCAATGAAGCAGAAATAGTTGTTTTTCTGGTACTCCCTTGCTTTCTCCATAATCCAGCGAATGTTGGCAGTTTGATCTCTGGTTCCTCTACCTCTTCGAAACCCAGCTTGTACTTCTGGCAGTTCTCTATCCACGTACTGTTGAAGCCTAGCTTGTAGGATCTTGAGCATGACCTTGCTAGCGTGTGAAATGAGTGCAATTGTGCGATAGTTTGCACATTCCTTGGCATTGCCCTTCTTTGGGATTGAAATGTATACTGACCTTTTCCAATCCTGTGGCCACTGTTGTGTTTTCCAAATTTGCTGGCAAATTAAGTGGAATAACTTGGAGCCCTTGGAGTACCTACAAGCAAATCACAAAGGCAAAGCCTTCCCCCTAGTGTTGTCTCCCCACACTGATATTCAGACAGTTATTGCCTCTGAACATGGGAGTTCTGTTTTGTCTTCTTGGCTAGTAGCCATAACTACATCCCACAGCACTAAATAGTACACTGTGTGCAAAAACTATTAAAATATGTTGGTCCTGAAACAGGTAATATGGCTTTCCTAAAATATTATTTGAAAAATCTTTTTTCCTATGTAAAAATGCCAGTGGGTTGAACCTAGGATGCTGTGAATTCAAAGCATGTGTTATAGTTGGGCAGAACATTGAGAAGGCCTTTTCAAGCATTTATGCATTCACAGGATTCACCTTTGTTTCCTTCACTGCTCTCTGTCTCTTTTATGGCTGTGTTAGGTTAAGAGGTTTATTATTTATGATCCCAGTTGACCTGCAGGTGATAGAATGAACAATATGATGAACACTAGTTAGTTTGGGTTTTTTTATCCTAAAACCATACATAAACAAACACACACAGAAACTATGTATGAAGGTATTAAAATAATCAGGTCCTTTGCGGTGGGGCAGGGACACTTTCCAGACTACAAAATGTCCCTTAAGGTGTTGCAGTGTTTCCAAAATGTCTGCAAGTTAGGGACAAACTAGGTCTGTAGGCACAGAATGATAATTTCTACTATGCTGTTTCTTTGCAATGACAGAACAGAGCTAAGAATGTTTTAATGCCACATCTGCATTCTTTGGGCTTTATACCAACTTAATTGCCATGGCTTCCCCCAAAGGTTGCTGGAAACTATTATTTGGGGAGGATGCTGTGATATCTGTTAAAGGTTTCCATTGCCCTCGTTTGCTTCCTTGAACTACAGTTCCCAGAATCACCAGGGGAGATGGAAAGACAGCTAAACAGGGTCAACTGTGTAGTATAGATAAGCCCCAACTGAAACTGTAGTAAATAAGGCCACAGGAAAGCAACAGTCTTTGCAAACAAAAGAGCTTTAAAGATCATTTGTTCTTCCCTTCCCTCAGAGAAACCACCTTTCCCCCTTTTTCTTTTCCTTATTCTTTTTTGCTTTTTAAGGTAGTCGGAGATGACCTTCCTTACCTTCTTTAGCTATATTTATGGTACTCGGCTGATGCAATTTCCGCAACAAAACACATGTTGTTGTCTCTGTGTGTAAATACATAAGAAACCACGCTAAAAGCTCTGAATTGCTGAGCACAGGCTATAACCCAGCAGTTCAAAGATTATAAATTAGTTGCACTCTGGGTGCACTGCTGGGTTTTGATACAAAGCCATGCTGTGAATTTTTGCTAGTGAGCAAACAACTCCACCATCCTGTGAGAGTTCATATAAACATCTCAGCAGCTGTGTCACAAAATCCTGCAACTTTTCTTGGGTGGAAAGCATATGACATCCCTACCTATTCTTATTCCAAGGATTGCTGCCTAAACCCTGGGTGCGATCGCGCAAGCAGTTTGGCCCGACATAGCCACCCCTCCCCTCCGGACCAAGTGGCCGTGATCAAACACGCACATCTGGCTCCCATGCCCCAGTCATCCCTACCTCACGCTAAAATGACTCCCATGTGGATTAAATAGCCACCAGGAAATTCCAGTGGCTACCTCAGTGAAGCACTTCTGTGGTGGGTGTCCGAGCGTCTGATCACCCGGGCACACCATGGAAATGCATGAGTGGTCTGATCGTTCCACTCTGTTTCTGGGGCGTCCTTTGTTTTTTTCCAACCCCACTCTGACGTGTGCTTCAGCACACCCATAGAATGTGGCCAGGAGCACGCATGTGCTTGTCTACTTCTGCGCACGCATATTGGGACTTAGGAAAAAAACAACCAACCCAGCTGCTGGTCCATGGTTGTGGTGCATTAGCAATGTGAACGGGCCCACGGCACTATGATGCCAGCTTAGGGGGCACTGTGTGATCTACACAAGGTGTCCCAAACTCAAGTTGCTTATTTAAAGCCAAGATACTGCCATGGCAACCTGCTCGTGTGACCTCACCCCCTGTCTCACCGACAGCAGCATACTGTTGGAGGTTTTGGCCCTTCTCCTGGCTGTGCATTCATCTATAAACTAATTAAATAATAAAGAACCATTTTTATTAATGTAATTACAATGAAGATTGGTTCGAAATTATCAGTATCTGTTAATATTAGTTAATATTTATTTTTCTTCATTATTCTGGTGCCTTGCTGTCTATTTATAGGCCACGGAGATGAGAGGGACAAGCGGGAAGCAAGAGGGGGCAAGGAGGTAGGGTAACTGACATTGTAGCATTTCTCTTCCCACCCTACTTACTATATGGGTCATGGGTGGTCCTGGGTCTGACGCTAGCACCACTAATACCACTGTTGCTGGCACAGCCAGGCCAAGCAGGAATCTAGTGTGGGCCAATGGACTTGGTGGAGAATCTCCCCCTCCCCTGTTCCTGGGGCATCCTCCATCACTTTGTATATTCTTTGTGATGTGTCCAAGGCATTACACCTCAGGGTACCCCTGGGAAATTTAATCACAGAGTGCCCAAAGCCTGTACAGTAAATAGGGGAGCAGAGAAGGAGGCAAATAAAACCTAGATAAAAATTAATTGGGATAAAAATGAATATAGCACAAATGAGGAATAAAAATGTAATAGATAATGGCCTAGGGGAACATAGCTGTTTGGAAACCTGGGTTTGCATCCAGTCACAACTTCCTAACAAGTATAACTGTGAGGTATACATCTTTGCAAAGTTGGGCAGTTTTCCATTTGAAATTTTTAGATATAGAATACCTTATTTGGGGCTGGGAGCAGGATGGAACATGTCTGTACATCTTACAACACACCATGCTAAGCACAAATCACTGGCCATGTGTGGCAGCCGATCAGGGGCTCCTGTTTTGGTTGCCTGCCTGGGGCTGCAAAAAGAAGGATTGTCAAGTGGTTTAGTAGGATGCAATACTGCAGGAATATAGAAGAAAGCTACCAGCAACACTGCAATGGGATGTATTAGCATCAGAATGAAGCACAAGCCCGAACAACTGTTACAACTGCGTTGTAGTGCAGATTGCTGTTGTAGTTTCCATCTTCTTCACAAACTACAACATGGTGCATGCTCATGAAAGCTTATACCCAGAATTAAACTTTGTTGGTCTTAAAGGTGCCACTGGACTCAAACTTTGTTCTATAACATGACCATCTGTAAGAGCCACTGTATGGAAAGCCAATTTAAAAACAGTCAAATGAAAAACCTACTCCTTCTTCACTCCAACACAACTGTAGTAGGCCTGGTCTACACAGACAGTAGACCGAGATTGTAGATCATGAGATCATGTACCAGTTCAGAGTGTGTGTGGGGGGGCATTTTTTAATGCTCCCCTACTTAAACCAAAACCTACAAGTAGAAAGTTATCACATTAGTACAAAATGTTCCAGCCAAGTCCAGTCAGTTTTACACTGGTGTTCTGCTTGTATGAATTTTTTCACACGGGGAAGCATTCAAGCATGTGATCCACCACCTGAAGTGGTACAGTCAACCATATACCTCTACCACCTCATTCTGACTTCATTCTGCTGTGTGTGTAGACCATACACATAAATGTATGACCCAGAGCCTGATTTGTTGTGCTGTGAGCCCCTACAGAATTGCCATTGTTTTTTGCCTTTTTCAGAATATGGTTGACTCCTCATTCCCTGCACTTGCTCCATAGAGCTCAGTGGAGCAGTGAGAGAAAAATGGGGTGAGGGAATGAGATCATTGTTTTGAGCGGCAAGCGAAGACTTACTCCAGTCTTTATGGTCTTTACCATCTGCCCATGTTGCTTTCACAAGGAGGCAGCCTTTGTTAGTCATATCTGTTCAGGTCCCCTACATTCAGAATCCAGAAGCTTTTGGGTTGTAATTCTCTGCCTGCCATTATTTTCTCCAGAAAATATTCAGAATTTCCCTCTGTTATTTCCACTGTAGCCCCCTAGGAATCTGTAGTCCATTATTTTAAAACGCCTGGACTAGAAGATCTGCTAGATCCTTTCAGGTCTGATTGTTATTACATGTGTTTAAAAACTAAGTAGCTGGGTGCAGGATTGCAGCTTCAAATGTAGTCTGTCTGTTCGTTGAGGTCGTCTTCTGATGTCTTGATCCATAACCAGAGAAATGACCTTTTCCAAGGTGGTACCATGACTTCAGAACAACCTCCTGCACCCTTCCAGGGAGATTTATCTGGCAACATCTTTAGTGTCATTTAGATTCCAGACGAAGACTATTTTGTTTAAATTAGTGTTAGATTAAGTAATTGGCAGTGGTTATTTTGAGACTTGTTATTTGGTTATCATGTGGACTCTGATTTATCTGTTATGTTGGTTTTCTTCTCCTATGTTAAATTATGACACTGGAAACGTGTTTCATTGTTTAAGATTGTTTCATACCACTTCACTTTGTACAGGCTGATTTCCAGAAAGAAAATGCATAAAATGACAAAATAATGTGTGTTTTTTAAAATTAAAACCTGTACAATACACACTACAGCTGGACAGCAGTATAATATAGCATCCATCTTACTTAAAATAAACATCTATCAAGCAGCTGTACAAAAATTAAAATAGTAATAAAATATACATTAATTAGGTCTGTTTAGCAAAATAGAACCAGACACACTAAAGTATAATAAAATTAGAAGATCAAATAGAACCAGCAAATGTTTAAAAATTGTCAGATAGCCACTAAAAGATCAAAGCAATTGGCCATTGCCAAAAGTTTATACAAGCTAGCAGGCTTGCCCCAGCACTGTGGACTAATGAAAGTCTCCAGGCCACCTTTAAAGGCTGACTTATTTTCTGCTATTTATATTTTACACTGATTGTAATTATGTGTATATATGTGGTGTTTCTATGTGCTATTTTGTAATTAATTGGGGGGGGGGTTTACATCGCTGTGTGTGAGCTACCCTGGACATTGTTCAGAAATGTACGGATCATTTCTATTAAACAATAAATACTTAACAAGATTTCTCTCAAGGTTGTAGTGCAATGAAGTGGTAGTCTTTGGGGAATACTCATGGAGCTGTCTTATAATGAGTGAGACCATTGGTCTATTAAGATCAGTCCTGTGTACTCTGACTGGCAGTGGCTCTTCAGGGTTTCTGTGGGAGGTCTTCTATATCATCTCTTACCTGCTCACCCCGACTCGAATAGCCCAGTCTACCCTGATCTCCTCATATCTCAGAAGCTAAGCAGTGTTGGCACTGGTGAATATTTGGATGGAAGTCCACCAAGGAAGTCCAGGCTAACAACACAGAGGCAGGCAAACCTCCTATAAATGTCTCCTGCCTTGAAAACCCCATGGGGTTGCCACCAGTCAGCTGAAACTTGGCGGCAATTTACATACACACAACCTGCTCCTTTCAACTGAATACTGAACTGGGGATTTTCTTTGTACAAAGTAGACACTCTACCCCTGAGCCACAGTCCCGTGCTTTACTTACGTTGCCCTTGGACCTCTCTTTTCTTTTTGCTGAAACAGGCTAACATGGCTACCACTCTGGTATGATCTCTCCCCGCCCCCAACTCACTACCAAAGGCTCTGAATTAATTTGGTCTGCAATACCTGGTCCTATGACATAGGGTTGCCTGGTCCCCCCTGGCCACAAGCAGAGGATGGGGGTGGGGTAGACTTGCCAGCTCCAGGCTGGGAAACTCATGGAGATTTGGTGATAGAGTCTGGGGAGGACAAGGATCTCAGTAGGGTACAATGCCACTGAGTCCACCCTCCAAAGCATCCATTTTCTCCAGAGGAACAGATGTCTGTAGTCTGGGGATGACCTATAATTCCAGAGGATCCCCAGGTCCCACCTAGGGGCTGGCATCCCAATGTCATACTTACAAGTTCAAAATGAGCCTTGCCAGCTGCAGCATGTAAAATGGGAAGCTTAGCACTATGTGATGTCATAGTGCCGTTCAAGTAAAGGGATTTATGTTCACATGCATCTGGTGTCTGTACCACAGTGTGCACATTGGAAACTAAAGTCATACTCTTCAAGGTTTAGGCCCCTCCTCTGATTCTATAGAAGAATCTCAGAACGGGACTAGAGGATCTTGACTCCAGTGGACATGGGTGTAAATGCATTTGCATTAACAGCACTATGACATCACAAAGCTCTGCTGTTTATAAGCTGCAGCTGGCAAGGTTCATTAAGTAGGTACTGTTAAGCATGCTTATTGCTTGAAAAATAGCAACTCGGGGGTCTAATGAGCACCTGTTAATTTCATCTCCCCCCCCCCATTCACACACACACAAAGCAAAGTGGAGACAAAGCCAAGATAGGGATTGACCAAGGACAGAAACCATAAAATTAAGACTATCCTTGATAAATGGGGATAGTTGGACAGTATGCAGTTTTTTTAAAAATGGAGCCAGCATCATTGTGGGGAATGTTCTGGAATTCAGTAGAAGAGAAAGGAAAATGGGAAACGTTTCAAATGTTTAGCACAAACTGCTCTGTAAAACGTTTTTTGTACTCTTTGCCTTCAAAGTGAGTGGTCACGATAAGCTACTGATCAAGATAAGCAGCAGCCCATCTCATTTTTATTAGCTATCATTTGCAAAGTTCTCTGTATCTAATAATAATTGTAGTGCAGCCATGACTGATAGATAAATCCGTACTTCCTGGGTGGAAAGTAAACTACATATGCCACGTCTGAGTTATCACTGGGATTTTTGGTTTCTTAGTTCAAAGTTTTAGCTAGAATATTGCAACTTGGCATTTCTACTAAAGTATTTCTGCAAATAAGGACAGTCGTTTGGAGCCCTCAGAGCATTTCCATGGGCAGACTGCAACATTCTCACCTTACCTCTCCTGCTGTAGCCGATCCCTCCCAGTACTGTTCTTGGGGGTCCCTATTCTGCAAGAGCAGCATTTGGAGCTGCAATGGGAATGGAAGGCAAGAAAATAACATCCCATGGGTGGCAATTCTTTTTGTCCATAGAGTTGCCAACCTCCAGTTACAATTGATCTCCAGATGACCAAGATCAGTTCCCCTGGAGAAAATGGCTGTGTTGGAGGGCAGACTCTGTGGCATCATACCCCACTGAGGTCCTTCCCCTCCCCAAACCCCCTTCCTCCCTGGGCTCCACCTCCAAAATCTCCAAGTATTTCTGAACCCAGAGCTAGCAACCCTACCATGCGTACATTGTGCTGGATCCAGGCCACTGGCTTGCTACAGAACGTTAAGAACTACACAATAAAATAGATGGGGAATAGAAATGTGTTTCTGAGTTGAAGAAATGTAATTGTCTGTCAAAGGTTCAATGCTGTGTTCTTGAAAACGAGCACGCACAAACACAACACACACATACACAAATACCCTGCAAGAACCAGAAAGATAAACAAGATCTGTTGAGGGGAAACGAAGGCTGTTATTCCTTTTACCTTGCCTGCTTATCTATATGTCAGCCACAACAGAGATAAGGACTCTCATGTACTGTATACAACTTAGGCCATGAATTCCCAAACTGTATGCTGCAGGAGATCTGTTAATATGCTGTAAAAAATGAATTGGGCTCCTGTAAGCCCAAAGTACTTATTCACAAAGGAGACCGCTTGCTATGTCTTTGCATGATTTATTGTTCTGGCTTTGCCTCTTCCCGATCAGTCTCTGCTAGGGGTGGTTACTTCTGTCCTGTCTCTGCAGAAAATGTCATAAGCATTTAGCTGCACCTGATACGGAGACAGTAAAACTACCTATGGTGTGTCTGTTGCCGCTCAGCATGAGTCACTGCTGAGCTTGCCTCTTTCCAATCTTGAGTAATGCTCAAGACAGAGTCATGCATAAAAATGAGGCATGGGCCTTACTGAGATTATGTCATTATTTCACCACTAAAAGCAAACTTTTTCTGATGTAAGAGTCAAGTTCAAACATTTTTATGCAGGAAAATAGTGTGCCCTAGGTATCAACAGTTTGGGAAATACTTGATGTGGTCTCAAAAAGTACAAACCATGTTGCATCAGAAGAGATACTACTGTTGGTTGCTGGTGCCATTGTAAAACCAACTGTTTTTCTAACCGCTGGGGCTACCAGGGAAAACCCTGCCATGGCCTGGTCATGCAAATGTATCTCCAAGTACGCTTAGTGAAAAAATGTTGCCCAGTCCTAACCCAAAATGTTTTTTAATAGAACAAACCAAGGCTACAACTCCCCAGTGGTAATTTTGGAAGCTTTTAAGAAAGCAGGTGATCCTGCATGTAGAAAATTAGCATAGCAAGGAGGAAAATGCAGCATACATACTTGCTTCACAAATTGGGCTGCCAGCCTCCAGGTGGGGCCTGGAGTTCTCCTAGAATACTAACTAGTCTCCAGAATGCAGACAGTAGTCCCCCTGGAGGAGAAGCAGGAAACCAGCCAGGGAGGCAGTGGGGGCCCTTGAGTGACCACGGGGTAGAAGGATTACTGAAGGTTGACAGGGAAATGGCAGAGAAGCTAAAGGCATTTTTCGCCTCTGTCTTCACTATGGAAGATGGGAGGTGATTGCCCACTCCAGAACCGCTGATTTAGAAGACCTGAGTCAGGTTGAGGTGATGAGAGAGGAGGTCCTACAACTAATGGACAAATTAAAAAATTGAGAAATCACAAGGCCCAGATGGCATACATCCAAGAGTTTTGAAAGAACTCAAATGTGAACGTGTAGATCTCCTGACAAAAATATGCTATCACTAAAATCTGCCTCCATTCCTAAGGACTGGAAAACCTTTAAAAAAAGGTTCCAGAAGAGATTCAGGAGATTACAGGCCAGTCAGTCTAGCATCAATACTGGGTAAGTTGATGGAATACATTATTAAAGATAGAATTAGTAGGCACATCGATGAACAAAAGTTATTAAGGAAGAAGCAGCATGGATTCTGTAAGGGAAGTTCTTGTCGAGGGGGTGAACAAACATATGGAGAAAGGTGTCCCAATGGATGTTGTTTACCTAGACTTCCAGAAAGCTATTGATAAAGTTCCTCATCAAAGTCTCCTAAGTAAACTCAATAGTCATGGGATAAGAGGACAAGTCCTCTTGTGGACTAAAAACGGGTTAATTAACAGGAAACAGAGAGGGAGTATAAATGGAAAGTTTCCACACTGGAGGGTGGTAAGCAGTGGGGTACCTCAGGGCTCAGAACTGGGTCGAGTGCTTTTTAACTTGTTCATTAATTATTTGGATTTGGGAGTAAGCAGTGAAGTGGCAAAGTTTGTGGATGACACTAAATTGTTCAGGGTGGTGAGAACCAGGCAGGACTGTGAGGAGCTCCAGAGGGATCTGTCTAGGCTGCGCAAGTGGGTGTCAATGTGGCAAATGAGGTTCAGCATGGGAAAGTGCAAAGTAATAGACACTGGAGCCAAATATCATAACTAGCTGGCTGGCGGCAGGCAGAAGCTCCAAAATCCGGAGGAACCTCCACCCCGGGGACTGGCAAACCTGCTGATTTTGGGAACTGAAAAATTACCTACAGGCCTAGCTTTGTAGCTGGCCTAGGGACAGTTTCTTGCACAGGATTTGATAAATTATGGTGGAAGAGGGGCCTATAAATTAAGAACATAAGAGAAGCCAGTGTTGGATCAGGCCAAAGTCCAACACTCTGTCATACAGTGGCCAAAAATACCAGGTGCCATCAGGAGGTCCAGCAGTAGGACCAGGACACTAGAAGCCCTCCCACTGTTGACACCCCCCCAAGCACCAAGAATACAGAGCATCACTTGCCCCGGAGTCCCTATCTATACCTTGTGGCTAATCTAATTCCCTCTTGAATTACTTGGGTTGGATACCACCAAGGAAGCCCTGGGTTACTATGGAGTGGCAAGCAATGGCGAACCCCCTGCGTTCCTCTCTTGCCTTGAAAACCCAATGGGATCACCATAAGTCAGCTGTGACTTGATGGCATTTTCCACTGCCTCAGTCTGAATGCTCTGTAGCTTTGTTTTCTATCATATTGTTTTCTAGTCCTTTCATCAGTGACCTCAGACAGGCAGGCATATGTGTTTTAGGATCCTGAAAAGTGGCTGACAGTCAGAACAGATAATCCCAAGTTAGTTTAAGAAGGCTGCTGAATTTAACAGTCCCAGTATTGTGACTTGAAAAATCCCCATGACAATTTCCCTTCACCTTGGTGCAAATTGAATCTGTAAGTCTATCTTTGTGCACCATTTTCGGTTTCCTCTTGTTAAATAAAGGCAATTTTAACATTATTTTGGCATCAGTTGCATGGCAGCGGTGCCAAAACTCTGGAACTCCCTCCCGAAGATGATTTGTCAGACTCCGTCTGTTATTGTCTTCCACCAGCAGGTGAAGAATTGTTTTGCTTTGTTGTGTTTGGCCTTCCCTCATTAACTCTGATCGACCCTCTTCCCTGTCTGTGTGTCTCTGTGTTGACGTTATTTTTAGTTATTTTATATTTTAATCTGTATTTTAATTTTTTTTTTATATTTCATTGTTGGCCACCTTGGGGACCCTAAGCTGGGTAGAAAGGCAGCATACAAATGTTTTAAATAAATCAACGGCCTAAACAGTTAGAAAGAGAAACAAAACAGAGAACCTCAGCCAAGTAAATGTGATCGATGAAAAAGTTCACAACAGCAACATGCAGGACACTAAAAGAAACAGAAAAGAGCTGGTTGGTATAACCCTAGATGAGATGGACCAATGGAAAAGGGCAGCTTCTTATAAAGGCTTCCCTCCTAGATTCTCCCACGGTTGGCAGAACTCCTTTCTTCATCGTAAGTCTGGCTGGGGCTTGGACTTTCCCACTTCTAGTTCCATAGGTTTCAAATTTTCTACATCAATGGATCCTCTGAGGCAGTCCTTGGAAAAGGGGAATGACTGCTGCCCCCTCTTAAGAAATGAATACTTAATTTTTCCTTAATGGTGTGGCTGGATACAACAACCCAATAAAATCAATCAGTGCTATTATCTCCAGGGTATATACTGGGGTCTGGGACTACAAAGCTGTGGCTTGCCTACCCTAAGGCTACCTGTGCACTCAAGACAGTGATAAGAGTGGATCTTGGGACATTCTGATTTTATTTCTACTCACCTTTCCAAATGTGCACTAAATTCTCCTAGTATTGATTTTCTGGCCCCCAGAATAGTGCCAGTACTCAGCACCAGTGATACTGTCACACACACACTCAAAGCCCTGTATCTGGGTGCCCACTACATTGATGAAAAGTATCAGGCAGACCTGTTGTCCCTGTTAGTTGCCACCATGCAAACTGGCACATGCCATATGCGTACCATCTCCTGCACTGAAGAGAACATTGTGGACAAGCTGGTGTGCTAGAGCTCAGCTGTTTGTTTTTGGGAAACACTAGTACTGTATTTACTATAAAGGCAGGCTAAGATTTTTTCCCCCAGGTGCATTATCAAGAAAAAGGGGGAGTTGTTTTATATTTGCATACAAGTTCCAAGTATGTACAGTAACAAACTTCTTTGTATACACTTTTTAAAGGGGGAGTCATTTTACATTCAGTGATGTCTTCCTTCTGGGTAAATACAGTAGAAATTTTTCAGTGCAATGCATACATAGTGCGGACCTTTGCAGAACGTTTCTTAACTGACAAAAATAAACTTTGGGATTCCCTCTCCAACCTTTGCAGTGTTATTGGCCATCAGAATTTAGGGAAGCTGACCCACTCCAGAAAGGGGAGCAGCCAAGAAACTTGGCTGGAGCCAATTTTGTAATATGAGATGGGGGCAACAGAGAAGAGACAGGAGGGGGCTGCAGTTTGGCATCTTTGTAGTGCACTTGCTCCCGGAGGGAACGTGATGCAGGACTGGCAGTGGCGCTGGCTGCTGGAGCAGTCTTTTTGTTCTCACTGTGCAATTTGTAAATAAGACAAATATTACAAAGCAACCATAAGTCTCCAGTGTTCTCTTATCCAAAGGAAATTAAACCCTGTAGCGCTACCCCTAAAACTCCACTGTCTGGAGAACTGGGGAGGCCAGTGGTATCTTTCCCATCTTTCTTTGAAGAGCTGGCCAGGTGGCTGTTCAGCTTTTCCTAATAAATCAGAAATAGATCTTTCAAAGACATTCTTGAGATGCTGAAAAGAGGTCAGGGTGACTGACTGTGTTTTGATACAATCACCTTTCTTTAAAAAAAAACACAGAGAACCTGAATGTCAGAAAACAGAAAGTTCTGAAGATCTCAGTAACTGGAAAGAAGAGCTGCCAAATGGATGTGCCGATATTGTCCACAACCCCATTTGTGTTGATGGGGTCAGCATAGGTTGCTGTAAAAAAGAACTCTACATACAAAAATCCACTGAGATGAAATAAACTAACTACAGAATGGTTTTAGAAACTTGTTTTCTCCCTGAGGAAGGTATTCCAGTGCTTGTATTAGAAGATACTGAGTGCAATGACGGCAAATGAATCTCAAGATGATACCAAGGTCAATTGTCAAGGAAAATGTTTTGTCCTCTGATACCCTGATTATGTTAAACTCATCACAAAGAAGAAACTCTTACTGCCGAATGTTTTATTAAAGAAAAGTGCTCAAACTCAGGGTTAATACTCCAACTGTACAGAGGCCCTGCATTCGTCAGTAAAACAATACGTTCCTGATGCAGAGAGGTGGCCATCTTCTTAGAAGTCCATTTATTCCCCAAACAGAGCTCCAGTGGTTGGAAAATGATTCTACTACCCAAACTGACCCCCTCATGAGCGGTCAGGCTCCATAATAAAATTGGCACCATATATCAGTAAGGGATTCCTAATTATGGAATAGATGTGCAAATATTATAAACTTTTCCCACTCACACTCCCCAAAAGATGTATTAGTGCAGTGTAGACGATCCCTGCATTGTGAAAATGTTTCCTTGCAAGTGTAGTTGCAGTCAAATGTTTTATTGTACCTTGATTCAAAACATTTGGTAGGGGCACCAGTGGGGGGGGCAGATAAATAGCTTTCAAAACAAGATCAGCCTTCCAGTTGGCCATCCCTGGTCTAAAGTTTTAAAAAGCTGAAGATAGTACTTGTAGACGTTATTTATGTAGCACATCTTGCCCTTCCTCCACAGAACTCAGAATGGTGTATATCATTCTCCCTCCTTCCATTTTATACCCTCATAGCAACTCTGTGACATAGGTTAGGCTGACAGAAAGTGGTCACTCCCAGTAAGCTTCATAGCAGAATGGGGATTTGGATTTGGATCCTTGCCCAGCACTCTGACCCTTACACCGTGCTTCCTGTTGCTGATGGTAAGAAACTAGTGATGAGTACACTCGTCCCCTTGTCATCTCTGGTGATTATTTTTGGCTGGTTTCTTTAGAGTTCTTGCTCTGTTCGACCAAAAGGTTTGAGGGGGGGGGGGAGAAGGGCTCTATCATGCCACTTTCAACTGTGGCCTGGGCTGCATCTAATATTCCAGTAATTTGAAATTCAGCTCCAGTTGGGTACACACAAGGTTTGTTTCTGTGCTTCCATGCATCTCTCACTCCTCTTCTAGATTGTGGCATTCAATTGAACTGGGGGGACTAACCAGACATGATATTTTACAGACATATAATTATTATGTACCTGTATGTCTGGTCTGACTAGACCAGTGGCCTTCAAGAGGCCAGAGTGCTGCTTCTTCATTACCTTTCTCTTCCTTGTGCTGTAGCCCAGACCTGCCGCTATGCCAGTGGCAAGGGGGAGGGAGGAAAGGAGAGGGTGATGGGAGCATGTCCTCCTCTACCACAGTCCTGCTCTTGCTATGCTGTGAAATTGCCAGGGGGGGGACCACCTGGGTGGGAACATTCATGCTTTCCTCTTTTCCTTTACCTCCCACCCCTTCCTCCTTGGTCAACCCAGTGAAGCCTGTGGTGACTGCAGGCTCTGGGCTTCTCAGGGGAGGCAGGAAAGGGAAGAGAACGTGCTTGGCAGAAGTAGGGGTGGGGTGGCTCATCTATATATCTAATTCTCAACAGTCCCCTCTGTGTGCGGATACTTATTTCCGCAGGCAGGGGGCATACTCTCCCCCAACAGGTTTTTCTACAGACTCAGGAGACTCCCTGGATCTGAAGAAAAATCCAAAAAGAGAGGGCAGGAAGCAAAAGCAGGACTGGATCTGGGATTGGGAGGATTCCTCCTGCAGTATGAATAGCTAAATAGCAGAGGGTTTCAAGCCAGGCCTGGAACTAGGATTGCCCACTCCAGGTTGGGCAATTCCTGGAGATTCTGTGGTGAAGTCTGAGGAGTCAGAGTTTGGGGAGGGGAGAGGCTTCAGCTGGATATGATACCACAGAGTCCACCCATTTTCTCCCAGGGGACAGATCTCTGTTGTCTGGAGTTCAGTTGTCACTCTGGGGGATCTCTAGGTCCCACCTGGAGGCTGGCAAACCTAGGCCTAGCAGCACCCTCTGGGTGACTTGAGACCACCTGATTTGCATGATTCAACTAGGCTGTAACAGGCTGGGGTGCCAGTCAAAGGGAGTCCAGAACAGGCCAAGGTCAGGAGCCAAGAAAACAGTGCAAAGTCTTAAGCCAGGCCGAGGTCAGGAGCCAAAAACACAGAGCCAAGTCCAAAATCACTAACCAGAATCATAGTTTCAAAGCCAAGCCAGGATAAGGAGCCAGAAACACAAAGCTGAGTCCAAAATCACTAACCAGAAGCGTAGTCCCAAAGCCAAGCCAGGATCAGGAGCCAGGAACACAGAGCCAAGTCCAAAGCCAGGAGATCCAAAGATCTAGGTACAAGAGCTGAGCCAAAGTGGATGCAAGCAGCACAAAGCTGACTTGTTGCTTCCACAAAGAATACTGCCCAGAGTGTGGAGTTAAATGCTGCCACCAATTAGCCAGCTGCACGATCGCCCAGGCTCCTGTTAGAACTCTGCGCTGGCCGAGCATCTTCCCTGTAGCCTGGCCTCTTGGCGTCTGGTTGCTATGTTTTGCCACAGTTGCTCCCTTAAACGAGTCACACGTGGAGGTGAGTCAGGAGGACTTTCAGCTTGCAGTTCTTTCCCTTCATCTGTGCCAGGTGTGAAGACTGCTGTTACAGGCAACTGCCAGCTATCCTCCTCTGCTGCTTCAGAGGGCCCAGTTGTGGTTTCTGCAAGCTCTAGCAGCTCTTCCTCATCCACACCCATGATACAGGCCTGGCTGCTTGCCACTGTTCAACAGCAGCCATCCTATGAAAGTCAGTGTAGAATAATGGTCAGAGCTTCAGAGTAGTGTTTGTGAGATCCAGGTTTAGATCCCCACCTTGCTGTGGAAGCTCACTGGGTGATTTTGGACCAGTCACATACTTTCATCCTAACCTACCTGATAGGGTTGTTGTGTGGATAAAAAGGAGGAGAGGATAATGTAAATTCCTTTAGTCCCCACTGTAGAGAAAGACCACAGTTTTCCTCAGTAGAAGCTGAAGACAGAGGGGCAAATAAAGGTATGTTGGCTATTGGGTGGGAAATAGGGATACCAACTCCATGTTGGGAAATTCCTGGATATTTGAGGGGTGGAGCCTGAGGTGGTGGGGATTCAGGCAGGAAGGGACTTCAAACAGATACAATGCTGTAGACTCCACCTTCCAAAGTAGTCATTTCCTCCAGGGGAACTAATGTTGCTAACCTCCAGGTGAGGGATGGAGATCTAGAATTACAACTGATCTCCAGATGACAGAGTTCCCCCAGAGAAAATGGCTGCTTTGAAGGGTGGAGTTTATGGTATTATACTCTGCTGAGGTCACTTCCAAGCTCAAACCTCATCCTTCCAAGGCTCCACCCCCAAATCTCCAGGAATGTCCCAACATGGAGCTGGCAACCCTAAGAGGAACTGATCTGTGTATCTGGGCAATCCATTGTGATTCCTGGAGAGTGGCTGCCGCCACTGCTGCTGTGTGTGGGGGATAGGTGGGAGGCCGGGAGAGTGACAGGGGCCGAAAGAGGGATGGGGGGGGGGCGCAGAAAGGAAGTGACAGGCATGGAGGAGAGAGAGAAAATGGGTAACAGGAAGGAGAAAGAATGTGAGAGAAGTAGGGGGAGAGGGGGAGAAGCAGAGGTGGGGGGAATGGGATAGCCATTCTCACAAGTTTCTTGTGGGTCCCCACTTACTATCTTCTAATATCAGTAGCAACAGTGGCTACAGGTACAGATAGCCCCCATCCCCCGACGGTGGCCAGTTGGAACCTGGTAACCCTAAGTACACATGTAAAACATCATGTCTTCTAAAGTCCCTAGTAAATTAAACTCCAGTTCACCATAATCTCCAAATGTAGAAACTTCAGTGGACTGGAGATTGGAAGTTTAGAAAAATAGTAACTTTTGGCCCATTACTAGTTTTCTAAACTTCCTTTGGAGGGTTCTGCAACACCCTCCAACCATGCATTGACCTATAAGAACAAACACAAAGTGTGCATCTTATAGGTCACAAGGGGTTTCGAATGAGCTGAGAGAATGCACGTTTCACTTTAAATTAACTTTTCCTTTGTGGACCTTTTCCTAAGGATTTAGGTTTTTTAAAAAAAGAACTGAAAATAGCATTGCTCTGATGGTAATAATACAAGGTCAGTGCATAATGCTTTCTCACTTTCGTGTTTTGATGGCTGGCTGACCTGATTATTAGTTACCCAGTTCTCTGTTGAACCTGTGAAAAGCAAGTATAAATTTCGTTCTCAGCCTTAAGCTGGAGCACCATTTATGCGGGGTGGGACATGACAGGATGACTTTGGGCAATTGCACCCAGCATTGGATCTCAGCTAGGTGGCTCTGGCCAGCCTTCTTCAGCCCCAGCCCCATTGGCCAGGGGCCGGGGGGGGGCCGCAGACCTGAGGGCTGCAGGTTCCAATTTGGTTTGCAGATCATGTTTAAAGGGAAGGGGCTGCAGGGACAGCGGGTGTCCAGGCCTTCTGCCAGCAAAACCCACCTTCCTACCTAGGGATGCCAGGCCTCCTGCTATAGTGGCAGACCTCACAGCATCCCATGTCTTTGCCCGCTAGCACCTGAGGAAACAGGGGGTGCGTCACACCAGCATGCTTATGCCATTCCAGATTTAAAAATGGGATGCTGTAGTATTTTACCATATAGTTTTTGTAAGGGCTAAGAATGTCCACGGATGTCACTTCTGGTTTTCACCCACCCACCCCCCGCATTTTCTCCTGGAGGTTTCCAGCTGTGTCCTGGCAACCCTACACCCACTCCATGTTTTCAGATTTTCTGTTGGTACCATTCATCCTTGCTGTGTCCACAGGGGGCTGCTGATTAACAGGGTTGGGAAGGAATTTTACCCATGTTTCTGATTGGTCAACAGGCCCTGAGGTTTTCACCTTCCCCCATAGCAAAGAGTATATGCTATATATGTTGATTGTACTGTTAAAAAGAACATAAGACGGCTGGCTGCTGGTGGTTAGGCTCTGGCTGGGAAACTTAGTGCAGGGTGCGCTGGGTGGCCTTCCAGTATGCCCCTAAGGGGGGTGTCCCCTTAAGGGGCTCTGGGAGCTGGGTTGTGCACTGACCTCAGGGCGGATGCATTGACCATGCCCCCAGGAGGCTGGTGATGGACAAGAACAGCAATTTCTGCCACTTCCGGCCTTGATACTAGTCTTTTCTTCCATGGTTACACCAACAGGCAAGTTGGGAGGTTGCTGAGAGCAATGGGGATGCCAGCTGCACCCATTGTTCCGCACCTACAGCGCGCCAAGACTTGAGGGACCTCTAATCAACAAAGCTGTATTCTGATTTTCCCCAGTGTAGTGTGCCAATGTAAATCTTCTCTCACCCCCCACCATAGGCTGGTCGTAGGGTTGCCACTGCCAGCTCTGGGTTGCGAAAATACCTGAAGGTTTTGGGGTTGGAGCCTGGGGAGGGTTAGGTTTGGAGGGGAGAGACCACAGGGTATGATGCCATACAGTCCACCCTCCAAAGCAGTCATTTTCTCCAGGGGAACTGATCTTGTTCGTCTGGAGATCAATTGTAATAGCAGGAGATCTCCAGGTACCACCTGGAGGCTGGCAGCTCTAGCTGGTCCCCACTCCAACCAACTCCTAGCACAACTCCTACCAAGGAATAATTACAATGCAGGGGATCCAGTCTGTCTGTGTTGACTGCCTGATCCCACAAAATAAACCACAGCACACTACAAGGGTTGATACAGCTTGGGATGTGGGGGGTTGTTTTTTGTTTGCAGTTGTGATGAATAAAGCACCCAAGAAAGATAAAACCCACCCTATTGCAAAACAAGGACCGATTCCGCAAAAGAACATAAGAGAAGCCAGTGTTCGATCAGGCCAATGGCCCATCCAGTCCAACACTCTGTCACACAGTGGCCAAAAATACCAGGTGCCATCAGGAGGTCCAGCATTAGGGCCAGGACACTAGAAGCCCTCCCATTGTTGCCCCCCCAAGCACCAAGAATACAGAGCATCACTTGCTCCTATGTATAGCTTGTGGCTAATAGCCACTGGTGGACCTCTGCTCCATACAGAGGTCATTTCGGGGGGGAACGCGGGGGATCGCAGTTCCCCCGGGTGAGGTATGGGGGGCGGGGCACATGACGAAGCCCTGCCCCCTGCTTCCGGCCGCCCCACTTCCGGCCCTCATTCAACCAGGAGGAGGCAGGAGAAGAGGGAGGGTAAGTTGCTTCCTCCCTGCCTCTCCCCACCCCCGCCTGCCTGGGGCCAGGGAGGGCCTTTGCGGGGCTTCCTTGCACTCCCG
>NW_015177013.1:29815-55636 GCF_001447785.1 Gekko japonicus
CTCCAATGTGCATCTCTTTGCACTTGGCCACACTGAACCCCATTTGCCACATTGATGCCCACTCACCCACCCTCAACAGCTCCCTTTGGAGTGCCTCACAATCCTCCCTGGTTTTCACCATACTGAACAATTTCATGTCATCCACAAATTTAGCCACTTCACTGCTTACTCCCAACTCCAAATCATTAATGAACAAGTTAAAAAGTATCGGACCCATTACTGATCCCTGTGGTACCCCACTGCTTACCACCCTCCACCCTCCTATTGAGCCTAGCGGGTCAAAATGAGGCCACACAGCAAATACTGAGAAATTGAGCAGTACAGTCAGGGAAAACGGGAGACCGAGGGCGCAACAACTGGTTTTACGGAATTGGTCAGGCTGTTTTATGTTGTGACTTTCCATGAGAAGAACACTGTGAGTACTTGGTAGGATCAGGAATAGATCCATCATAAACACCGTCCCCTTCTCTCATAACAATGTGGGGGACAGATTGCAGGTGAGGTGTAACCTAGTGTTGCCAACCTGCAGGTGGGGCTAGAGTTCTCCCTGAATAACAACTGATAGCCAGATAACAGAGATCAGTTCCCCTGGAGAAAATGGCTGCTTTGGAGGATGAACTCTATGGCATCATGCCCTGTTGAGCTCTCTCCCCTGCCCAAGCCCTGCCCTCCTCAGGCTTCACCCCCCAAATCTCCAAGAATTTCACAACCCAGAGCTGGCAACTCTCTGCCAGAAAGAACACAGGAGCAATGTGAATGCCTTGTAAGTTTGCCAGCTGGACAGGGAAAAAATACCAAGCCTCCTCTCAACAGAGGCTAAATGGCAGAAATGGGCAACTAAAGCTTTTGATGGCATGAGGTTAAATAATATCATATGATAATTGCTTGATATTCAGAGTGATATTAAATGGACAGTGAGAAGAACCAGTTTAAAAGCCTCATCCCCACATCTTTCCCTCAAAATATTCCAAGGCTCCCCTCCCTTCTATAAAGCCACGGTGGACACTCTGTATGCATATTATCAAGAGCCTCCAGAGAGATTTTTTCCCTATTGCAAACTAACAAAAGGCATGTATATGTGAATGCACATGAGACACAGAGAGAAAGAGATTAGTGTGGCCAGTCACTTTCTCTCTCAGCCTAACCTGGCATCCTTGGAGGAAAGGTGAGGTAAAAAAAATGTACCAAATAAATAAATAGGACCAGGAGGTTCAAAAGTCCACTCTGACAGTCACTTGGGAGGCCTTGAGCCAGTCCATTTTCTCTCTGCCTCATGTACCTCACAGATATTCTCGTGAGGATAAAATGGGGGAGAGGGATTCATGGACGCTGCACTAAGCTCCACTGAGGACAGTGGAATAATAGCTCTGCCTGCCGAATGAGGATAATGTCACAGGCATCTGATTAAATGGGTTCCAGTCCCCAATAATTTATCCCCTATTTCTTGATAACTCTATAAAACTTGTATATGGATAAGCCCTTGGTTTTGCACTACCCTTTTTTTTCTGAAAGGGAAATTCAGTACAAACTCTGAAATGCATTAGTTGAATTCTGATCAATGCTTGAAAATGCCTCTCCAGCTTTATTTTTACTGCCTGCATACCATGGCCTTGAACACAGGATAACTTGAGTGGAGTGGTACTGCATGGGGGAGTGATAACAAAGACAGTGAATTCTTTGTCCTCGCATGTTATTTTTTTAAAAGGGTATCAGTATTGAGACTGAGAGCACCATGTTTTGGTGACTAGCTCCTAACACTGAAGGGCATGTTCGTTAGATGTTTTGGGCGTCCCAGATTTTGCTAGAGGAGCCAATACATGTTTTTCTGCTTTTGTTTTTCTTATTAAGTAACTGGCAAAGTTGCCCATCATTGTGTTGGACTGAATGTGTATGGAAGAAGGGCTGGTGTATTTTAAAGATCCCTGAGGGAGTAAAGACAATGCATCTCTGTATGTCCTTTACACGGACACATATGGAATCCACTGTCCATCCTAAGTGACATACCTATCAGTGGAGGAAGAGCCACTCCGTGTTGTGGGGGGAGCAAATTTTGTCCTTGCCACAAGACTGTTTGAGGACCAAATTCCACAAGACTCTGGGAGATCTATGAATGAACATTCCTGGTGTCTTTTAAGGGGGGGGGAGCTGCTGAGGGGCTCCATTTGGGATCAGCACCCTGGTGTGTGGGAAGAGGGGGGTTTAACCTATCTCCTTTCAGATTTATGCTGATCAAAACCAATCCTGGATAGCGCCTCTGCTCCCACACATACACTATACTTTACATGATGCTACCATTGAATGTAGCATTTAGCAACCTCATCTGGTCTAGGATGAAGGTCATATCATAGAGAGCGGTTAAAATGTGGAATCTGCAGCTAGAGGATGTAGTGATGGCCACAGGAATAAACAGCTTTAAAAGGGAGATTAGATAGATTCATGGAGATAGATGTATCAGTGGCTACTAGCCATGGTGACTGAGGGGATCCTCCATGTTCAGAGGCACTTATCCTCTGAATCCCAGGGCCAGGAGGTAACATCAGGGGAAGGGCTTGGCCTCTATGCCCTGTTATTGCCCCTCCAGAGGCCACTGTGTATGACAGGATGCTGGACTAGATGGACCACTGGTCTGATCCAGCAAGGCTTGTTTTATGTTCTTATATTCTTACCAGTTGTCTAGAGTGTACAGCACTGATATTTCAGGAGCTACTGGTCTTTCCCAGTTAGTTTCTGGGCTTTAGGCACTTGTATTCAAATAGTGTCAGTTGTTAATGTCTATGAGAGCCAGTTTGGTGTAGTGGTTAAGAGCGGCGGACTCTAATCTGGAGAACTGGGTTTGATTCCCCTCTCCTCCACATGCCGCCAGCTAAGTGACCTTAGGTCAGTCACAGTTCTTTGAGAGCTCTCGCAGCCCCCACCTACCTCACAGGGTGTTTATTGTGGGGAGAGGAGGGGAAGGAGATTGTAAGCCGCTCTGAGACTCCGAGTGAATGGCGGGGTATAAATCCAACTCTTTGTCTTCCTCCTCCTCCTCCTCCTCCTCCACTGTTGTTTGAGTTGGCAGTGGGAGTCAACTTCTTGACTTTAGCATTCTGAATCCCCAGCTATCAAACATGCACTGTGGTTAGGGGTGCATATTTTACCATATTTTGATTTGTTATACTATTCTTTGCTGTGATATTCTTTCATATTTTATATTCTTATATTATGCAATGTCCTTAAAATGTGTTTAACAAATGATGTTTTATGCTTCTCACCTTTCTCTTTGTCCTTTTTCATTTTGTATCCCCTTAAATGGTAAAATAAAAAATATTTTTAAAAAAGCTAATATTCCCTACTTTCGCAGCAAATTAGCATTTGTGCTCCAGAAGGTACTGTGGGTTCCCATGCCTGCCCACCTGTTGAGTAGCAGCTGCAGCTAGGAAGTTCCTCCGGGGTGCTAGCAGGCATACATGTAACCCCATTGCACCCAGGCTTCTATTAGGAAATTAAACTTCTCAGCAATTGTCTGCTTCTGACAAAATACACATTGTTTCAGAGGCTTAGAAAGTGATAACATCACACTATTACTTCCGAGATGAAAGCAAAACTGTTCTACAGAATCCTTTCATAGTTATTGACTTGGAAGTGAGACTAGTGAGTTAGGGTTATGGTCAACTGTATCTTGCTCGAGTTTTAATTTTCCTACCATTTTACTTCATTGTGGTAATTCACATAAGTTATAATGTTTGGCAGAGGTGATACAATCAGGCTAAAATATCATGACTTTGCTTTTTTGTTGTTGTTGCAAGCTAGAGTGTGTATTTTGAAAATGCATGCTTTCTGATTAACAGCATATAACTTCCAAATGGCTGGAAGTAATGAGTTTGAAAGTATTTTGCAAAGATATGAACAGAATCTGGCATTATGAATCTTGTCTTGTGACTATAACTAATGCTTCCACCACCCCTCACTTTTGAATTGTAGAGTGGGAGTAGAGATGTAAATTTTCTGAACAGTTTAAACCCATGGGGAAAACAGTGGGTTGGATCCTTCACTCTCCAGGAAAAGATCGATTGGATGCAATCCAGTTTTTCTAAGCAAAAATAATCAAAAAACTTTGGAAGGGAGGAATTAAATATAAGCAGTACACACCAGTCCTGCGTTGCACCTAAATTTGTTAGTGTATAAAATTGTAGAATTATGACCTTATTAAATATAAGCAGTACACACCAATCCTGCATTGCTACTTTAAGAACATAAAATGTGTCACACCTAAATTTCTTAGTGTATAAAATTGTAGAATTATGACCTATTTACGAAATGGAAAAATATAACCACCTTGGTTTGCTTCAAACAATTTTGCAAATATGTCTAATAGCAGAGAGAGAGAGAGCTGCAAACTGCTGCACCCTGTGCTACCAAACCACATATCTCTTCGTTTCTGCCATTTTAGAAATAAAAATAAAACTTGAAAATAGGAACCATGAATTTTTTAGTAAACAAAAGAAGATATATTGGGCTGAAAAAGAGTCTCCATATACTTACAGTATTATGCTCCATCAGCAGATTGAGAAGTTGGGCTGAATTTAGGAGCATGGAAAACACTGACTTCTTCGACAGCGTATCATCAGCATACAAGTTATAGCATCTTCACTGAGGACAAAATTAGTCGTATATAAACAGTAAACAAACCTTTGAAAATACGTTGTGTATGAGCACAAACGATATGATGAAACCCATGGAATGCTGTCAGCCTGTAAAAAGTAAATTTCATATGTGGGCAGTCATGATATATTGATTGATTGATTGATTTGGAGAATCAGTCACACTTGTGGCCTATCTCTAATCCCTACACAATCACAGTGTTTTTTTGCATAGTAGCCTACGCTGTTACATGCACTGGCTCCTTACATGAGACCTCTACCCTAGGAAAGTGTTTGGTATTGGATAGTATATATAGGAAGTTTATGCAGATTTGGGTGAACTCACGTGCGTTGTTGCTCTTTTCAGACATTATGATTGCTTCTATCTAGGATTGCCGGCTTCGAGTTGGGAAATACCTGGAGATATTGGGGGTGGAGCCTGAGGAAGGTGGGGTTTTGAGGGAAGGGACTTCAAAGGTATAAATGCCATAGGGTCCACCTTCCAAAGCAGCCAGTTCCTCCAGGTGAACTGATCTCAGGAGATCTTCTGCCACCACCTGGAGGTTGGCAGCCCTGCCATTACTAACTGCACTCCTTCCAATACGCGTGGTTGCCACGTTCTTTGAAAGAAACCCTGATTTTGAAGGGATTGTGTTCGTGTGTACCGAACCTGAAAATCCTTGTTGGCCCTTTCACACAGCACAGCAATTGCATGTATTGAGGGAATCTGTGTGCAGTTGCTAGCCTTCTGCTACATGGGGACTGTAACATCTGAAGAATTTATAATGCAGATTACAAAATGAAATAGTGAACACAGGGTGGGTGGAGACCCACAGACAAAAGCCTGATCCTCCTCCTCCTCATGGGTTTTTTTCCAGAATGCCTAAACTCAGTGTTCAGCATCTTCTGAAATGGAAAAGTTATCAACTAATACCCTACTCAAAGGTTTAAATGTCTTTATGTGAAAACATTTCGAAGGCTTTAATTTAAATTTGATTTAAATTCTATTAGATTTAAATAGGAAGCAATCATTAATTGCTCAAATAGATCAAAGCGACACTACAGACAAGTATGACTGATGGACGTCATGGGGGAATGGGTGATAATAACAGTAAAGGTGTTAAGCTGTCTGAAAGCATTTTAGAACAAAAAGCATTCAGTTGCTTTTTAAATAAAGGGGTTAAAACCATGTGAAAGGGTTTACCTCCATTGTCTTTTCAGCTCCATCTCTGACAAATCCCACCTCCCTTGGGCTCCCCCCTTAAGCACCACTGGTTCAATATCAGCTTGGATCAAAGTTAAACCCTTTCCTAATTGGCTCAGCTTTTCAGGATGGTCCATTGGGTTTAATTTGTAGGATTCCATGGTATACCTGAACAATTAAAATGCCTAGGTTTTACTGAATTACATTAAACCATGTTCAGAGTTGGGGGACCCTCTATAAATCACCTAACCCAGTTTGGCCATTAGAGAAGGGTGGAATCTTTTAATCCTGCATCATTCAAAGTCTAACCATCCCTGCAGTGAAACCCATCCAGAAGGATGAACAGAGATGCTGTAGCTGAAAATTATTAATACTGGAGGTATGGAAGTCGGAAATAAGTATTAGCATTTGTTAGGACTGGGGCTATGATTCATTTCCTTCCATTGAATTTCAGTCAATGAAAATAACTCAGATCTAGATTCATTTCTCATGTAATACCATAGATTAGATTTGCCCGAACAACAATCAGAGGACCTGCCGCTCCTAGCATGTATGCAAAGGGGGGAGATGTTGCAGATGTGGTAATAAATACGTCCTACTGAGTGATAAAGCCTGGTGCATTTTGAAAAACACACATTTGATCAAATATTAAAAATAAAATGGAAAAGATTAAATAACATTTCTACAGCTGTTGCCCAAGGAATCTTAAAGTGTTGGGGGGGGGGGTTATGCCTATTTAGCAGATGCTCAGCAGGAGCATCGGGTTCAGGAGACCAGGGCACACCTAATGGGTGAAAAGTGGTAGCAGGGTTGCCAGGGCCCTGGCTTCCGTTTCCTTCGCTGCTTAGAGTGGTGGTGGGAGGGGGGTAAATGGGTGGTGGACCTGTGGCAGAACAGTCCTGCTCTGACCTGCAGACTCTGTTCCACCGAGCCCCCCAAGGTTTCCCCCATACCTGGAGGGGCTTTTCTCTCTGTCTGTTCAACGCTGCCACCACCTAGCTTTTATAAGAATTGCCCACTGGGAGGGGCAGGACTCACAGCTTCCCTTCCCAGTTTTAAGGCCTAGCCTCTATGTCTCCTGCTATCCAGAGTCTGGTTATCACAGGGATGTCTTACTGGGGGGGTAGGGTTGCCAGATCTGGGTTAGGAAACTCCTGGAGATTTGGCAATGGAGCTTGGGAAGGACAGTGGAGTATAATGCCATAGAGTCCACCCCCAAGAGCATCCATTTTCTCCAGGGAAATTGATCTTTGTAGTCTGGAGATGGCCTGTAATTCCAGGGGATCCCCAGGTCTCACCTGGAGGCTGACATCCCTAGCTTACTGTCTTGTGCACCACTGGGGAAGTAGCCACTTGCCAGCTGACTGCCCCTCCCCTTCCTCCTGGTGCTCCTTATAAATAGTGTGTCCAAGATGGTGGAAGTCTATGTGGTACAGAAAACTATGACCAGCATCAAAAATTATAAAACATTTATTTGAAAGAAAGTGCCCATAAGCGTACCCTCAGCACAGCACCAGATTGGGCAAGGGAATTGTACTGTATTCATCTCTGACCACGTGCGAGGCTAGGTCTCCACGCAGTCATGCGAAGCGCCTGAGCTTCACTTCCAGAGACAATGGCCCAAGCGGATCCTTGCCCGCGCCAATCAGAGGGCTAGGTTCCCGGCTGAGAGCCCGTGGAACTGGTGTGTGTGGGGGTGTTTGGGGTGTGAGATTGTTGCACATATAAGCCTGCGAGCCGGGAAAAGCACGAGTGTGGGGATGTTTGGGTGTGGGGTTTATTGCGAACTGGGGTCTTTGTTTTGTTCTTCACTGGAAATAAAGTAGGAGAGCTGAAATCACTAGGGAATAAACTATGAGAGCTGAATTCACTAGTAAGTCTCAGTACTTTTCAGGAATCAAGTGCCATTATGGTCTCCCAAAGCTGGATATGTTGTTCGACTTCTACTTTTGACTTTTTTCGCTTACATACTACTTTTCTCCCCAGTGACTTTCAGCAAGAAAGGTGGACTATAAATAAATGAATTAAATAGCATCGTTCTTCCCTCCTTACAACAACAGCCGTGTGAGGTAGGCTAATCTCACAGACAGTGACTGGCCCAAGGTCACCTAGCGGGCAGGGCAGAATGGGGATTTGAGCCTGGCTGTCCCAGATCCCAGTTCAACATTCTAACCCAGGGGTTGCCAACCTTGTAGAGTTCCGTCTGAGTAATGAAAAATATCCTGAACTACTCCCCCTTTGTATATTAAATTTTGTTCTGTTTTAGAAACAGAGCATGAACTAGGAGGAGCACCAGAAATAAAGTTTATCAGCTAAATGCAGAGGAAAAAAATCTATGAGATAAAAGCTTTTTAAAAAGAAAAGTAAAGCAAATCATTTTGTGCTCTTTTCTTGGGTCTTCTAAGGGGTGCCTAAGCTACTCTGCAGTAGCCAGCAACCTACTGGTAGCTTATGAGCTACCTGTTAGAGGCAACCCGCCCACACCTCTAACCACCGCACTACTCTGGTATATTTACATATACTGAGCCAAGAGAAGGCAAATTCTATGAAACTACATAATACTATATGGTATGAAACTACATAATAAGGCCTATTATAGTGGAAATCATGTAGGAAGATAATTTTAAAACATGATAGCATGACCATTGTATGGTAATTGTAGATTGTCAAGAAGTAACAATGTTGTTTGTTTGAAATATTTAACGCAGAAAGAACATTTTCAGCAACATGGCTTCTGAAAGAAAAACTAGGCGAGACAAAGGGAGATCCAGAATGGGGTCTTCCTTCTGTTTTCTGAAGCTAAATTGCAATCACACACAGCCCCAGTTTGGACTGAGGTTATGTGGAGAGAAATGGGGGGGGGGCACATTGAATCCTTCCCTATTGGATTGCAGGATACTTATACCTGAGAGGAATGATGGCTGGAAGATGACAAAGATACCTCAAACTGGTCGCTAGAAAGGCAGACTGAAATGTTATTTTGTTGTTGTTCGGTTGCACAGTAGAGTCCAACTCTTTGCGACCCCATGAACCACATCACGCCAGGCCCTCCTGTCTTCCACCATCCTCCAGAGTTCGTTGCATCGATAGCACCAACTAACCATCTCATCCTTTGCCATCCCCTTCTTCTGTTACCTTCAATCTTTCCCAACATCAGGGTCTTCTCCAGTGAGTGCTCCCTTCTCATTTGGTGGCCAAAGTATTTGAGCTTCAGCTTCAGTATCTGGCCTCCCAGGAAACAGTAAGAGTTGATTTTGTTAGGATTGACTGATTTGATCTCCTTGCAGTCCAAGAGACTCCCAAGAGTCTTCTCCAGCACCATAATTCAAAAGCATCTATTCTTCGGCGCTTAGCCTTCCTTATGGTCCAACTCTCGCAGTTATACGTTACTACTGGGAATACCGTTGCTTTGACCATAAGGACTTTTGTTGGCAGGGTGATGCCAACTTTTTATTATGGTTTGCCAGAGCTTTTCTCCCAAGGAGCAGGCGTCTTTTAATTTCATGGCTGCAGTCACCATCTGCAGTGATCTTGGATCCCAGGAACGTGAAGTCTTTCATTGCTTCCATGACTTTCCCTTCTATTTCCAAACAAAACAGACCTCCCAGTAATCACACAACAAAGAAAGCAAGACTGGGGCCAATGTAGAGCCAATAATACACTCTAAAGCATAAGTAATATGCTGAATACAATTGCTTTATACTAGATAGTCACTATTAAGTGTACAAAATTTCCCCAAACATTTACAATAACAAGATAATACAATAGAATGTCAGTAGCTGCCAACAGCCCCAAGATATCAATGGAAATCCTAAACAGTTACTGTTGGCAGTCAAAAGAGTATAAGGCTTATTGAGCTAAAAGCTACTAGAGCTTGACGAAGCAGCCGGCTTGTGCTTGGTTTCGTGTAATGACTTCCTCATAAGCAGCTTAACTGATGTTGTATACAAGTTTTCTTAATATGTGTAATCTCCTGGTTGTTAAGATACTTCTCTAGAGTTGCTACCATTAATATAGGGACTAGCCCTTATTTCCTTGGACCATATCTCATATGGGACCTGTCCTTGATAGACTAAGCTACGTAGCCAAGGTCTCTCTGAGAACCTAATGAGATATAGGGCATTTGTATGCACACACACCCCCCCCACTGCGCTGGCCAATTAGGCACCCTCCTAATTGAGCCAGCAAGTGTTACTATGCGAAACTGGGAATTGTTCGGCTCCCACGGCTGGCCTGGAAGGCAGACAACACACATCGCCAACTGTACTTCTTTAGAGATAAACATTTCAGCGCAAAGCAGAGAGAGGAATGCGAAAGCAATTTACACAGACACTGAAAGAACATCCCAACCCCCATGGCAGCATAGCTGACAAGAAGGTCCCAGGTTCAATCCCCTGCATCGCTGTTGTTAGTAATTCTTTCTAAGGTCCATTTGACTTCAGGCACCATAATATCTGGCTTGAGGTTAGTGATCACACCACTGTGGTTGTCAAGGACATTTAGATCCTTCTCGTATAGTTCTTCCGTGCATTCTTGCCATCTCTTCCTAATCTCTTCTGCTTCTGTTAGGTCCCTACCATTTTTGTCCTTTATCATGGCCAGCTTTGCATGGAACATTCCCTTGATTTCTCCAATTTTCTTGAAGAGATCTTCCCATTCTATTGTTTTCTTCTATTACTCTGCATTGTTCGTTCAGGAAGGCCTCCTTATCTCTCCTTGCTGTTCTCTGGAAATCTGCATTCAGTTGGGTAAATCTTTCCTTTTCACCTTTGCCTTTTGCTTTCCTTGTTTCATCAGCTATTTGTAAAGCCTCATCAGATAGCCACTTTGCTTTCTTGCATTTCTGTTTCTTTGGGATAGGGGTGATTGCTGCCTCCTGTACAATGTCACGAACCTCCATCCATAGTTCTTCAGGCACTCTGTCTATCAAATCTAGTCACTTAAATCTATTCTTCACCTTCATCAGGGATGCAGTCTAGGTCAAACCTGAATGGCCTAGTGGTTTTCCCAACTTTCTTCAGTTTAAGTCTGAATTTTGCAATGAGTAGCTCATAATCTGAGCCACAGTCAGCTGCGGATCTTGTTTTTACTGACTGTATAGAGCTTCTCCATTTTTTACTGCAAATGATATAATCAATCTGATTTTGGTTGTTGGAAGAGGGTGTTCGCTATGACCAGCGTCTTCTCTTGACAAAACTCTGTTAGCCTTTGCCTGGCTTCATTTTGTTCTCCAAGGTCAAACTTGTCTGTTATTCCGGTTACCTTTTGACTTCCTACTTTAGCATTCTAGTCCCCTATGATGATAAAGACATCTTTTTTTGGTGTTAGTTCTAGGAGGTGTTGTAGGTCTTCATAGAACCGGTCCACTTCAGCCTCTTTTGTATCTAAATAGACAAAATAAAGGCATCACTACATTGCCTCCCTCCGTGCCTGCCACTTTATGACAGTCCTTCTGGTGGGGGCAATTTACCTCCCTCACCAAGCTCAAACATGTCATTAGCTCAGAATTTCCCTCCACCAAGTGCTTTGCCTTTTGAAAGGGCAACAGTGATGGGATTTCCAGATTTCCAGATTTCCAGTTTTCCAACTCTAACTATGAACAATATATACATACCTTAAATAATTGGGAATAGTATGGTATAGTAAATAGAATGTTGGACTCTGAGAAGGGAAGCCCAAGATTCATAGTCATGCTCAGCTGCTCAGCCAATCACCATGCCACTTTAATTATGTATCTTGACTATATTCCCCATGCACTGGAGTACAGGGTCTTGCCAGTTTGTAAACAATCATGGTATATATCTCAGAATGACTCCAGAACTATGTTTGGACAAGTATGGGAAACAAGGGCATGGATCCAACCTTCCTATAAGGAGCCTGTCTCCAACTTAAATGGCTCTTCCATTGGAAGAAGAGCCACTGAAGCTGTAGGAAGGCTTCAGACATCCCTCAGTGAAGCAGTAGAATAAGTGTAGGATCCACCCCAATAGCTAAGTATTGTTGGAGCAATAGGCTTGTTGGAGCAATAGGCTTTTGGTCTTCTTTGGTGTCACCATTTTGTTGAATTTGCCAGAATGTTAATGTGAATCTCTAATCAAAGGACAGAGAAGATTGTTTTCCCAGCACAGACCATGTTGCTTCAGCTTCAGAAAGGCTGAACAAAGGGGGCCTTAGTTTATGCTTCACCTTCATCCTAATGGTGCCTTAATGTGATCCTTACCCCTGCAGGGGGAAATGATAGGGTTTTGCCTCTCTTTTCCTTTGAGGCCCATCAGTGTGCAGGCAAGGCTAGGCAAAGTTGGAAGGATTAAAGCCCCTCTTCCTGCCTCACATGGGACCAGTCCAAACTGTAGCCATGTTTGGATGCAGTTTAGCTTCAGAACTACTGGAAAAAGCCAGTTATGGCTCTCCCAGCATAATGTCTGGTTTAAACCTGAGATCTGAGCTGCCAACATGAAAGATACATGTTTTGCTGATATGCAAAGTGCAGCCCTCTGAGTACTTTCTCTAGAAAAGCCCCATTGTTATTGACTGAGCTACTCTAGAGTAAGGACTTTCAAAACTAGAGTCATGATCTCTGATGTTATCTACCAGGGAACATTGTCCTCACGTCAGTCCACAAACCTGCACAGATATGGGGTATTTTTAAACACAATTTTGGAAAGGGAAGTTGGTTTAAAAATTACTATTAGGAAAGAGATCTGTGCTGTGAGAAGATAAAAGTGAAGAATCATCCATCAGGTGAAGCTGCTGAGGCAAAAACTGCAGTAATTCACAAAACAATTAGCTGTCATTCCTATGGGAAGCAGACGGTGAAAAGTAGTTAGTGATACGATCTTTGTATTATGATTGGGGTGGGAGGAAAAAGCCTAATTTCCTGGGACAAGAGAATCTACAGTCAATCCTGCCTATGGGCAGTTCAGATACCTATTTGCAGCCGTATGATTTACAACTGACCAAATTTTACTCCACGAGGCAAGTAGTTTTTAACTTTCTTTAGGATATGATGGGCTCTGTTTGAATCTATCACATTTTTATCTGACCCTTCTCCCAAGGAGCTCATGGTGACATACATGCTTCTCCTATCCTGCATTTTATCCTCTGAGAGAATTACATCACAATTCCCACATATTGGTAACCTGCCAACTGTGTATATCAGGAGTGCATGCTATCCACCATATATGCATGGTTGCCATGTTGTCTGAAAGGGGCGACATGTAGTTTTTCTAGCTCTGTACACCATACAAAAAACCTTGATTTTTCAGGGATACCAATCACAAAAGTCCCTGTGACCCCTTTCAGACAACATGGCGACCAAGCATATTGGGAAGACCTGTGTGCAGTTGCCAGCCTTCCAATATCCATGGACTGTAACAGCTGAAAAGGGCTAATATGACTGGCTCAAAGACACCTGTGGGCTTCATGGCTAATTGGGAATTTGAAACAGAGGCCCATTACACACACACATCTTACTGCAGATTTTCTGAGCAGTAAGCCTTTAATCTTGGCTTCAGATTCTGTGCTCACTCTTTACACACCCTTCTTTTTCCTCCGATGTATTTATTCTGCAGCTAAAGTTTTTAAAATGCACTTTTCTAAATCAGGGTGGAATGTGACTAGAGATGTGTAGGGGGAGGCATCCAAAGTTCTTTTTAAAAATTATGCAATTGCCCTATTACAGCTGCACAGTGGTGTCCAGCAAGCACCTACCATTTAAATCCTCATGGTTCAGGTTTTGTGCATGAATTTTAGCGTTAGTTTGTTGGATGAGGGGGAAGGAAAGGAACACTGGCAAACGGGGAAAACCTGATGCTGAAACTGACCAGACTTTTTTGGAAACTGACAAACAGCTGCAAAGCCCCTTTTTCCATATTGCCCAGCTCTAGGGGATTCTGTGTCGTGTTATCGGCACTGCAAAAAATAAGAAGATCACAGGATCTCATGATATGGGGTAGCATGTTGAATGTACAGAATGCATGGTAGAATCCACTGGCATTGCAAGCTCTGATTGTTGGCAATGTGTATGATTGTGTGTGTGCACACCTGTGCAAAGTTGGCTGCAGCTCCACCACATTTTGCACAGGGCTGCAATTTGTATGGGGGAGGAGTCCTCTGGCAGAAACTATGGATAGCTTTTTTAGTTTTGTGCCACTAAATTTAAAAAAATGGGGGGTATTTTTGCCTATGCCTTAGGGCAGCTGCATAGTAACACTAATTTCCTGCCCTTCCTTGCAAATTTACGTAGTTTTCTCTTTTGTAATTCTCTAATTTGATCCTGCAGACTGGTCGTGATCTTGGCAGTTTTTTAGAGTCTGTTCTGTGAGGATTGCACTCTGTCCTCCAAATGGATCAATCCCAAGTGATTCTTAAATTCAGCCGTTTGCAGAAGGTCCATGTGACTCAGCTGCCATTTTAATGTTAGGCTTCCGGAGACTGCCAAAATGCCACCCCCATGTTTTCAAAGCTTTAGGCTTCCCATTCCCCCCCTCTCCCCCCCCATCTCACGTCAGTTTCATTCCATGCTATTTGCATGCAGCACTGAAATATTTTTATTTATTTTTTTGCACTGGGGACACTGTTGTTTGCCTTCTCTTCAATCCCCATTTTAAGGCAATGCTGGCAGGGAACTAAATCTCATGCTGCTGCTGCTGCTTTAAAACTTTTCCCTGTCGTTTTAATTTTTTTATCCAGTGATCCGAGACTAGTAATAGTCTATATCGCTAGATTTATGCCACTTACAAAAAACATAAAAAATTTAAAATGAGGGGAAAATGGAGCTTGTACACTGATGAAGGAGGGAGGATGGTGGAAGGTGCAGAGTGGGCGAAACAACCCCAATGTGGGTGGGGGAGTGACCTTAGATGGGAGGCAAAAGGGCGGAAGAAGTCTGAGGAAATGTGTATGCTTTTGAATTACCTTTGGGTTAGAAGTGAAACAATGGAGAATTTGGCACAAAAGCACTCTCAGAAAACCCGGGGAAACAGCAATCAGAAAGCAAACTGAGTGGTGAAGGGAGGAAAATTAATGCATAATGACAAAGAAAACCCAACGGACAAGCACGATGAAAGGGAGGGAAAACACCCATGCATAATAGGCCTAAGGTTTCTTAATTGTCTTTAACCAATATACCACTCTGAACTACCTCAGTACAAGAAGTCAACCCAAATGAACTTCCTGAAATCACATTCCAACACAATGTTAAACTTATGGGCATGATAGTATGGCCCAGAATCATTTGTGTGTTGCTTGGATTACACACAAATAATCAGAACAATTCACAGATCAAGACTTACAGAATGCACAAACACATTTTGGGTTCCTACAACTGCTGAGCAATTTCAAGGTACACTTTTAGGAAGAACTTCCTGACAGTTAAAGCGGTGGAGCAGGCTTCCTCGGAAAGTGGTGGACTCTCCTTCTTCAGAGGTGTTTAAAGCAGAAACTAGCAGTGCTGATCCTGTGACTCATGGTGAATTTAGGCAGATAGTGAGAGGGAGAGCAGGAAGGGACGAGACAGTGCTCTGCTCTTGTGGCCCTTTCTTTATATGCCCAGGGCGATGCCAATCACCACTTTGGGGTCAGGATGGAATTTTCCTCCTGGCCAGATTGGCAAGGGATCCCGGGGTTTTTTTTTTGCCTTCCTCTGGGCATAGAGCAGGGGTCACTGGGGAAGTGGGAGGTAGCTGTGAATTTCCTGTATTGTGCAGGGGGTTGGACTAGATGAGCCTTAGGATTCCTTCCAGCGCTGTGTTTCTATGTTACTAAGTACAAATGAATTGCCTTGTTGGAAGAGATCAAAGATCCAGCTCATTTTCTCTCCTGTTTTCAGCAATGGCCAACCAGGTGCCTCTTTGAAGCTCACAAGTGGGGGAATGATGGGTGATGATGCCTATCTCCTAATATTTGTTCCTGGCATCTGTTAATCAGAAGACCATTGCCTGTACAATGGGGATGTTGTGCTAATGAATTCTGGGTGCTGACTATGTGTTTTGTGAGGATTCCCCCCCCCCAGTTTTGTTTATGTTGTTCTGGCAAGCCGGTCCGTGTCCGTTGATGGTGTGATATTAATGACATTAACATTAATGATGTGATAAGCAACTTGATTTGTTTCTTCACAGCAGGCCTGCCCTCCGGTTTCTTACTCTCATATCCTTATTGCCTGACATTCACTGATATTCTTATTGACCCATGTTCTTCAAAATCCTAACTCTCAGGTTCAGAACAAAGCCTCAAGCAGAGGCAACTTCATGCAAAACAAGCAGATCAACAGCACAATGTATTGACTTTATCTCAAGTGAAGTAGTTTTCTTGATGCAGGCTTGCAAAACAGTGAATTCCACTGATGATGTAATACATAAATAATGCATGCATTTTCTTGTGCTTTCAGTGTCTTTTTCCTCACCAAAGTAAAAGTCATCCCAAAAGGAGCTTTCTCAGGATTTGACAAAGTTGAAAAAATGTACGTATTTCCATATTTAGTATGTCTGTGTTACACAATGTTTTATTAAAGCTGTTGCCTTCGCTTGGGGGCTCTTTTCTTCTCATTCCTAACCTTTCACTCTGCTTTAACTGAGCTATTGACTTACAAGACTGATATGACCACGTTCTTCATGTGGTTAAGGATCTATGAAAAACTGGAACAGAAAGAGAGAGAGAGAGAGACTACTGTTCCAAAGCAATGTTATCACTAGTTCATCTGCACAAAAGAAGGTTTTGGATAAGGGGAGTGATTAGTAGTACACGCTCAAGAAGTGAAAGGAACAAGTGATGATCATATAAGTGCACAACAATAAGAGCTAAGTGGTTCAGCTTTTAGGAAGTGGGTTACTTTTCTGTTTCCCCACATCACGGTGCATTGGTGCACCTCCAGGGGTTTCCCCAGCTTTTCTCTGATCTTTCTTTTTGCTCCATAGTTTTGGGAAGCATCACAGGAAAACCTGGATGGCTACTGTATGGATGGGAAGAATTGGATTTTTCCAGGTCACATGGCAGCCATCTTCCCTTGCATCTGTCCCCAGGGCAGTCATTTCCTATGGGGCTTTTCATTTAAAAAAAATAGGCACTAAAATGTTGTTCAGCAGTTTGACACCCGGGTGCCGCATGATGGAGTGAGCTCCCATCTCTAGTTCCAGCTCCTGCCAACCTAGCAGTTCGAAAGCAAGAAATTGCAAGTAGATAAATAGGTACCACTTCGGTGGGAAGGTAACAGTGTTCCGTGGGCCTTGGTGTTTAGTCATGCCGGCCACATGACCACAGAAACGTCTTCGGACAGCGCTGGCTCTTCAGCTTTGAAACGGAGATGAGCACCGCAACCCTAGAGTCGGATTCGACTGGCTTTCGAGCGAGGGAACCTTTACCTTTACTTTACCTTACCCTTTCCTTTGCAGGGATATAAGAAAAACGATATCTGCAAAGGAAGAGTAATAATTTAAAAAATAAAATAAAATGAAAGCTGAGAATTCAGAGAACCTGCTACACCTGTCAGTACAATAGTATACTGATGTAATGGTATTCTAGGTCCATTTTTTTGTAAAAATTGCAAATGCCCTGGTGGCCTGGGGGTGCACGATGGCCAGTTCTGGGGGACTGGAGCAGAGCAGCTGTGAGGAAACCTGCCATGTGGAAGCCTGGCACACCAGCAATGTGGAAACCAGAAAATGATGTCCCTGTGAGGAAGATGCCCCAGACAAGTTTTGTTGTTGTCTAAGGAGGAAAAACAGGAGAAAATCCTGACTTCAGCAGATTTTGGGGTAAAAATAGATGCTTCCTCTGATCCTGCCCCAGTTTTTGTTGTGATAATTGCCAGAACCAGACACAAAGTGACAGACTGGGCAACAATTACTATCTTTGATTTGTATGATCAGAAAAGTTTGCATAGTAGGGAAACTGGACAGCTGGGTTCTTAGGAATCTGAATATAGCAACCCTGTCTTTAGCACCCGGACTGGAGTGAAAAGAAGAGAGTGGGACTGGATGTGTATTACCCAGTAGCATAACTTCTAACCCTTTACAGGTGAGAAAGGTGACATGTTTGTGATACCCCTTTTCTTTGATGAAGGATTACTGCTAAGGTTGCCAGGTTTGGGTTGGGAATTCCAGGAAAACTGGGGGCAGAGGATGGGACAGGAGGAGTTTGAGGAGCAGATGGAGCTCAGCATCCACCTTCCAAAGCTGCCATTTCCTCTAAGGGAACTGATCCTTGTAGTCTGGAGGTCAATTATAATTCTGGAAAAACTCTAAGCTCCATCTGCAGGTTGGCCTCTCTCTCTCTCTCCCCCTCCCCTCAACACACACTGGAATACTTTTTCTACTGTATCTCTCCCTTATTATAATTGAATAGCAACGTTCTATATTGAACGTTCTAAATTTGGCCCCTTTAGTGTTTGGCCGGAAGAACTGTCATATGTTACAGTAGCTTGGCCTCTATTGGCTTTAAAACCAAGGAGGTGATAGTGTTTTTGGCTAGTGATGGAAGACAAACATAATTGTTCTACAGTAAGGCGTTCGAAACAAACCTCAGCAGCTGCACTGTATGAAATGATAGCTGCCCACTGTGTGAGGCTTTACTGTGCATGCATTAACATTAGCGATCACAGGCATCCAGTTCCTCCCACCCCCAAGAGGTCACTTTTAGAGTATCTGAAGAATGACAATCCTGACAACTCACACTAACAACATCAGTGCAGTGTAACAAAGCTAGGCCCTGATGGCCTGACCTGGATGGCCCAGGCTAGCCAGGTCTTGTCAAATCTCGAAAACTAAGCAGCATCAGCCCCACTGAGTACTTGGATGGGAGACCACCAAGGAAGTCCAGGGTTGCTACACAGAGGCAGGGAATGAATGTCTCTTGCCTTAAAAACAGTATGAGGGGGGTCACTTTTAAGTTAGCTGTAACTCGACAGCACTTTCCACCTCCAACAGTAAAAGTAGCGTTGAGTCCTGATTAGAGTGCAAGGTAAAGTAAAGGTAAAGGTTCCCTTGCTCGAAAGCCAGTCGAATCCGACTCTAGGGTTGCGGTGCTCATCTCCGTTTCAAAGCCGAAGATCCAGTGCTGTCTGAAGACGTTTCCGTGGTCATGTGGCCGGCATGACTAAACACCAAGGCGCACGGAACGCTGTTACCTTCCCACCGAAGTGGTACCTATTTATCTACTTGCAATTTCTTGCTTTCGAACTGCTAGGTTGGCAGGAGCTGGAACTAGAGACGGGAGCTCACTCCGTCATGCGGCAACTCGGGTCTCGAACTGCTGAACTACCGACCTTCCACAGCCTGCAGTTCAGCATCTTAACCACTTCAGCCACCTTTAGAGTGCAAGACCAAGGCTCAAACCCCCACTTTGCCATGGAAGCTGAGTGAGTGATTAATCCCTCTCAGAGGGTTGTTGTTGGGAGACTAAAATAGAGGAGGGGAGAACAATCGTGTAAGCCACTTTGGGTCCCATTGAGGAGAAATCAGGGTGTCAATGTATAATAATAATAATAATAGCAGCAGCTTTGGGCTTGATTTCCAGTATGTCATCAAAAACCATTGGCCACCAAAACAGAAGTTTGGCTGTAGACTTTGCTACCAATCCCACCTGTAGACTGTTTACTTTGCTTTAAATATCCAGAAAACACGTGGACTGGGGGTAAACTGACAAGTACTGTAGCAAATTTTTTAAAAAGTAGAAGTGACTTTCATTTGAAAATGCAGTGGTGTGCCATGGCATCTCTGTGGGGAAACCGTTTATAACGTGGCAGCTTTGAAAACAGAGGATGATGAATATGCAAATGAGACCAATCAGCATCTGTGGAGTTCTGCAGATGAGAAGTAGCAATGAAATGTGAAATAGCTCACAAATCAAAAATATCACCCATAAAACATTCATTGGAAATATTCATGATAATGTAGGGATACAAGCTATATAATCAAGTGATATATTTGCATATAAAAAAGAAGACCCCTTGTGTGAAATCCTCTCCCCCTCCCCCGCCCTATAGGCTCATGCACAAAAAAAGAAGATTAAAATCAACGGTAGGCTATTTAAAGCAAACGGCTATTAATAATGTGATGCCTCCATGTGGTAAAATGCATTTTGCCTAGAGTATACAAATTAGATACTTCAATACACATACAACATACTGTGTTTGCACATAGTTGAAATGCTAAAAACTCCCTCAACAGATATATTCACTGCAGAGGTTTAGTGAATTAAAAATTTCATGACTATGAGAGGGGAAAACGTCTTCAGATAGGCTCTCAAGGACCCATGTGCAATGCCTAGCTACAGCAAACAGAGTTAGATGGAAACTTTTATTGCATTGAAATTTGCAATGGAAAATGTCTTTTCCTCGGTTGGGAGCGGCAAGGGATATGTACTAGGAAAAGATCCTGACTAATCTTCTCACTGTGGGGTGGGAGCTTCAGCTACAAAAATGGTGCTGGGTGTGTCAGTTGGGGAAGATCTGCAAACCTTGAGGAAAATGTTGCACTTCCATGGAAACAAGATACAATGAGCCTCTGACTCCTCACCTTTTCATTCTTTCAGACTCTTGTGTCTAAAGCATTTTCTAGCAGTGTGTTTGATAGGACCTATATAGATAACACACTATTTTCAGGGGTAGCCAGGTGCTGCTTTTTCATCTGACACAGGAGAAGTTAGGCCAAGGTTGCCAGGACCCCTCCAAAGACTGGGAATCCCCCCTCCTCAGCTTTTGTTTTCTACCGCTTAATTAAAAAAAAAAATGGCCATCAGGCTGATGGCATGACATTTCTTCCTAGGGAAACCTGGAAGAGATGTCAATCCACTCTAGCGTTTTACCATGGAGTTTCCACCAATTCTTGGACTACTATGATGTCATTTCCAGGTTTTCCTAGAAGTGACGTTGCCCCATCAGAATACAGAATTCTTGTATCCTAGCTCCCTCCACACTGCTCTTCTTCCTTACACAGCAAGCCCATAATCTACTTCATTTCAACTAACTTCCAGCAAGCAATATGGCCAGTGACAGCCCCAGGTTTTTTCGCCCACTAGGCGAGGATACATTCTGGTGCCCCCCCCCGGGTGGGATGGGGGCGGGTGCTGGAGCCACAGTGGGCGGGCTGAGGGGGTGAGCTGCAAATGCATGCGGGGGAGTGGGATTGCTGGGTTCCTAGGATGAAAAACTGGTAGAAAAATAGGTGTGTGTACATTACCAGTTTACTTCCACCCTATTTAATAGGGAAAGCACTAAAAGCATCTGTTCTGGTAAACTACTGTGTGTATTTTTGCCTTTTGGAGAATGTCCTTTTAAAAGTTGGTTGCTAGAGCAGTTATTCTTTAGGTTGTACACCCCTCCCAAGTCTCTTGCACTTCCATCTCTGAATGGGGTACAGATGCATCTTGGAGACCGCATGACTGTTGATTCATTCACTTGAACATTTAAAGGCCCCATGCTGTGCACAGCCGGCCATTTCACATGCTGCAGATGCTAAGGTATTTTTTGAACTGTGATAGCATATTGTCAGATAATTATATTTTTCTAATATATCTGTAAGAAGAGAACAAACACCATTTTGGCTTCTAAATCAGCAGGTTTTTTCGCCCACTAGGCGAGGATACATTCGGGTGCCCCCCCCCGGGTGGGATGGGGGCGGGTGCTGGAGCCACAGTGGGCGGGCTGAGGGGGTGAGCTGCAAATGCATGCGGGGGAGTGGGATTGCTGGGTTCCTAGGATGAAAAACTGGTAGAAAAATAGGTGTGTGTACATTACCAGTTTACTTCCACCCTATTTAATAGGGAAAGCACCTGTTTCCTTGTTATCTGTTCTGGTAAACTACTGTGTGTATTTTTGCCTTTTGGAGAGTGTCCTTTTAAAAGTTGGTTGCTAGAGCAGTTATTCTTTAGGTTGTACACCCCTCCCAAGTCTCTTGTACTTCTATCTCTGAATGGGGTACAGATGCATCTTGGAGACCGCATGACTGTTGATTCATTCACTTGAACATTTAAAGGCCCCATGCTGTGCACAGCCGGCCATTTCACATGCTGCAGATGCTAAGGTATATTTTGAACTGTGATAGCATATTGTCAGATAATTATATTTTTCTAATATATCTGTAAGAAGAGAACAAACACCATTTTGGCTTCTAAATCAGCGGCGAACAGGATACTGCAGAGTAATTAGTACAGCATACTATAGACAGAGTAGACTACTAAGATGACTGAGCAGGGGGCACGATAGAGATTTATAAAACTATGCATGGTGCAGAGAAAGGGGGGAGAGTGATTAGAACTCAGTGTCTACTAATAAAATTGATGGAAAGTATACCCAGAGACAAAACAAAATATCTCTTTATGCACTGCATATTTAGCTCAAGGAATTCACTGCCACAGGATGTAGGGATGGACAGTCACTTGTGTTTGTGTGTGTAAAGTGCCATCTGGTCACAGCTGACTTAGGGTGACTTTAGCAAGGGGCTTCAAGGTAGTGAGAAGCAGAGGTTGTTTGCCATGGCCTTCCTCTGCAGAGCCTTCCTTGTTGGTCTCCCGTCCAAATACTGACTCTGCTTAGCTTCCAGGATCTGATGGGATCAAGTGATACCATGCCACCTTCCCTCCTGGCCACTAATTTGATGGTGGTGGAAAGTGCCATCAAGTCACAGCTGACTTATGGAGACCCCATAGGGTTTTCAAGGCAAGAGACATTCAGAGGTGGTTTGCCATTGCCTGCCACTGTGTAGTGACCCTGGTGTACCTTGGAGGTCTCCCATCCAAATACTAGCCAGGATGGTCCCTGCACAGATCTTAGGGCAGACCCTGCTTCCGAGATCTGATGAGAATGGGCTAATGTCCAGGTCAGGGTGGACACTGACTTAGATGACTCTGGCCCCGGTCACACGTAAGGTTTTGGGCCGGGAGAAGGACGGTTCGGGGATAAAAGGGATCAAGCAGATTAACTGTGGAAAGTGGCTATTATCCATGTTGGCTGAATGAATCCTCCAGGCTCAGAAGCAGTATACTTCTCAGTACCAGTTTCAAGGATGTAACTATGAGGGAAAGCTTATTGTGCCTTATTGTGAACTTCCCAGGGAACATATTGTAAAAAAGGGAAGGGGGAACTCAATACCAAAATTGAATTAGGTACCTTGAAGGTTGAGCTGAAACAATATAAAAACAAATTAAACAAAATAAATCAATTTATTATATGGTGCACTTTAACTACAAATTTAAAACTTTAGACCTTTAATTTAGCCTCTAGATTCAAAGCCCCTGAACTAAGCAGTCCTCATTGTACAATATATAATACACATGAATATCCCAAAGTTGATGATATACAAACAGTGAACAAAACTGAATGTGTTTTCGCACTGTGGTCACAAATACTTACATATGCATACACAACCAAGAACAAGTGTTTGTACACTAAGCCAAACCAGGGAAATCACTATGGGAAACAAATTGCTGGTCCCTTGTTGTGACCTAGTAGAACTCTTCTTATGTTCTTAGACCATTCAGACAAGACAGTTCAAGTAATGATCTTTGATATGGAGATATGTTAATTAGTTTTTGTATCCGAGCAGTATTGGAAAATATATCATAAAGGAAGTGATGTACAAACAGTGAACAGTGTGTTTCGGCACACAAAGTGTGGCTCAGTTGCTAAAAGATTCCTGGGCTACCCAGTCACCCCAAAATATCTTTCCCCCCCCTTCTAAAAACGAGTCAGTGTTTAAATTTAGATTTAGCGACCCATTGTACTTTTATTTTCACCTGGCTTATTTTACTCACCTTGAGGGGAACTAGAAGCATCTGAACAGCCCAGGGTTGCCAGCTCTGGGTTGGGAAATACCTGGAGATTCAGGGGTGGAGCCTGAGAAGGGCGGGGTTTGGGGAGGGGAGGGGCTTCACTGGGTTATAATGCCACAGAGTCCAGCTCCCAAAGCAGCCATTTTCTCTATGTGAACTGATCTCTGTTGTCTGGAAATCAACTGTAACCCCAAGAAGAGATCTCCAGCTACTACCTGGAGATTGGCAACCCAAGAACAACCCAATGATCCGCCTTCCCTCGGAAAGTAAAATCAATTAAACTGGCTCAGATTATAATACTGGGATTCATTCAGACAAACATCTAGAGACTGGGGGAGGGTTACTGAACCCTCAGGGATGGGAACACTAGTGTACACAAGTGCGCACTAACGACACATTTAAATGGCAGTCACAAAGGCAAAATAAGAAGAGTGGTTTACAAGGGGAAAGTACCAGAAATCAGGAACTGACAATTTTGTTCTAACATCTGGAGTGATATGTATTCTCTATCTCTTCTGTGATAATCATCACTCAATGGAAACTTACTTTAAAGTTCTTAAGGGCTGTTACAGAATTTAACCAACCACACTCTCCACTTTATACTGTTTTTTCTTATATTGTCTTAAGCAGCCATTGTGGTCGAACCTTGTCTCTTTTATTCAGCCGGGCAAAGAATGTGCATTCATAAACGTCCTCAGGAGTACTATGCCTCTGACCCAAATATTGAAATGCACAGTGAAGCCCATATCTACGGTGTGGTCTCACATTCACAAGGGTGTACTTTCAAAGAGCAACTATTTGTGTGTTACACTCCTCATTTACATTACTCAAGATTATGCATAACTCCCTCTCTGTCTTGAGGCCAATAAGCATACTGCTGAATTTTCATGACTCTGAATATGCATTTTCTCTTAGGCGACAGAGAACGGCCTTCTATGCTTTTTTTCATAAAAAATATTTTTGAAACTTTCCATCATTAACACCGGAGATGGTACAGATAGTTAAATGGTCAACTGGAAGCCAGTGGACCAGATCAATATCTATTTTTAACTGGGTGCGTTCATCTGAATATGCATTTTCTCTTAGGCGACAGAGAACGGCCTTCTATGCTTTTTTTCATAAAAAATATTTTTGAAACTTTCCATCATTAACACCGGAGATGGTACAGATAGTTAAATGGTCAACTGGAAGCCAGTGGACCAGATCAATATCTATTTTTAACTGGGTGCGTTCAGACGGGGTATAAACTGCTGCGGTTCCAGTCGGTGCAATTTGATCCGGAAGAAACGGGATCACACTAACCTCCTGACTGTGCAGCACATCGTGATATGCCCGTTCACACTACCGACGCGCAGCAGAGCACGTCGGTGGTTTTAAAAAAATTTTTTACATTTTGCACATGCGCATAGGCAGCCATCCACAGAGTTGAGATCTTCACGCAGGCGCAGAACACCCCGTCCCGAAAAGCGTGCCCTGAAGCGAAGACTTCCCTTTAAACCTTTACAGTGAAAAGGGCCTCTGTGAGGTCCCAAACTCGTCCGCTGTCTAAAACTAAACATCTTTTTTAAAAAATAAACGCCGGGGCGAAGCTTTCCCAAGCGCACATCCGAGGAGGCTTTTTAAAAAATGGCAGTCGAAAAGCGGAAGCCTCGGGTTTCCGAACAGCAGTGGCTCTACACCGGTGGAGAGCAATCAGACGGGGTAATGCAGTTGGAACTGGTGCACTCAGGATACTACCACTTGGGGACCTAGTAGCAGAATACAACGGTTAAAGGCTGTTTGCAACAGTTAGGGACAGAAGGCAGATGTTTACTGTGTGATTGCCCGTAAGTACACCGATTCCAACCGGCATCTATACCGGCATAAATGCCCCATCTGAACGCACCCAGTAGTGCTAGCGAATCATTAGAGGTTTGCACTGTCTATCTTTCTATCTATCTAGTACTGCTCAGACGGCTATCACCAGGGCCGGCTTGCCCACTAGGCGAACTAGGGGCTTGCCTAGGGTGGGCTGGCCTTCAGGGGTGCCAAACTGCGCCCCGCCCCCCCAAACCCCCACTGCCGCCCTAACCGGGCGCCCGTCCCTCTCACGCGCAGGGCCGGGGTCAGTTTGCCCTTAGCAACTCAGGAGCGCCCGGTGGAGGGAGGCGGGGAAGCTTTTGCCGGGGAACCCGCGGGCGGTGCGTGGGGGGCCTGGTACGTGGGCGGCCATGGCTCTGCACTTCAGAGCTG
>NW_015177013.1:55793-78288 GCF_001447785.1 Gekko japonicus
CTCACCCGCCCTCCCCCTCCCCCCTGGGGGGGGAGGAGGAGGCAGCAAAGGGTCTCCAGGCCCCACCGGGAGGTTGGCATCTGCGTCTGCGTAGGGCACAGAAGCACCTCGAGCCGGCCCTGGCTATCACCTTAAGCAGAAATTAGAACCAAAGAAAATATTTTAAAAGATCTTACTCAGTATTATTTCTCTTATATTTGATTATTGTGCCTATGAATTTTGCCACTGAGAGGGTGACACGATCATTGGTATCCGATAGTAGCCATGACACCTGGGCTTGCACATTTAGCAGTTCCATATCTTTAAGTAAAGGGATGACTAAATTATCCCTCAACTCATTGAATATAGGGCACCCCATAATCATATGTTCAATGGTTTTGATTGTATGATATGAGCATCTGCATGTTCTACTACAGTATGATACTTATATCTGCTCTCCAAAACTGTCGAGGGAGGTTTGCACTGTCATTGCCCACTGGATCAGAATCCACTACCCAGGAACTCTAGCCCACCTCCTCTTTCTGACCATAACACTTTTTCAAGAAGAATGCTGATTCAGATTCTCAGTCACTCAATCAATAGTTGGCTGCAGGCTGGAAAACTATCCCGTTGCATGTAGACAACTATAGCTTTAGTTGCTCTAGGATTCAGTTCTGAGTCTGACATATGCTTTAACTCTCAGAATTTTTCTGGAACTGGGACCAAAGGAACTTGGGTTGAAATCCCCACTCTGCAATGAAAAACAGTGATCTTAGGTCTGCTGCTGCTCAGTTTAACTTACTTTACAGGATTGTTGAGAAGATATAATGGGTTTGTGTGTGTGTGTGTGTGCATGCGCTTGCATGCCTGGAAGTCATGGTGACTTCTGGCAACCCCTAGTGGGGTTTGGACATTTCAAAGAGGTGGCTTGAATGCCTGTCTCTGCATCCTCCTGAGCCCTGGGATTCCTTGGAGGTCTCCCTTCCAATTACTTCCCAGGGTCAGTCCTGCTTAGCTTCTGAGATCTGTCAAGATCGGGCTTCCCTAGGGCTGCCAAATGCCCCCGGGGGGCGTAATTCCCCCCGGTTTCGAGCCCCGATTCCCGCTCCTGCAGAATCGGGGCCCGGGGGAAACCCCACCCCCGCGTCCGCGTCACCCGGAAATGACGTTGGACGCTGGGGGCGGAGCCACGCCATTTGAGGGGAAAACTCTTTGAGGGGAAAACTCTTCCACCCGGAAGAGGACGCTGGCCGGGAGCCCCACGCTCCCGGCCAATTTCGATTTGGCAACCCTAGGCTTCCCTGGGCTATCCAGGTCAGGACATGAAGATATAATGGGAATGGGGAAACCATATCAGCCACCTTGGGCTGGAGCTCTTTGGAGAAGGGATACAATAATGTAAATATCTGTGCTGTACCGTCTCGTTGGGAAGACTGGGCCTAGTCTTCTGTCTGGTAAGTATCAACAATGTTGGCCCTTGCTGGGAATGAACTACCCTGCCCCTAAACTTGACCATCGGCAAAAGTGACTCTAGGGGAGTATGGATGGTAACATTCTGCCTTATTGAAGCAAGAGTAATGCAAGGCTGTGGCTTTTAAAAACTGTTTTTTCCCTTCCATCACTCTTCTGATCAGCAAATCAAGCACCTGGTAGTCTGTTTTCTTCTCACCAAGGCCTATCAGTGGGGAGAGACCTTGACCATTGTGCCACTAGTACAGTTCCTTGCAGAAATAACAAAATGGAGCTGATCCTTTTGTTGTTGCTGCCAATAACTCACAGCTGCTGCCAAAGAGCAGAGCTTTCCTGACTTGTTTGTTTCAAAACTTTTGACATTAACAGAGCAAAAATGTTGCTCATAAATGGAAGCCTATTAATTTCTGACCCCAAGAACTGCCCCTCCCAAACTTTCATACGATTCAAAGTCACGCTGCTATGGTTGCCATTTTTTAACCTGGCAAATTTTAAGTAGTCCAGTAACTTTGAAAAGTCTGTCACTTATTGAAAGTGCAGAGAAGCTGCATCCACCACAGGCAGCTGGCCCCCTGGGGCTTTTCCCAGTTTCCACAGTGGCCAATCTGCTTCTGCATCCACCGCTACATTAGGATGTTCATACTGTATCAGTAGCACTTTTTTCTATGTTATGTCACTGAATTTTGAAAGCTATCACAATTCCCTATTAAAATTGACTTATTTTTCAACTTTTTTTCTTTTTTGCATTAACATCACATAAAAGTTCTCTGTGAGGCAGATTTTCCTGCCAAAACACTGTTTCCCACTCTGACTGAGCAGCCTCTTAGTATGGTATTTGAATGATAGAATTATAACTTTCTGCAGGTCCCACTCTGTGATAGAGAAGTTATTTGGCTTTTGCCCAGCTGGGAGATTTGTAACTCAGCAGGAGCCCTCTTATAAATCCCTTTTGGAAATGACACTTGACACAAAGTAACGTTCAAACAGAAAGGTCAGTTTTATTGAACAGGCACAGTTGCATTAGGAATAGGACTGGGAATGAGTTGAGGTAAATTTGTTTGTTTATACAATGATCAATAACAGCAATGAAAATGAAACAAACCCAAACTGATGGCAAATGATAACATATGTATTTTTTTAAAATGACCCAAGTGACTGTACTGACTCATTTGCCAACCCAATCTGCTAAAGAAGGTCATGAGGGTTTCCCCCCCTCTAAAGAGTCTTATTTACATTTACAACTCTCAAATATGGGCTAGTCTAAGAAATTGTCTAGGGAGACCCCCACTAATTGTTCACTTAGCAAGGATTTTAACTTAGATGTCTCTGGTCCAAATGCAGTACTTGCTGAACTGCAATACAACAATGGCCCCTGAAGGGAGCATCATGTTACAACCAGGCTGTGGCTATGGGTGGCATCTCTAGAGAAGTGCTTATCTGATGGTGAGGCTTATCCCAGCTAGAACTACTGCTTGGCAAGTTTAAGAGAGCCAGTTTGGTGTAGTGGTTAGGAGCGTGGACTCTAATCTTGGAGAACTGGGTTTGATTCCCTACTCCTCCACATGCAGCTGCTGGTGTGATCTTGCGTTAGTCACAAGTTCTAGCAAGAGCAGTTCTTCAAAGAGCTCTCTCAGCCCCACCTACCTCACAGGGTGTCTGTTGTGGGGAGAGGAAGGGAGGGAGATTTTAAGCCGCTCTGAGACTCCTTTGGGTAGTGAAGGGCAGGGTATAAATCCACTCTCCTCCTCCTCCTCTTCTTCTTCTAGGTTAAGAATCCAGGTAAAAGTCGGAAACTAGGTGTGTTAGAGGATGTAATATAATTCATACGTTCCAATTCAATAAATAATTTTAGAAAGTCTCTTAGCTGAACCAAAATTAAAGAGGAGTGGAACAGAGCAAAATGCTAGTACAGGAGTGGAGCAGAATGGGAGAAATCCTTCATTTCCAGTAGAGGCATACTGGAACAGGCCCGTAGCCAGAATTTTTTTAAAATTTGGGGGGCCTTTAAATATGTTGGGGCCACCCCACACAGAGACCCCCACACACCCCCAGGGAGCACCACAAATAAAATTTAAAAATTGGCCATCGGTGGGCCTGGGTTGGATGGGAAGTCCATCCTTGATGGGAAGTCGGTGGGCCTGAGCCCCGAGATGCCCCACTGTAGCTACAGGCCTGTACTGGAGTCCTTTGTTTACATGGGTGAAAGTAGAGGGTTATAGTCAGAGACACATGTTGCCACAGGACTTAGTGTTGACTATTAGTTTAGATGTCTTTGAATCTGGGTTGTACAAATGCATGAAGGAAAGGTTAAGCAATAGATAGTGATGATTGTGGCTTAATGGGAATTCCATGTTTGGATGCAGTGTGCCTCTAAATACCAGTTGCTGATGGAAGCATAGGCTTGCCAAGTCCCCCTGGGGGGCGGGGCAACCCCCGCCCCAGAGGCCCATTCCCTGGCGGCAGCAGATCAGGGCCCGGGGGAACCCCACCCCCACGTGCACGTCACCAGGAAGTGACGTGACGACGCTGGACACACTGGGGGCGGGGCCACGGCCATCTGAGGGAAAACTCTATGGGAGTCCCCCGCTGCGGCGATTTTTTCAATTGGCAACCCTATGGAAGCAGCAGCAGGAGACTTTGACCTCTGTGCCCATTCTAAAGGTCTTTCAGAGCATCTGGTTTGCCACTGTAAGAAACAGAATGCAGTGTTAGATGGACCATTGGTCTGATTCAGTAAGGTTTTTTGATCTTCTTGTAAAACCATTACATAGGTTTCCCAATTGCCTGTGTGTGGCAGGGAATTCCTCACCTCCAGACCCAATCTTCCACCTTCAAGAAATTGAGTAGTGAGAGAGAAAAAATGTCCTCCATAGTGATGATCTAGGAATTTCCCCTAGTCTCTATGGTTTTTACATAGAGATTAGGGGAAATGCTTAGAGAATCACCCAGAAGTGACATTGCATCCTCCCCAAATGGCACCCTTTCTAGGCACTGCCCTCAAAATCTCCTGGAATCTGCCATCTCTTGCCTTGTTGTGACCACAGTGTATGACACAAAAGTTTGGATCCCTCTGTATTATGTCCTGAACCACAGCCCATTAACTTCTTCCAAAGAACTGTGTACCTGTGAGCTGAACCCACTGCTGTCTGTATAACCTTGCCCTGGGTTGAGTTTCTTAGTGGCAGCAAGAAACTGGCTTTTCCATATATATAGATGCTATTAATTTCAGCACTCCTAATCTATGCCCAAATGTAAAGAATAAAAACAACATTCCTCTCTTTAAGGCCCTGTATATGTTTCTGCGGGGGGGAAAGCAGCATGGTATAGCCCAGTCTTGCCATATCTCAAAAGCTAACCAGGGTCACTACTTGGATGGGAGACCACCAAGCAAGACCCTGCAGAGGAAAGCAATAGCAAACCAACTCGACTTAATCCCTTGCCTTGAAAACCCGGTGAGGTAGCCCTAAGTCATTTGTGACTTGATGGCACTCTGCACACATATACCTTTCTCATGTTGCTATTATTTGGATATTTTTTTTATGTTGTACAATTAACAAAAAAAAACCAAAACCACTTTTGTGCAATTTTTTTTAAAAAGTCTTTTGTCTCTGAGAGGAAAATTATTCTGTTGTCCACTCTTTTTCTCTGATGTGCTGTTGCCTTTTAACAAAATCCATAGCATTTGTTCTGAAGATGACCTTGTCTAATCACATTGATTGTGAGCAGCTGAAGGCTAATTGGGAGACAAGTTGCTATGGTAATTCCTGGGTCATGCACCAAAGAAACAATGCGGGTATTTTTAAAACTACTTATGGAAGTTGGCTAGAAATATATGGAAGCTTTAGAAATTAAGAAATAATTCATTCAAATTAATTCTGAATTTCTACCAAGAATATGATATGCAATAGAGGAAGTCCCCCCCCCCTTGCTGCTACCCCTGTTTTGTTGCTTTCATATTCCAACTTTCAAAAGTCCATGCAGCTTTAGGATGAATGCATTAAGAAATTAATTTAGCCGCAAGAGACTTTTGGGTAAAACTTCCCCTCTTTCCTCCCTAAAGTTTCAGTTGGGACTGAGTGGCTGTACATTTCCACTTAATAGACAAAGGCTTGATGAGCTACACATTCTAATCCCTTGGGGGCAGTGTGGGCGGCTAGGCTATAAATAAATGGTCCATGAGACAGAAACAGTTGTGATTTCTTTGTTTCTCCTTGCACTGCCATAGGGAATAGTGGAAGATGGTGGGTTTATACTGAATGGGGTGGGAGGCAAGATCTGACTACAGTGAAAAAGCAGGAACCCTTCCACACCATGACTGGAACCAGCAACAGTGGTGGGTTGAAGAGGGACTGCAACAAGAAGTATTTCAATGAAGACCTGTTTCCTACTGCAGTTGATTAATAACTTCTGCTAAAGTTTTGGAGACACAACAGCTCACCTTCCCTTTTTCTGTTGTGTGAGTTCGTTTAGCATGTAGGGCTCCTCCCACAAAAATGTGGCTTAAAAGAACGAATCTCTGACATACTTATTTTTCTGGGAGTGTTGATTAATGGGAGTTCATGAGCAGATTTTCCTAAAGTTCACAGGTCCTTTCCGCATTTGCCTGCCACTCTGGATTTTCTCAGTGTTTGAGTCGAGGCAATTTAAGTCCATGGCAAAACAGCATCCAAAAAAACCCCCCCAAACGGGGCAACAGCAGGCTGAACCTGGGCCAACCACTGCAGGGAAGTAGTGTAATGTAGAATGGGGGGGGGAATAAAAAGATTTTAGTACAGAATTGCTTGGAAGACACTGTGGTGAACATGGATTAAAAGGAGAGTGTGGAAGGAGACACTATTCATTCAACAGTTCTTAATGAACTCAGATGTGAAATATTTCATATTTAAAATGTGTACTTATTTCAAAGTTTAGTGATAAAGGGATATTACCATTTTTAGAAGGATCAGGGACAAGAAGGGATTTCGCTTGTCATACTTTGGTCTGTTTGATGCCAGGGAAAAGATTGCCAGGTAAACTGTTTCATTGTCTTTCATGTAGTGGTCACACAGTGCTGTCATCATAAACTTTGGGGGGACAATGATCTGGTATGGATGCTTTAACAAATGTCACAGTTCTTGTCCCTTCCTGGAAAGCATTTGGAAAACTGATTGAGTCATGACCTTAACTGATTGAATCACAAAAATCACCATCTAACCATGGCATATACTAGAATGATTACCATCAACTCAGGTAATTGCCATCTTACACTGTACTGTGGTAAAGGGGTGGTGATAGAGATGTCTTTGATAATGATTGGCTAAACTGCTCTGATGTAATTGAAAAAGTGAACAGCAGAAGGGTCTTAGCACCTCCACTTTCATTGGATAAACTGTTCTAATGTGGTAGCATCACAGTACTAGTGGAGAGAGATGGAAGGAAATGAAAAATGAAGACGGGAGTCAGAAAACTTAAGAGAATGAGGGACAGTGAATGTAGGGGAGGTTTAAGAAATAAGATAAAGTTGATTGGGGATGTGAAATCCCACTGACAGTAGCAGGAACAACTAAGTATACTAAGGGGACCCACGCAAGGGTTTTTAAGCAGTAACCAAAGCCTAACACGGGCACACCCTGTCACGGTTCTTGTTAAATTGGGGTCAGATGTGGGAAATGTTTGATTTGAAGATATGTTTGATCTAAACTGCAAACTGTTATCTTAACATTGTTTTAATTGTAGCATTTTAATTGTGGTATACCGCCTTGAGCCCATCCAGGGAGGGTGGTATATAAATCAAATAAATAAGTAAATCAGCTGATATTCAAATCAGTGTTCAGAAGGCTTTTTAAAAACCCACTGAATATAACTGTTTTCAATCAAGAATATAATTGAATATGTAATGTAATTTGGAATAGTAGATTTAAATGCAGTTCTTTGTTTTGAGGACAAGGAAAACACTACACAGCCGCTGTAAAATTCATCTCCATGCCTGAAAGGAGATGGATGGGTCTAAGGAGAGGATTCTCACAAATTATGGCACATCAATCTCCAGTTCTAACATATTTATTACCTATGTTGTCCCTTCCCCCAACCAAAACAGATGATAACCAGGAACTAACTGTCATTCTTTTGATCTGTTAAAAATGTGTCCTCGCTATTTTGCATGCTAATTTAACAAACCACTCCTATATAGACAACTATGATATGTAATTCCATTTCATTGTCTGACAAAGTGTGCTTTGCACACGAAAGCTCACACCTTGAATAAAACTTTGTTGGTCTTAAAGGTGCCACTGAACTCTAAATTTGTTCCCCCCCCCAGCTTGCCATGGTGTTTCCCTCCCCACCCTTTGTAAACAACTATCTTTTTCCTGTTACATTGTAAGACAAAGATAATAATTACTTGAAACCTAGCATGTTTGGAAATAAAAATGATCACTTTAAGTGGGGTTTGTATTCAAGGAGGTAGGAATCATTCACTTGTTCAGCTTGGGTAAATTGCAGGAGACAGCTCATAAACTTGAAGACATGTTTGTTTGTTTGTTTTTATAGGAAATGTTTTGGAAGTAGTTGGGGTTTTTTTAGTTTTGTTTAATTTACCATTTTAGGGGGTTTTTAAAAAAAAAGTCCTTGAAATATACTGTGTTGCTGTAAAACACCTGCTGTTCCCAGCTTCATCATAATGTGTAATGTAGTGGAATTAGCAATAGAACTTCCTCTTAATGGTGTTTCTTGGTGTGAGTGGGTAATTTATGTACTTTTTTGCATTTTCCATTCACCCTGTATGTTTTATAAGGTTAGTTAAAGTGTGATTCTTCTGTTTCTTCCTTGCCAGAAAAAAAATGTTATCAGTTTACCTCACTCTGACATCTCAGTAGGCCAAGATATATATATAGGGATTATGCAGATCAGTTATCAGTTGCCATTAATATCACTACCAGTGTTCACGCTTTATACTAGCAATGTAGTTAGGTGTTTAAGTGCTGTACAGCTGGGCTGACTACTCCTCCACTTCCAAATCCTGCTCCAAAAGATCCGTTTTTCTCAGCACAACATGGTGGTTACTGTGGTATAAATACCCTGGTTAAAAACCAGTAGGGATGTCAGCTTGTTAAAAATGAGGAGAGGGTCCACAGCATAGAGGCAGAATAGGTGCCCTTTCATTCTTGGGCTCCTGGTTCAGTCCCCACACCTGGAGGTGAAAGGGTCATAAGTAGAAGGCTGAGGAAGTTCCTTCATGAGCCCCTCAAGGGCCAAAACCAACTACAATAGACCATACTCAGTAAGATGAGACAGTGTCTGACTCACTATTAGGCAGCTATATAAGCAGATTAATTGAACACCTACCTTTAGCTAGGGTTGCCATCAACCTGGAGGAAAAATGTCTTGCCCCTTTAACAGCAGGGAATGACCAGTTGTGTGGAAAAGAGCAGCTGGAGTAACATTGCCTGGTAAATGACTTACCATTAAACCTCTGTTAAAGGGACAGGACATTTTTTCTCCAGGTTGTTGGCAACCCTAGTTTTAACCAATTACTCAGTTGATTAAATTTAAATAAACTAGCGTATTACCAAATCTTTGGCATAGGTTCCTTTTTGTGATACTGATGTAAGTGTAAGATAACATTAATACACCCAAGCTATTATGTAACCCATATGCAGCAGAAAGAGTCAGAATTAGGAATGAGGTAGTAAAGTGCAGGGATGGGCACAAACTGGGAAAATATGGTTCATGGTGTATGCAGTAGGGATGTGCATTTGGTTCGGACAAACCGGAAAGAACACTGAATAATGCCTATTCAGCATTATTCAGACATGCCGAAAGCCTAATCAGATTCCCTAGTCTGATTCTGCTGTCCGAACAGGGATTCCCCGAATGGATGCCATATAATCCACATTCATTCGGAGAATCTCTTTGCTAGGCGGGGAAGGCATGGGGAAAGATTTAAAATGCCTCCCTGCTCTGTACAGGCCTTTCCCGGCTGAAGTGGGTGGGCCGGAAAAGGCATGGGGGGGCATTTAATATGCCTCCCTGATCTTTCCAGGCCTTCCCTGGCTTGCCCGCTTCAGTTTTTAAATGCCTCCCCACTCTCTCCAGGCCTTCCCCGACTCGACCACTTTGGTGGGCAGGCCAGGAAAGGCAAGGGAAGGCATTTTAAATGCCTCCCCACTCTGTACAGGCCTTTCCTGGCTCACCCACTTTGGCCGGCGGGCCGGGAAAGGCAGGGGGAGGCTGACTCTCCTCTACCTGCCCTCCAAGTTTTGTGAGGATTGGATTTATGGGGTCCAAATTATGGCCCCAAAAGAAGGTGCCCCCATTCTTCATTGTTTCCAATGGAGGGGGGGGAAACAGGAAAAAAAAGGCAAGGGCGATAGAAGCCCAGCAGAATGGAATCAAAGCCCCAGGGAATCTCTGCAGTAGAAACTGAAGGTGCGGGGGCATATTTGCAGGCCCGTGCAAAGGGCCCAGCAGAACTAGTGCCATTGTGGCTCTACAAACCCAACAGGACTAAGGTCAAGCCAGGAAAGTGCTTTGGGGAAAAATGTCAGGCACAGGTTGAAAAGTGTATAGAATGGACTACCTGCAAGCTACATGCACCAAATGCACAGGGAACCTCAGCCTGGGCAGACCACCCCCAGCCAGTCATTGGAAGCAAGGCGAGCACCCCCCTACACTCAGAGCCCCCTCCAAGTTTCCAAAGACAGGTTCTGAAGGACAGAAAGGCAGACATCCCCAGAATTTTGACAGGGGCTCCCCAAAGTTACCCCACGACAGCATAGTGGCTGCCCCAGCCCCACTAGACCAGTGGTAATCTGAGTTTTCAATTTAAAGTGATTAGTGATGCAACAACAGAAAGGCAGACATGATGAGATACTTCCAACAGGGACTCCCCAGAGTTATCCCATGACAGCTTGGTGGGCACCCCAGCCCCACCAGATCAGTGGAAATCAGAGTTTTCCACTTAGAGATGCCAACCATGGCAGAAAGGCAAACATCCAACAGGGCCTCCCCAAAGTAACCCACTGACAGCTTGGAGGGCACCCCAGCCCCACCAGACCAGTAGAAAGCAGAGTTTTTCATTTAAAGTGATCATGGAGGATGGCCATGGAGGAGATGATATCCTGCCACGCACTCTTCTGCTCCACCAAACGTGCAATCATGGCAGAGTTCCAGCAGGTGGGTAAGTCCAGGATGAGCAGACACCCCCCCTCCTCCTGCCTCTCATGTAGCAGACACCAAGACTTGATGCTGTGCGAGAAGTGGGTGGCCAGGTTCTGGTAGGTCTCCAGCAAGGCCCACATCTCAAGGATGGCAGAATCCCAGGTGGCCCTGACAGTGTTCCCCAGCCTCAGAGCATCCTTGACCACTAGGTGAAGCGTGTGCACCAGGCAGATGATGCTCTTGAGGCATGCAGCCTTCATCACTACCAGCATGTTGGCACTGGCATCCATGACCATATAGCCATGGACAATGTTGCCACCAATCACCCACACTCTCAGACTCCTCTGTATCATGGCAGTGATGTTTTGCACTGTGTGGTCTGCATCCATCCCCTGAGCATGGAGAAGAACCACTTTGTAGTCCAGTGGCAGGAATGTCCCCTCTTGGGGCCTGGGCCATGCCCTGACAGTCCGAATGGATAAGTCCTCTGATTGCCACCAGTGGGCAGTGAGGGAGAGGTAGCCATGCTGCTAGCTGCTCCAGAGGTCTGCCACGGTTTTGCCTTTCACTCTGGAGAGCTTACCCTTCACTATTGCCACTGTGGAGTGATGCATGGTGGGCAAGCATCCTAGAAAAGGCTATGTCCTTCATGTGGAAGATGGGTTGGCCATCCACAGCAATCATCTCACTATGAGGCAAGTGACTGCTTCCTGGGCCCTCCACATAGCCCTTCTGGATGGCACTGTTGGCATCCCTGTGGGAATGACCTCTTGGAGGGTGGCCTGCCTTGATGTCCTGCCCTCAGCACCCTGAGTGTGGGGAGCCTTTCTTGGAGGGGCCTCCTGATCCCCTTCCACTTCTCCCTGCTGAGAGGGAGTTGGCCTCTTCTTCCTCCCACTAGCCACCACTCTTGCCCCCAGTGGGAACATCACTGGGGGCACCTTTTGCAGGTTCCTGCAGAGGACGGAAGAGGAGGAGTGTTGGGGTTTGCACCCCTTGGGACATGGGTGTGGCATACCTGGCACTCTGCCACATAGGGGTCACTGGGGAAGGTGTGGAAATGTTTCCATAATGTGGTCTGGAAATGATAACCCAGGACTGGAGAAGGTGGGAGGAGGGACAGCTGCTTTCTGGTACTGGACTGGGAGGGGCCATGGAGGTGTGTACTAGAGGCAGGAGCAGCAACAGGGAGTTGTTTAGGAGGGGAGGATACCCCCCAATCACTGCTCACAGAGACTTCTCTGAATAGTAGTAGCACTTGCTGGTTTTTGGGCAGTGCTAACAACTCTTTGTCCTCTGTGGAGAGTCCCAGGAACAGATCAGGGGAAGGAGGCTACGAGACCTCTGGTGATACCCTGCTAGGGGCAGGTTCCGTGGGCTGGCAGGGTGGGTTTGGTGCCCGGAGATGGGAGCCTTTCATGCATGGGGGGTCTTCCCCCCACAACAAGTGCAGTCTGCACCCACTTTCAACCTCACAGCACAGAGCGGTTGGTTCACAATCAGGAGAGGTGGGAGGGTATAAAATGTGGGTCCTCAGCCAACAAACACAATAGCTAAGTCCCTCTGCTTGGCATAAGCAGAAAGATGAGGTGGCTCAGAGCCCTGAGTCCACCTAACACCAAAGCCCCACCAGGGGAAAGGACTTTTTAGCCAATAGAGAGGCTGCAGAGCTGAGCTGAGTGTATATACAGCATTCTGATCCCATAGAGCAGAATGGGAATTCTGTTATTGGCAGCCAGCAGTGCCTGTTAAGCTTTGTAGGGTTCCTATTGGTATTTCCAAGGCTGGAGAATTCCACCCCACCCCCCAATTGCCTTGGAATTTTGTAAACAGTTTAATTGAGTGGAGATTGCTTGTTTGGAAATGTAATCATTCCCGAACCACGATAAACCACCATGAACAGCACCAAAGTTTGTGAAATGTTCATGCCAGGTGCCATTTCACGAACATCTCTTTGTGAACCACAAACCAGTCAAAATTTGTGATGAACTTGACTTTGTGAGCTGGTTTGTGTCCATCCCTTGTAAACAGTACTAGATGGAAGGCAGCATGGTACAGCCTGAGAGACCACCAAGGAAGGCTGTGAAGAGGAAAGCAGTGGCAAACCACTACGGCTTCTCATTTGACTTGAAAGACCCTTGCTGGAGTCTCCATAAGTCACTTGTGATTTGACAGCACTTATGTCAAAAAAAGTACTGATAAGGTACTTTTTTGGAATGTTCATCAATGTAAAGAGCTCCCTGCATAGAGAAACTAGGCTTCCTAAGTCCCCCTGGGGGGCGGGGAAACCCCCGCCCCAGAGGCCTGTTCCCTGCCGCCGGCAGATCGGGCCCCGGGGGGAACCCCACCCCGACGTGCATGTCACCCGGAAGTGACACGACCACGCCGGGCACGCTGGGGGCGGGGCCACGGTCATCCGAGGGAAAACTATGGTTTTCCCTCCACACGCACTCCAGCCACGGCGCAGGAGTCCCCCGGTAAGGAGATATTTTGACTTGGCAACCCTAAGAGAAACTAGGATTTTGGAGAAAGGGATTATAGGCCAGGCTTTTTCTTATTGCGGTAGATTTCTGTTTACATGATTTTTTTTAACATAGGAGAGCATTCAAAAAAAGTATTCCTCCCACTGCAGTCTGATCAGGTCCAGTTCATTCTACTTCCTTGTTCTAAATGTATAAATCAGGCCTGCAGAAGAATGAGATGGCAGAATAGCCTACTTATTTATTTATTTACTTCATTTAAACCTAGTGGTGTCCAGCTTGCATTGTTTCTCCTTTCCTTTCCATTTTATCCTCACAACAACCCTGTGAGGTAAATTAGGCTGAGAGTGTGTGACTGGCCCAACATCACCCAGCAAGCTTCCATGCCAGAGTGGGGGTTCAAATATGGATCTCCTTGAGTCCAGTCCAGCACTCTAACCACCATACTGACTCTTGCTACTTTGTACTACAGAGGATTGATTTGCATATTCCTTTTCATAAAAACTCCCTGTAAAGAGAATGTATGCAGAATTTGTCTTCTTTTTTTGTTTGATAGGCTACTTTTCTATTTATAGAGTTATTTACAACATGGGGATGCACTCCAAAATGTTATTCTTCATTAACCTACACTCTGAAATTCTGTAGTCTATTCTGTTACCTCAGATTTCTGTCGCCTCAATACCTCCTCATTCTATTGCATGTGCAAACTAGGGACCTAAGGTGCAGTAACACTTCCCCCTCCTTATTTCTGCTATTGGTTCTTACAAATGCTTTAAAAAAAATTAAGACGATGTTGTGTTTTAACGGTTGTCAGCTCAGATTTAGTGAACTCTTTGAAGCTGGCAGTTCGCATGTATTTGTACTATTGGCATTTTCGACAAATGCAGAGGTCATTTGGGCTTATCTTTCCATTTTCTTGACAGAGAAATCTCTCAGAATGATGTCTTGCAAAAGATAGAATCGAATGTGTTCTGCAACCTTCCCAATCTCCTGGAAATGTGAGTAAATAAATAGGACTAGAGGATAGAGACTCTATAAGTACGGATGAGACTGCATTTCCCTAGTGGTCTGGTTGGATTTGAATATCCCCATTTTGATTTCATTTCTTACTTGAGCAAAAAGCAACTGTAAATCTTTTAGCACCAATTCCTTTTTCCTCATGCTGAATTTTGCCCATTACAGTGGCAAACGAGATCCCATGTAAATCACTGTAATCTGATGCACATTGGGCAACCTCCTCTCAACTTCACAACTGAAGTGGTGGGATCTGAGCCACTGATGAACATAAGAAGAGATCTGCAGAATCAGATCAGTGGTCCATCTAGTCCAGCATCTTGTTTCACAGAGTAGCCAACCAGTTGCCCTAGTGGGTCAACAAACAGGGCATAGAGACCGAGACCCTCCCAGCTTCTGCCTCCCAGCACTAGTATTCAGAAGTTTATTGTCTTTGAATGTGGAGGTTACCTTTAATCTCTAGTTAATAGCCATTGGTGGAAATATCCTCCATTAATCTGAGCTACCCCCTTTAAAGCCATCTGTTCACATGGCTGTGACTTCATCCTCTTGTAGTGACATCCCCACTGTAATTACTCATTGAGTAAAGAAGTAGTTCCCTTCATCTGTTCTGAATCTATTGTCTATCAACGTCATTGCTGGCCCTGTATAACAATATGCGAAAGGGAGAAAAACTCTTAATCCACTTTGTTAGCTTTTCTGCATACAAAAGGTGTCTCAACCGTTTTGGTTGCTCTCTTCTCCACTTTTTCAGGTCTGTAATATACGTTTAAAGATATGACAAAAAGAACTGTAAGAAGTATTTCAAATGAGGTCATACCATAGATCTATACAAAGCCATTACTATATTGGCCATCTTGCGTAATGACCACCAACACACTGAGCTGGCGTTTCCACCAAAGTATCCAGTACAACCCCAAATTTCTTTCCCTTTTGATCTCTACCAGTTCAGACCACATCAGTATATATTTAAAATTAGGATTTTTTGTTCCAGTGTGCATCACCTTACACTTACCTATGTTGAACTTCATGAGGTTGAGAATGTACTGAGAAGTGATTGTATGAATCTGATGCCCATGTGAAAATTGTATGAATCTTGTATGATTGTATGAACTGTATGAATCTTGTAGCCCATTCACCCAGTGTAGAGAAATCCTCCTGGAACTCTTCACAACCTACCTTGGTTTTCACCATTCTGAATAAAACTTGGCGACTACACTGCTCACCTCCAATTCCAAATCAGTGATGAACAGTAACACTGGTCCCAAAACTGATCCTGGCGTCCCACTGATAGTTTCCCTTTATTGTGAAAACTGCTCATTTATTTCCACTCACAGATTCCTGTCATTTAATAAATTTCTAGTCCATAACAAGGCCTGTCCTGTCCCATGCTAGCTAAGCTTATTCAGAAAACTTTGGTGAGGTATCTTGTCAGAAATCTTTGGAAGTCCAAATATACAGTGTCTACTGGACCACTTGCTTAATAACCTTCTCAAAGAATTCCAAAAAGGTTGTTGAAGCAGGACTTCCTTTTGCAGAAGCCAAGGTGATTTACCCTCAGCAGGCTTTGTTCATACATGCTTAATAATTCTCTCTTTAGTAACAATTTCTACTAATTTTTCCAGAATACATATTAGGCTAACTGGCCTGTAACTTCCTGGATCTCCTCTGGACCTCTTTTTTATAATGAGCATAGCATTTGCTACTTTCCAGTCCTCCAGTACGGAGGGTGATTTTGATTACAAGTTAGAAGAACAGCAGCTTCACATCTGAGTTCCTTAACTAATTTTTCCAGAATACATATTAGGCTAACTGGCCTGTAACTTCCTGGATCTCCTCTGGACCTCTTTTTTATAATGAGCATAGCATTTGCTACTTTCCAGTCCTCCAGTACGGAGGCTGATTTTGATTACAAGTTAGAACAGCAGCTTCACATCTGAGTTCCTTAAGAACCCTCATTTGTGTGCCATCTGGACTCAGAGACTTATTAGTTTTAAATTTGCCTAGTTGTGCTAGAGCCTCAATACTTATCACCTCTATTCGATTCAGTACTATGTTAGGTCACTAACCAAGAAAAAGTTCTGGGTATCAGGGTGGACACCTGAAGATAACCATTGACCCAGCATGTAGCAACACTGCATACTAGCCATTACTATAAAAGAATTGAAAACAACAAACCTAGTCCTTATGGTTCCAATTCCAATAGGTGTTTCTGAATTTTTTTTACAGAAAAATTGAGAAGGCAATCAATCTTGAAATTATTGAGCAAGATGCCTTCCAGAATCTTCCCAGCCTCAAGTACTTGTAAGTATCTGAGACTTTGCTGTTGCATCATCATTTCTTGTAACAGGTCTTTTCACACAGTCTTGATGGAGGACACAATAATTCCACAGCTCATTTGTTGCACATTTACTGTTGTTGTCCCTCAAGATTGCAACTTAGATGAGGATATAGCCCATTTTCCAGTGCTATTTGGTTAGTGCAAAAATGTAATTTTTAGTACAGCAACTAGCACTTCCATTGAGGTTGGAAGTGCACTGAGGAGTGCTTGTATGAATCTGATGGGATCCTCTTCGGTTTTGCTGATGACATCACTTCAGAAGTATAACATATTTTGTTCCCCTTCACCACCCCTGCATGTATCATGTTTTGAAATTAACGGTGTTTGGTACTAGTTCAAACAGATTCTGTTAGCAGAACTAAGAATGACGGTTTTGCTGATGACATCACTTCAGAAATATAACATATTTTGTTCCCCTCACCACCCCTGCATGTATCATGTTTTGAGATTAACAGTGTTTGGTACTAGTTTGAACAGATTCTGTTAGCAGAACTAAGAATGACAAATACCCAACTGACAATAAAAATGAGTGTAGCCATGTTTTTAAACAGTGGTGATAAGGCAATCCCTCCCCCATGTCAGGAAGGAGCCACTTTTTAAGTAGCTTTTTTTGCTTTTTAAAGAACAGTCTGAGTTGGATCCTATGATCTGCCAGTGGAAGGTGCTGATGGTTGAGGATATTTCCCATGTTGCCCTACCTTCAACAGTACTTTCTGACACCAAAAATGTTTCCCATTTTTTGTTGCACATAACAGGTCCCATGTTAATAGTCACACAGGTCATGAGACTACAGCAAAGAATGGGGACAAAATTGCCTCCTACCTCTTCTCTTAGTGCACCTCCACTGACAGAACACAGATGAGAAGGCGATTTCTTCCCCTTCCTATTCCCCACTGCAGCCTTGTGACTGTAATGGCTATCCCACAACCCACAAATAATTTTTCCCAGGGTAGAAAAGGACTGTCCATGGATCATGGGATCTAATCTTCTGTTTAGTTCTTTGAGAGATGTGTGCATGTCTTCTCCTATGCTAGAGTGAACCTCTGGTCTGCCTTTATCTATTATCTGTCTATTTCATTTTTTCCACCCTTTTTCCAGAGAGCTTTTAGGGGCATACATGGCTCTTTCCTCCTCCATTTTATCCTCATAACAATTCCATGAGATAGGTTAGGCTGAGAGTGATTAGCCCAGAGTCACCCAGGAAGGGTCCTGGTTGAATGGGGATCTGAACCAGGGTCTCCTGAAGCCTAATCTGACACGCTCACCTGTATAGACTCCATTAGTGTTACACAGGGGACCAACAACAGTACGTGTGTATGTACTGAAATACTTATATCCCATTTTTCCATGAAAATGCTCAAAGCAGCTCACAAAATCAATAAAATACAACTGCAAGATTTTTAACATTTTAAAAAATTAAAAGAAGAAAACTGGGGGTAGAATAACAAGCTGGTTAGATCAATTGCAAGATTTTTAACATTAAAAAAATTAAAAGAACTGGGGGGTAGAATAACAAGCTGGTTAGATCAAAGCAGCTAAACCGAAAGGAGGAGTTAATCCAAGGGATAGGAAAATAGAAAGGTCTTTGCAAGAACTCCAACAGCAACAGCACCTGATGGACCTCTCAAGGGAGGGGTTTCCAGAGGTATGTTGCTAGAAAAGAAATAGGCCCTGCCTCTGGTCACTGCCCATCTTACAACCTGTTCTAAGGAAGAAAGATAGGTTCATCAGGAAGAAGGCAGCTCTTCAGATCCTTAGGCCAAAGCCCTTTTAGGGCTTTGTGCATCAAATGCAGCACTTAAAATTGCATATGGAAGTAGACTAGGAGCTACTGGAAATTTTGTAAAATAAACATGATAATATGCCCCGTGGCTTATTCCATTAGCCATGTTGCTGCAGCCTTTTGAACCAGCTGGAGTCTCTGAGTGGTTTTCGAAGGCAGCTTTGCATGCAGTGCGCTGTCCTTGATCAGCCCATCTGACCAGAGTTTGACTAACAGCTGCAAAGGCATTCCATTCCAGGAAGGGGCACAGCTCTTCAAGGTAAAGATGCCACTTGAACAGTCAGAGATGAGGTGAGACCTACACCACTGCAGAGCTGCCAACCTGGTTCTTCGGGGGGGGGAGTGCTTTCCCATCAGGCACAGCTTGATAACTAGGGATGTACAGATTCTTTTAGTTCTGTTCCATTATTATTCTCTGGCTCCAGTTATCTTCCAGGAACAAAGGAGAATTGCAGAATGTGGATAATGGATTTTGTGCAAAAGGAAAAAAAAATATGTATAGTTTTGAGATTTAGAAATACACTTTAAAAATTAAAGCAATGGCTTCCTTGAAAGAAAATATATATATTATTTACTTGTGTTGCCTTTCCACAAAAACACAAAGAACAGCCACTCTCCTTTGCTTTATAAAAAACCCCTTCAAGACCAACCATGTGTGTGCTAAAAAACTAAGCATTTGATTTATTTATTTTTACATTAAAAAGACTAGTGTTCAAGGATTTTCTTCTCTTTTTTTGCTTTGGTTTTATGTTAGAAACATAACAAGAATAATAGAAGCCCATTCAAAATTAGCCCTTTGGGAGCCAAAAACATTTTAAAAACACTTTTATGATCTTGTTTGTGGGTTACATAAGAATTCAGTTGTGTTCTTCTGCAACATAATAAGCAGACGCCCCCTCTTCCCTTAGAAAACTGGCATTGCAGTACTAAACAGAGTTACACTTTCTAAACCCATCGATTTCAATGGCCTTAGAAGGTTATAGCTCTTCTCAGGATTGCACTGTAAGCCTTGTGATCTAGAATCTTTTGTTTGCTCACATTTTTGGCACACAAGTTAGTTTTTAATGGATTTATTGTATTTTTATTTGTATTTCTTTTTCTGCATAAATAACTCTGAAATAACCCAACAGTAGTTTTGTCTGGATTGAACTCCAAGTTATTAACTATTTATTGCCATCTCCAGGCAGCTGTTCAGAGCATGATCTGACCTGATGAAAAGGAGTAACAGAGCTTGGTATCATGTACTAATGACACCTAAATCCCCCTTTGATTTCAGACAGAAGTGTCGTCGTGTAAATGTTAAATAGCACTGCAGACAAAATATAACTTTGAGGGGGTACTATAACAACAATGTGAGAAAGCACAGCAAAAACAGCCAATAAGAAACTCTCCTGAATCCATGACTATATGCACTTCTGAGCAACAATATGCATCAAAATAAGTTTTCCAGCAGGTTGTGGGACTTGGATGGGTATTGTGGCATGGATGGAGAGACATCAATGTTGGCCATAAGGGCAGAAGCTCCTTTTGTCCTTTCATGGATATTGCTTGTGGCGTCAGGGCATGTTATCTCTGGATTGGATATTGCACTGTTATCTTTGGGTCAGGACTTGGGCAAATATCAGGCAAAGGACACTCATTCACTCATCCTCTAGATATTCCAAGAAAGTAATTTCCCCCTCTTTCCTCCTCACTCTCGCTCTTTCTTCCACCTACACAGTGAACATTTAAACTCTTCATTCTGCCAAAGACAGAAAACCATTAGCAGTATTTTCCATTTATATGCAGTGCTGGGTGATGAGCTGCCTCTTAATAAGAATTCATTTGATAGTCAGGCTTAATTCCACAGTCATTTAAATAGCATTCTTCACAAAGGATTCAGGTCTCACAACATGTTTGCCACATCTGCTCCCATGGGGTTTCCATCATAATTCATGGATAATTAAACCCACCTTTAGAATAAAGTATTATCCAAAAATACTCAAGCTGCTGTTAGCACCTGACCTGAATCTAACTGATAATATCTCTTCGGCTGTGACTTAAAAGCAAAAGGAAGTCTAATGAAATCCAGTGGGCTCCGATAAAATGAAAGGACAAGGTTAGGATCTTTCTAAAAAACCCAAATTGAGTGAGAAGATTTCCTCTATTCCATTCCATTACATATTAAAATTTGTTTTGTGTTGTATCTCTCTTCTTCTCCTTAATTCCAGTTCAATTAGGAGAATTTCTAAAATCTATTCTGGACCTGGAGCATGTGCAGTTTGTTACAGGTTTCTGTTCATCAAATTCATATGCATTCCACTCTCACCCCACCCCCCTACACACACATTCACCACTGCAGGAACTGTTTTTATCTTTGAAGAAAGACTTAACAGAAAAGAGAATCATAGGGTGTGATCACACAAGCAGTTTGGCCTGACATAGCCACCCCTCCCCTCCAGATCAAATGGGCACAGTCACACAGCCGCATCTGTCAGGCGTTCCCCAGGCATACTTACCCCATCGTAGGATGACTTGGAGCTGGGTTAAAAAGGCACCACATAACGTGGTGTTTTCGGTTCCTCACACATTCATAGTGGATGGCTGGATGATGGGATGCAGGGCAGCGCGTGCAGAACAGATTGGTGGTCTGAACCTGCAAATCCGTTCCCACCAGTAGGGTGTGTTTTTTTTAGTTTTTGCCTATATGCGCATGAGCGTACATGAGAACATGTGCAAGCACCTATGCACATGCATGAGCACATATGCACCTACCTGCATTTTTAAAAAAGACCGGGCAGTGTGCTCCGTGGCTGGAGCACTGCAGTAATGTGGATGCTTGACCACAGGATGTCCGCATGGGTAACCAGCAGCAGGGTGTGCTGTCTGGATGATATGCCCCACAACACTTTAAACTGGTACAATTAGAGGTGGCGCATATCGTCCCAAGCCGCCAGTGTGTCCACATGCATAGGATCCAACTTAGCTGAAGGCAGTCATAGGATTACCAGCTGTGCATCAAGAGCTCTGAATCAGCACCAGTGGTGTGATGAGCATCTGTGAACTGATAAAACATTCAAAAAATAATCTTGATGTGATTGATTACATCAGTGTTCTTTTGTGTGGTGTTTTACTGATGTGAACTTGTGCTCCTGTTCCATGTCTTTATATAACCACATTGAGATTGCTTTTGTGTATAGTTTTGCCAATGGTAATGTAGAGGAGAAAAAAAAAGATACAAATAAAGGATTAAACAAATGGAACACGCAGAATGCTCTGTGCAAAATTTGGAAATTTAATAATTTCACTCTTTTAAAAAATAATTTTATTTTGAATTTTTTGAGGGAATACAGAATTAAAAAGGGGTAAGGGGGAAAATAAAAAGTAAAATGACCAAAACATAGTATAAAAGGCATTTTTTGCAAGTATAAAGGACAATCCTCGATTCAATTACTTGAATTTTTAGGAAAATTATAACTTTAAAAACCACTGTAACAACCTACTCAACATTCTACTATTTTCTCATATTATATTAACATTTTTATCCTATCTTCAGTTTTATCTGTTATATGATAGACCATGAATAACTGCATAAAATTTTTGTATAATTTTAACATAACCATTTGTTGTGATAATAATCATACAAAAGAAAACATCTTTAGTATTTCATACTGAAACTGTCATATATATGTGTGTGTGTGTGTGTGTGTGTATAAATATATATATGTATATGTATATATATGTATGTATGTATGTATGTATGTATGTATGTATAAAAGAAAGTCCCCTCACCGTAAAATCAACACCCAGGCCAAACCACTGGACCTAGAAACACGAAATTCAGGGAGAGTGCTTCTACCGTGGTGTAGGTGCTCGCTAAGAAGGGATTTTTAGAAATTCGACCCCTAAGGGGGTCAAAAGGAGTAAAATGTGCTCCCCCATTGATTCCTATGCAGCTACTGCTGCCTCCTTGCATCCTCCACACTCTGATTGGTCAGCTGCAGAGCTCAGCATTCTGAGGTTAAAAAAAAAAGGTACAGGGGACTGCAGAGAGCTAATGACTGTTGAGGAAATCAGGAGTGGCCAGCCGCCTGTGAGGTGAAGCAAAGCTGCTGGCCAGCCTCCCTATGGCTTCAAACATGCTCCCCTCTCCTACATCTGACAGGCAGTTGTCTGTCAGGTGCAGCAGCGGTTGCAGGGTGCTTAAAGCCACAAGGGAGTTACCGCCCCAGCAGTAATGCCTTAGTGATCCTGCCACCCCCACCTCCACAGTAGCTTCTAATACTCCTCCCCCCTCTCCCTCCCACACTG
>NW_015177013.1:78302-80527 GCF_001447785.1 Gekko japonicus
ACTTTAATCCATCAGGGACACCACCCCAGCAGGATCACCTTAGCAATGCTGCTGGCCCAGCCTCTCTGATGGCTTCTAACACACTCCCCCCACCTCCTACACCTAACAGGTGGTTGTCTGTCAGGTGCAGCAGTGGTTGGAAGGTGCTTAAAGCCATGAGGGAATCCAGGAACACAAGTAGAGAGGCCATCACTTTTGTGGAAGGTAGCAGGAGTTGACTTAACAGATGACTGCTTCTTAAATGGACAGTTCTATGTGGCCTGCTCCAAAATGAGCTCATCAAGCAGCCTGGTGATCCTAGTACCTGAGGGCAGAACTACCAATGTGGTCTAGAGAGAGGTCCTTCAGTAGAGAGAAAAAAGTACATATGCCTCACTTCATCTTTTACACTACAATCTTCTCCATTAGAATTCCTACAACAAATGTTACATTTCAAATTTTACATCATCAGTATTATAACTGGATTTACGGAAGTTAAATACCGTAGCGAAGCATGAGTATCAGGCTAGTATAATATATACCATTCAACTACATGGACTCCTAATTAACAGTCCCTGTTCAAGAACAAAAGTAGGCAATTTGGAGCAAATCCCAGGGAGAAATTCTACTGAGAATTTTGGATGCATCTCTAACAACACACCCCTCCAGATTTTATTGTTAGCAATACAGGGTTGGATCCTATGTTTCCCTTTAGCTAAATTGAATCCTAATCCTCTCTTCCACCAAGTCTTCTTCCAACAGGCACAGACTTCCTTCAAAAGAAGTTTTCCATCAGAAGAGGCCTTTCTCTATCAAAAAAATTGTTCTCCATTGCAGGAAGTCTTTTTCCCTTGAGGAAAGACTTAACGGAAGAGAGTCACAGGATCCAATTTTTGCTGCAGGCAGTCGTAGGATCACCAGCTATGCATCACTAGCTCTGAATCAGCACCAATGGTGTGATATAACCAATTCCCATGTATTTATCTGTTTATTTAATTTCTAGGCCGCCCTCCCCTGCAAACAGGGCTCAGGGCTGCTTACAACAGAGATATACAATAAATAAATACGTTAAAAATGTTAAAAACAACAAAAGAAAGCAACAGTCCTTAGTCAAATTGATCAGCTCCAAGATGGCTAGCAGTCTTAATTTCTGATTTAGCAGACTGCAGACCTCCCAGAAGAAACTTGTAAATGATGGGAGGGGGGGACATAGAGGGTAAGAGGAATATGAGGGTGCCAGATCGCATAATTGTGCTGTTGCTGTCCTCAACTGTAAGCATGGCATAACATCTCTGACTTACAAGCCAGAAAGGCAACAAATCCTGCAGTGCTCAGATGTTCTCAGGCAGAGAGTTCCAGCAGGTAGGGGCCAGGGCTGAAAAAAGGCCTGGCCTTGGTTGAGGACAGCCAGATCTCTCTCGGGCCAGGGATCACCAGGAGGTTCTTACTTCCTGTGCGTAACGCTCTTCTTGGGGCATAGTGAGAGAGGTGGTCCCAAAGGTATGAGGGTCCCTGAATGCTAAGGGCCTTAAAGGTCAAAACCAACAATTTGAACTAGATCCGGTGCTCCACTGGGAGCCAGTGCAGCTCATGCAGCACAGGTTGAATAGGTACCATCTGGGGGGTCCCAGTAAGGACCCACATGGCTGCATTCTGGATCAGCTGGAGCTTCCGGGTCAGTCTCAGGCATCCCTCTAAGCTGCAGAGTCCTGTGAGCAAAAATTCTACTTTGTGAACTACTGGCATTAAAGTTGTGGGCAAGTAATTTGCCTACTGCATAAATTAGTTTGCTCTGGAGCCATCCTTCCTGAGCTAAGACAAAAATGTGTGAGCTGGAGGCTAAAAAAACTGTGAGCTAGCTCACACTAACTCAGCTTAGAGGGAACACTGGTCTCAGGGTAGGCCCATGTAGAGTAAGTTACAGTAGTCTATCCTGGAGGTGACCATTGCATGGATTACCATGGCTAGGTCAGGGCGGGACAAGTAAGGAGCCAGTTGCCTGACCTAGCATAGTTGGAGTTGGGCAACCTTTGTGACCTGAGCCTCCATGGATGAGGCATAGAGTGTCGTGTCCAGGCTCCTGAGGGTAAGTACCGGTGTTAAGGCCACTCTGTCAAGAGCTGGGAGCTGGCTACCCATCCATGCCCTCCCCACTCAGCCACAGAACCTCTGTCTTACCAGGATTCAGTTTCGACCGGCTCCACTTTAACCACCCCACCACGACCTCCAAACATAAGCAGGGGGGG
>NW_015177013.1:80909-93952 GCF_001447785.1 Gekko japonicus
CTCCTGCACCTCTTTTTCTACGAAATGACCGCTGCATAAGAGCATAAGGTCTGATGCAGTGCTAAGAAAGGGAATGGAAGTCTAGCACCATTTCATACAGTTTTGGTCTCTTTAATGGGTGGATTCTGCTGAGGGTTTTCACAAAGCACACATGACCCACAAAGAGTCTAGTTGCAGCTCACATTCTCGTTAACACATGAAGCTGCCTTGTACCACTGATCTATCAAGGGCAGTATTGTCTGCTCTGACTGGCAGTGGCTCTCCAGGGTACCAGCTAGAGGTCTTTTGCACAGGGGCATCCTTAAGCTATTGCCTATGGCAATAGTGGAGGGACACTCATGGTCCCTGGCTGGCTGGCCAACCAGCAGTTCAGGGCACATCCTGGCCTTGGGACTCACTTGCCTGACACTGCAGCGGGACAAAGGGGGTGGGGTTGCTCTAGAAACCACCAAATTTCTATGAGATTTCACAGAGATTTCAGGGATTCCTAGAGCATTTTCCAAAAAAAGGCATGTTGGGATTTGGGTGCAATTCCCCCCTCTCACTTTCTCATGCCAGATCTTCAGTGAAATGAGCCCTGAGCCTTCTGGCAGGTCAGTGGCTCTGGACACACCCAAGACAGCCAATGCGGGAAGGGTGCTCAAACCAGGCCTGCTTTCACATCATTTACTGCCAGAGTCTTTTACATGGGAGATGTTGAACTTGGAATATTCTGTACACAAAGCAGGTGCCCTGCCACTGATTCACAGTCCTCCAGTCAACTCTCCTAAGACACCTGGCAGCCGTAATTCTCATTTGAAAGAGACAAAAACAAGCTGCACATGTAGCTGCCTTATGCTGAGTCAGACCATTGGCCTGTCAAGGTCAGTCCTTTCTAGTATGGCAGCTGCACTGTAGGATCTCAGGCAGAGGCCTTTCACCTCACCTACTAGCCAATTCTTTTAATTGGAGAAGCCAAGGATTGGACTGGGGAACTTCTGTATGCCAAGCAGATGCTCTACAACTCAGCCATGGTCTTTCCCACACTTCATGACTGGAGACAGGCATTTGAGAATATCATTTGCTTTATTATTTACTTCTTTTATAACCCCTCTTTCTCCCTTTGAGGACCCAAAGTGGCTTGCATCGTTCTCCTATCTTCCATTTTATCCCAACAACAACCTTGTGAGTTAGGTTAGGCTGAATATGTGTGACTGGGCCAAGGTCTCTGCAGCCTTCAGTGCCATAAGAGCATCCCTTCTCCTCTTCTGATTTACTGTTCAACCTCTGGAACAAGGGTGGCCTTAAGATTTAATTTGGTTTGTAGGAGCTGAGAATGGTATGAAAGCCACTTAAATTCACCATCTACACCTGGTGCCAGGTTGCTGTCTGGTTTTGACTCCCCCCCCCATTCCTGAATGATATTATATTTACAAACATGGTACCAGCTCACTCCACCCCTGCTTTTGTTTCATGCTGATCTACTGATGGGATGGAATTGAAGAAGGATGGAGAAATCTACATGCATTTCATTATAGAGCTGCACACTCCACTGAGAAACCTTGAGTGGCTTTTTAAAATTCCTAAATAAAGACAAGACACTTAAGCTGCAGAAACAAGTATAAATCTGCTGACTGGGTTTTTCAGGGTGGATTGTTGTTGTTTTGCCAGCCATCACATAGTCTATCTTTTCCTTTTCCCTAACCTTTGAACTCTCACTCTGGTGGTTCAGGTAGAAAAAAACCTTCTAAATCTTTCAATATGACTCGCACAATAGGTTCTCACTCTTCGTATCCAGTTGCTGTAATTGTGAGTCAGGTGGATTTTCCCCCTTTTCCATTTATCTGTGAATCACAATTCAGTCTCAGCAGTTCTTTTCAATTCCCAGCCCTCTGCCAGCTATAAATGTTCTGATTTTTATTTCCTCACCCCAGCTTTTAGATTTTTTCGTTCAGCAAATATCAGTTGTTATACCTGGCTTGCCTAATCTATAAAAGCTACAGGAGACTTCAGTGATCCAAGTGATCCAATGATCTCAGCATTCCACAATTAAGGATAAATCTGCCCATCAATCTCCAATTTTGACATATTTATTTCCTTCACTGTGTTCCCCCCCCCCAGAATTAAAACCAAACAAATGATAACTGCATAAACTAAGCGTGTTATTCCTGTTTGGTCCTTGAATCTGTTAAACATCTTCATTATGCTGTATGCTAGTTTACTGCTCACCTTCCACCTATATGTATGGACTGGCAATTTCCATTTCATTGTATCTGAAGTGTGTGTGCACACGAAAGCTTATACCTTGAATAAAACTCTGTTGGTCTTAAAGGTGCCCCACTGGACTCAAACTTTGTTCTGCTGCTTCAGACCAACACAGCTACCCACTTGGCCAATAACAGTTTGCTTTTTAAAAAAAAAGTTTAATCATACAGTGCAGTTGGTTGTACATCTAGCTGCCGTTCCATGGATTACAGGGAATTACAGGGAAGAGAAGCTGACACATCTTCATCCACAGTAGCAATTTTTTTTAAAAAAAAATCCAAATTCTTGCAGTGGGAGTGATTTAGCTGGGGAAAGTACCAATAAAAAGTCTTGTACCTTGGTAAATAGGAATGGTTGGAACCAGCTGTATGCAGTTGTTGTTTTTTTGGCACATGCGACAGGTCAAATTCTATTGCCATGGTAGCGCACGGTGCACCCAGAGCATCCATAGTCTCTGTATACTTGATGTCTTACTAACTCTGGTCCAAAGAACTGGAGGACATAGAAGCACAGTATAGGAAAAGCATGCAGGAGAGCAGATCTTGTTTAGTGTGTAGATCTCGACTTCTGTCAAGTAATGCTGTACACCCTGCAGCCCATGTCACAGAGTCTGGTGGTTTTATCTTAGAAGTTTTTTGGAGAAACCATACATACAGAACTTTCCACAGCCAATTATCCTTTTTCATTTAAAAAAACAGCTGTGTTTAGCAGCTGTTTTATCAATTGCTGTTAGCCATACAATGGAACTTCCACATTCAGAGACAGTATACTTCTGCATGCCTGGTGCTGGGGACAAGCAACAAGGTTGGCTGTTAATTTAATGCCATGTTTGAGAGTTTCCCAGCCTCTGCAGTCAACACTGAACTGGATGGTACTTTGGTCTCGTCCAGCAGAGCTCATCTTATCACATTTTGCACATTATTTTTTTCTTCCTCGTTGTACATAATAATGATAAAACGTTATCTTACAAACCAGAGATGTGTGCGTAGGTTGGGGGAGAGCAGAGACAATTTTGCCATGACCTTACACAGTAAGGATATTACTTTGTCCATGGGGCCTGATGTCTTTGGGCAAATCTCAGTGTGTGGAGCTGTTTCCAACTGTACGATTCTATTAGATAATACCAAGGAGCATTGAGCCCTTTGTCTGTATTTGTGTTCTGATACAAAAGGGTTCTTCTTAAGATCTTACGTTTGCTGGTATTGATGTTGGACTATTTTTTAATATATTAGACCCGATGCGCCAAAATGAAGGCAAATTCTGAAGTGCATGGGGTGGTTGTATTTAACACATGCAACAAAGCACTTTGATCTTTAATACTGAGGGTCGCAGTTTGTAGTAACTGGTGATAAACAGTCCACTGTTGCTTTCTGTCAGAGGCAGGCTGAGACAAGAGATAGAGACTCCCAGTTTTGAAAATTTACTTGTAAATAGGAGCAGAAGTATGATAAATCCTTATTCTATTGCAGCCCTATTGTAATTCTAGTCCTATTGCATTGTTTATTGGATGTCTTATACTGTCTGTCTAAATTTTCTTTAGTCACATTTTGTAATCTGTCTTGAGACTCAGCAAGAAAGGTGGTCTATAAATGAAGTAAATAAATAATTTCATAAAAAGGGGGGGGTGCATATTCAGACCCCAATTGCCATTAAACACAGTAGATTATCTGGGGGCAGTCATTCTCCCATATCCTAACCTACCTCACATGGTTGTGCCGAGGATTACTGAAAGAGGGGAAGATCCATGAATGCAACCATGATTTCCTTGGAGAAAGCTCATGTCTTCCTACAGTGTGTGGTTTTACTAGCGTTATGCAGTACCTTTTCCCCTGCACTGTTAGAAGGGGGGAAAGATGAGCAAATTAGGTGTCTGTCATTTTTATCCTTCCAGAGTTCATAACAGCAAAACTATGGAGTGTTGGAATTGTTAAATCTGTTCTGAATTGGAATTCCTGAGAATACCCAGTCAGGGATCCAATGGTGTCATCTGTTTTTCCCCTGGAATCCCCTTGATCTTGGTGGAATGGAAATTACTTCCTGCTTCTGAGCCATTTGGCCCATCACCTAGGCTAGCCTGATCTCATCAGATCTTGGAAGCTAAGCAGAGAGACCCACAAGGAATTCCAGGGTGGATATGCAGAAGAAGGCAATAGCGAACCACCTCTGTTAGTCTCTTGCCTTGAAAGCCCTACGGGGTCACCATAAGTCGACTGCAGCTTGACAGCACTTTACACACACACACAAAGTAGGCCATTTGTAATTCTGCTGTTGTCTCTGATATTTTCTAAGAGTCTTCCAAAGGGGGCTGAATGAAAGGATGCTGGGCCACAACCAAGGCTTTAGATGGGGTCATCAGACTGCTGTCTCCATGCAATACTGTCAACAACACAAGCCACATCCCGTTGTACCAGCTGAGAAGTGAGGCTTGCAATCTTTCCTCTTCCAAAGGGGGCTGAATGAAAGGATGCTGGGCCACAACCAAGGCTTTAGATGGGGTCATCAGACTGCTGTCTCCATGCAATACTGTCAACAACACAAGCCACATCCCGTTGTACCAGCTGAGAAGTGAGGCTTGCAATCTTTCCTTCCAAGACATAACAATTGCAAAAATTCATAAGCTTTCATATACTTGCAGCCATGGCAATTTAAAGTGCTCTTTCTCATGCTGTTTGCTGTAAAGCAAATGCTTGGGGGATATAAAATGAGATGGATAATGAACCCTCATTGGAATGTGAATGGCCAAACTGAAACTGTGCAGAACGCTTTTGATGCTTGTATTTGGATGCTGTATTTGAGAGCTCACTTTGGAATGGAAATGGCTCTTCCATTCATCCTGATGTCAGTTAGAATGCCCATATGAATAGTTTATGCACTGCCTTGATGCTCGCATTTGTACATGAATGCCTGATTATTCTTCCTTGTGCTGTCAGAGGCACTTTGCAGGCTTATCCATAGTACTGGTGAAAGGGTGTAACTTTTCCCCTACCTGTGCTGTTCCTCTTCCTCTATATGTAGGCATGGATTAAGGCGTGCTGAGACCCTGAATGATTACCAAAAATGGTGATTTAGTAATGTTTAATAACTTTTCTTGTTTTTAAAAGACCCAGAGGCCCTAAACTGTAGCCTATTTAGCTTGTGCATAAATCCAGCTCTGACATCACATAGTCTATCTTTTCCTTTTCCCCAACCTTTGAACTCTCACTCTGGTGGTACAGGTAGGAAAAAAAACTTCTAAATCTTTCAATATGACTTGCACAATAGGTTCTCACTCTTTGTATCCAGTTGCTGTAATTGTGAGTCAGGTGGATTTTCCCCCTTTTCCATTTATCTGTGAATCACAATTCAGTCTCAGCAGTTCTTTTCAATTCCCAACCCTCTGCCAGCTATAAATGTTCTGATTTTTATTTCCTCACCCCAGCTTTTAGATTTTTTCGTTCAGCAAATATCAGTTGTTATACCTGGCTTGCCTAATCTATAAAAGCTCCAGGAGACTTCAGTGATCCAAGTGATCCAATGATCTCAGCATTCCACAATTAAGGATAAATCTGCCCATCAATCTCCAATTTTGACATATTTATTTCCTTCACTGTGTTCCCCCCCCCCAGAATTAAAACCAAACAAATGATAACTGCATAAACTAAGCGTGTTATTCCTGTTTGGTCCTTGAATCTGTTAAACATCTTCATTATGCTGTATGCTAGTTTACTGCTCACCTTCCACCTATATGTATGGACTGGCAATTTCCATTTCATTGTATCTGAAGTTTGCGTGCACACGAAAGCTTATACCTTGAATAAAACTCTGTTGGTCTTAAAGGTGCCCCACTGGACTCAAACTTTGTTCTGCTGCTTCAGACCAACACAGCTACCCACTTGGCCAATAACAGTTTGCTTTTTAAAAAAAAAGTTTAATCATACAGTGCAGTTGGTTGTACATCTAGCTGCCGTTCCATGGATTACAGGGAATTACAGGGAAGAGAAGCTGACACATCTTCATCCACAGTAGCAATTTTTTTTAAAAAAAAATCCAAATTCTTGCAGTGGGAGTGATTTAGCTGGGGAAAGTACCAATAAAAAGTCTTGTACCTTGGTAAATAGGAATGGTTGGAACCAGCAGTATGCAGTTGTTGTTTTTTTGGCACATGCGACAGGTCAAATTCTATTGCCATGGTAGCGCACGGTGCACCCAGAGCATCCATAGTCTCTGTATACTTGATGTCTTACTAACTCTGGTCCAAAGAACTGGAGGACATAGAAGCACAGTATAGGAAAAGCATGCAGGAGAGCAGATCTTGTTTAGTGTGTAGATCTCGACTTCTGTCAAGTAATGCTGTACACCCTGCAGCCCATGTCACAGAGTCTGGTGGTTTTATCTTAGAAGTTTTTTGGAGAAACCATACATACAGAACTTTCCACAGCCAATTATCCTTTTTCATTTAAAAAAACAGCTGTGTTTAGCAGCTGTTTTATCAATTGCTGTTAGCCATACAATGGAACTTCCACATTCAGAGACAGTATACTTCTGCATGCCTGGTGCTGGGGACAAGCAACAAGGTTGGCTGTTAATTTAATGCCATGTTTGAGAGTTTCCCAGCCTCTGCAGTCAACACTGAACTGGATGGTACTTTGGTCTCGTCCAGCAGAGCTCATCTTATCACATTTTGCACATTATTTTTTTCTTCCTCGTTGTACATAATAACGATAAAACGTTATCTTACAAACCAGAGATGTGTGCGTAGGTTGGGGGAGAGCAGAGACAATTTTGCCATGACCTTACATAGTAAGGATATTACTTTGTCCATGGGGCCTGATGTCTTTGGGCAAATCTCAGTGTGTGGAGCTGTTTCCAACTGTATGATTCTATTAGATAATACCAAGGAGCATTGAGCCCTTTGTCTGTATTTGTGTTCTGATACAAAAGGGTTCTTCTTAAGATCTTACGTTTGCTGGTATTGACATTGGACTATTTTTTAATATATTAGACCCGATGCGCCAAAATGAAGGCAAATTCTGAAGTGCATGGGGTGGTTGTATTTAACACATGCAACAAAGCACTTTGATCTTTAATACTGAGGGTCGCAGTTTGTAGTAACTGGTGATAAACAGTCCACTGTTGCTTTCTGTCAGAGGCAGGCTGAGACAAGAGATAGAGACTCCCAGTTTTGAAAATTTACTTGTAAATAGGAGCAGAAGTATGATAAATCCTTATTCTATTGCAGCCCTATTGTAATTCTAGTCCTATTGCATTGTTTATTGGATGTCTTATACTGTCTGTCTAAATTTTCTTTAGTCACATTTTGTAATCTGTCTTGAGACTCAGCAAGAAAGGTGGTCTATAAATGAAGTAAATAAATAATTTCATAAACGTCGGGCACCTAAAAATGGTGGCTATGGGCTGAGTACTCCCAGTCCCAATCTGGAACTTTAAATTTATCTTTGTCTAATGCCACCATACTGTCTATATCCCACCCCCATCTGTGGCAGCCACTGAGTGTGATGATGTTGAGACACACTGCATTTCGTTTCTGTTATGGAGAAGGAGAACTTGAGACGAGGTTGCCATTTTCTGAAGCAGCACTGAGTTTAATTTTTGACTTTTGTATCATGCCTCCAGCAGGTTCTTTGGAGAGGCAGCATAGAAATGGTCTACATAAATAAATACAGTAAAATGTAGTGTGATGTTTAGTTCATTCTAAGGACCCAAGTCAGATAAGGCATTAGAAGGAAGCTAGTATGGTACAGTGTATAATATGTCAGAAAGGGGGGGGTGCATATTCAGACCCCAATTGCCATTAAACACAGTAGATTATCTGGGGGCAGTCATTCTCCCATATCCTAACCTACCTCACATGGTTGTGCCGAGGATTACTGAAAGAGGGGAAGATCCATGAATGCAACCATGATTTCCTTGGAGAAAGCTCATGTCTTCCTACAGTGTGTGGTTTTACTAGCGTTATGCAGTACCTTTTCCCCTGCACTGTTAGAAGGGGGGAAAGATGAGCAAATTAGGTGTCTGTCATTTTTATCCTTCCAGAGTTCATAACAGCAAAACTATGGAGTGTTGGAATTGTTAAATCTGTTCTGAATTGGAATTCCTGAGAATACCCAGTCAGGGATCCAATGGTATCATCTGTTTTTCCCCTGGAATCCCCTTGATCTTGGTGGAATGGAAATTACTTCCTGCTTCTGAGCCATTTGGCCCATCACCTAGGCTAGCCTGATCTCATCAGATCTTGGAAGCTAAGCAGAGAGACCCACAAGAAATTCCAGGATGGATATGCAGAAGAAGGCAATGGCGAACCACCTCTGTTAGTCTCTTGCCTTGAAAGCCCTACGGGGTCACCATAAGTCGACTGCAGCTTGACAGCACTTTACACACACACACAAAGTAGGCCATTTGTAATTCTGCTGTTGTCTCTGATATTTTCTAAGAGTCTTCCAAAGGGGGCTGAATGAAAGTAGGAAAAGAATGCAGTGCCATTTTTTTAATGCTGCCAGTTTAATTGTTCCCTGTTGCAGTTGTTTTACTCTCATTGTTTTATGGCTGTTAGTTATGGGCTGACATGGCTGGTTGTTGCTCTTTGAAGCCGTGCTGAATAGGTCCCCTAGGAGTTTTGCCTAAAGCACTGGGAGCAGCTCATTGCGGTCTCTGAAGCCTTCCAAAGGGGGCTGAATGAAAGGATGCTGGGCCACAACCAAGGCTTTAGATGGGGTCATCAGACTGCTGTCTCCATGCAATACTGTCAACAACACAAGCCACATCCCGTTGTACCAGCTGAGAAGTGAGGCTTGCAATCTTTCCTTCCAAGACATAACAATTGCAAAAATTCATAAGCTTTCATATACTTGCAGCCATGACAATTTAAAGTGCTCTTTCTCATGCTGTTTGCTGTAAAGCAAATGCTTGGGGGATATAAAATGAGATGGATAATGAACCCTCATTGGAATGTGAATGGCCAAACTGAAACTGTGCAGAACGCTTTTGATGCTTGTATTTGGATGCTGTATTTGAGAGCTCACTTTGGAATGGAAATGGCTCTTCCATTCATCCTGATGTCAGTTAGAATGCCCATATGAATAGTTTATGCACTGCCTTGATGCTTGCATTTGTACATGAATGCCTGATTATTCTTCCTTGTGCTGTCAGAGGCACTTTGCAGGCTTATCCATAGTACTGGTGAAAGGGTGTAACTTTTCCCCTACCTGTGCTGTTCCTCTTCCTCTATATGTAGGCATGGATTAAGGCGTGCTGAGACCCTGAATGATTACCAAAAATGGTGATTTAGTAATGTTTAATAACTTTTCTTGTTTTTAAAAGACCCAGAGGCCCTAAACTGTAGCCTACTTAGCTTGTGCATAAATCCAGCTCTGCTTGTCTGGCAGTGCTCTCTCAAACTTTTGTTAGAGAAGAAAGTACTTGGGGTTGGATCCTGTATGTGCAGTGCTTGGCATCCTGTGTGTGCAGTTAGTGCCCTCAAGTGGCTTCTGACTTATGGTGACCCTATGAATAAATCAAAACATCCTATCATTAACAGCCCTGCTTAGGTCTTGCAGACTGAGGGCTGTGGCTTCTTTAATGAGTCAGTCCATCTCATGTTCCATCTTCCTGAAAGGTGCTTGGGGGGCAACAGTGGGAGGGCTTCTGGAGTTCTGGCCCCACAAATTTTGTTAGTCTTTAATGTGCTATTGCACTCTTACTCTTTCTACTGCTGTTAGAAACCACAACATTCAAAAACCAGTGGGTGAAAAATTTAACCTTCCAGGACATTCAGTTGCTGACCGAAGAGTAGCAGTTCTCTTACAAAGGTATTGCGGGAGCCGAAGCCCCCTGGCAGCTCGTTGGATGAGCTAGTGGAGGACTGGCATGGCCGGCTCTCCGCGGCCATCGACGAGATTGCTCCCAGGCGTCCTCTCCGGACTCGCCTTAGGCAGGCGCCCTGGTATAGCTCTCTCTCTGGCTCTCTCTCTCTCTCTCTCTCTGGCTCTCTCTCTGGCTCTCTCTCTCTCTCTCTCTCTGGCTCTCTCTCTGGCTCTCTCTCTCTCTCTCTCTCTGGCTCTCTCTCTGGCTCTTTTACTCCCCCTCCCTCTTCCCCCCTCTTTTTCTCTGAAGAAGTGTGCTTGCACACACAGGCTTATACCTGGAATAAAACTTTGTTGGTCTTAAAGATGTCACAGGACTCCCTCCCCCTCCCTCTCTCTCTGGCTCTTTCACTCCCCTTCCCTTCCTCCCCAAAGGAAGAGGTGGAGGTGGGGGAGCACTCAGCCAATCGAGGGAAGGGAGGCTTGTCTTTCTTTCTCTCCTTTCCTCTGTGAAGCAGGAGAGGAGAGGGCTGGGCAAAAGGGAGCTGTGATGCAGAAAGCAGATGAGAGCCAGTTGCTCATAAGCCAGATTGGAGCCCTGCATGGGCTGGTTCTGGCCCATGGGCCATATGTTTGACACCCCTGGTTTAGGCAAACCTGTCATTTAAGAAAGGGCAGTGTGAACAACCATCCTTCCCAGGACATAGCCACACCACATACTCTTTACTAAACCTTCCTAGGGAGCTGTGGGCATTATAAGCTTTATAAATTGTACCTGCATCCAGGACATTCATCTCCTGGAGGGGAATGCTGAAATATTCCCAGTTTTGAAGTGCAGAACTCAAAGACTATCAGAAAACTGGCTGTTTTGAGGTACTGTCAAGGCCGATGGGCCAGTCAATACTGTGTAGTTTGGCTCTGGGTAGGCAGCAGGTAAGGAAGGTACATGTAATCTGACATCAGTTGGGTATTCTTCTTAAAGACCGCTGGCACAGACTGTGAAGCCAGGCTAGAGGTGGAGGCTTTATAGAGCCAGGTGAGGTTTTTCTGGCCTCTCATGTCACCTAACAACTACTGAGTCAGCAAACTACTATATCTTCTTTCAGCCAGCTTTGTTGGCAGTGCTTAAGAGCACAGAACAGTAGGCCAATGTTCCTCTCTTCTAACAAGCTGCACAATGGCATAGCAAATAAGGCAATTGGGTCCAGCTGCCTGAATACTCTATACAAGACCACTATGGCCTACAGGACCATAGCGTACGTCAAGCAATACCTGTAATTGGGAATGATGAATCAGGGAAAATTAGTTTGAGGATTTTTCTCCCGGAAATCATTTCAGCTGTTGAAATTCAGACAACATCCCATCTATTATGTTCTGTTTTCCTCTGAGCCATAGCTAATTACATCCATTTACTTCTTATCTTTCTAGGGTGATATCAAACACTGGAATCAAGCTTTTACCAACTGTTAACCAGATACATTCTTTGCAGAATTTTGTGTTGTAAGTTCTTCTTGGAATTTTTTGGGGGGCGGGTTTGACATATTTCCCAAGCAAGGGGAAGGGACATTGTTTTATGTTGTGGTTTTATACATTTTAGAGCTCATTAACCACTTTATGTGCTATAAATATAGTGGAAAGAAGGATTAAAACGTTCAAAATAAATTAATCTGTATATCTAATATACCTATTGATGCCTTACACACACACACATCCACACAACAGAGCCAACCAGATCTAGGGTAAAGGTTTCACCAAAGTCAGGAGAATCCTCCAAGTCTGCAGAAAGATACCAAATGTTTTTTTTTTTTTTAAATGGGCAGAAACAAAAACCCAAAACAAGAATGTTGGTGTCTGCTTATCTGCACACAAAGAAAGGAACAAGATTTCTCAGTCAGCATTTTGGGTTGCTGAGGTGACTCCTCACAGCAATGAACTTTCTGCCTCAGGTGGTACTGTTCAATGCCCTCTGCCGAGAATTGAGTACCAGGTGGCTTGTCTGATGATTGGCAGAGGATGCTAAACCCCCCTCTAGATTCTCTGGAACACAACGAGAGGTTGTCCGAACACTGTGGCAGGCACTGGCAGCAGTAGCCACAATAATAAGAAGGGGGAGCTGAATGGGAGGAAGGTGAGGACAAAATGGGGAGAGCAGAGCCAGTGCAGGGAGGGGGGCTGGCATGGGGGAAAGTGAGCTCAAGGATGAGGAGAGAAAGGAAGCCAAGTCAAAGAGTGGAAATGAGGGATGAGGATGCAGTCAGTTACAGAAGAGCAAAGACTGAACAGACGAAACAGAGGGTGGCAGGAAAGGCAAAAGTACAAACAACAAAGCAGGGGAGAGTGGGGTGGGGTTTCCCCTCCCCTCTGAGAGACCTGCCAGGTCCCTGTTTTGCAAATACTGAAGCTGATACACATGTAATTAGTGGGAAATATCTCTCAAAGTTTAAAGTTGCATACAAACACCTTCTAAAAACACAAAGAAATTACATTTTTAACCTCAAGCCTTCTAAAAACACAAAGAAATTACATTTTAACCTCAAGAAGAAGATGAGAAGAAGGGTTTTTATGCCTACTTTTCTCTACCCCAAGCAGTCTCAAAGCAGCTTACAATTGCCTCTCCTTTTCTCTCCCCACAACAGTCACCTTGTAAGGTAGGTGGGGCTGAGAGAGTTCTGAGAGAACTGTGACTAGGGTTGCCAGGAGGGGTGACTTACCAGGACCAGCAGGGAGGCCTGTCCAACATACAGCAATGTGTCTACGTCACTGCCCACATGGCCCGCAAGTCAGGGCTATTTTGGGGCAGGAACGCACAGGAACAGAGTTCCGGCTGGCTTCAGAGTTGGCCACACCCACTACAGCCAAAACCTCTGCGTGCGTGGCTATAGAGGGAAGGCCTGGAGAGTGACACCACCACCCCCGCGACTCCAAGGCCGGGGGGGGGACGGGCCCTCGAAGGATCAGGGAGGCATTTAAATGCCTCCCCATGCCTTCCCCAGCCTGTCC
>NW_015177013.1:93983-104746 GCF_001447785.1 Gekko japonicus
GCGGGTCCAGGGGGCCCCTGGAAGGATCGGGGAGGCATTTAAATGCCTCCCTGTGCCTTCCCCAGCCTCCCAGGGGGGGGGGCCTGCCCAGGCAAGCCAAGGGAAGGCATGGGGTGTGGCCTAATATGCTAATGCGTTTCTGCTGTTGAGTGTGGCCTGTTCTGCTAATGAGTTCCTGCTGGGTTTTTTCTACCAAAAAAGCCCTTCCGCAAGTGATGTCATCCTGTCCAGGACATCAGGGCAAGACTCTGCAGGCAGAAACTCTGCAGTAAATTTGGCTTCTACAATAGAGTTTTTGCCCATATACCTGACAAATCACCCTGACATCCTGGATGTGACATCCTGTCAGTGATGGGCAGTGACATAGGCAAGTTGCTGCATGTTGGATAGATCTCCTGCTTTTTCAGGGTAAGTCCCACCCCCGGCTGATCAGCTGATTGGTGGTGAGGAGGTGGGGCCTGTCAGCGGGGGACTCCAACCTCCAATGGGGGGGGTCTGACAACCCTAACTGTGATTGGCCCAAGGTCACGTAGCAGACTTCAATGTGGAATCAAACTTGTTTCTACAGATTAGAGTCTGCCATTCTTAGCCACTACACCACACTGACTCTCAAGCACTAGCACTGATTTTTAAGGACATGTTTTTTGGGAGCTGTGGATGAATTTCAGACTTGTATCTGCTTAAGTTTGGGGGTGACCACATTTTTGTCTCAAGACATATGACTTATACCAATAGACCATTAGTCCTTAGATATGTACATATCAAACTGCCTTTCACTGAATCAGGCCATTGGACCATCAAGGTCAGTATTTTCTACTCAGACGGGAAGCCAGTCTCCGGGCTCTCGGGCTGAGGTCTTTCACATCACCCGTTACCTGACCCTTTTTAAATGGGGGGCACTGGAGATTGAGCCTGGAAACCTTCTGCATGCCAAGCAGATGTTCTGCCACTGAGCCACAGCTCCTCCTCAGCTCAGTATTTTGGGTACTCACAGGTTTCGTGGTTCTCACATGGAGGATGGTCTTCCCTAATACCTACCATTGTTCCCTGTAAGCTGTATAGTCTTGTGAGCAAAATTACTACGTTGTGAGCTACTGGCATTAATGTTGTGAGTGAGCTACTGCATAAATTAGTTTGCTTTGGAGTCATCCCTCCTGAGCTAAGACAAAAATGTGTGCGCCGGAGGCTAAAAAACTGTGAGCTAGCTCACACTAACTCAGCTTAGAGGGAACATTGATACCTACTACCCGATCCTTTATCTGAAGATACCAGGCAACAAACATGTGATTTTCTGCATCCAAACCACGTCCTCTGCCACTGAGCTATAGCTCCCGCCTCTGGTTTTGGAATAAAAAGAAAGAAGTCTTTCAAATCTGGATACTAAATCCCACAGTGTCTAATATCTCCATGGAAAAATACTAATGCAATATTTTGTGTCCTTCTATCGAGTGAGCAAAAATATAAGAGGTTGCTAGGTACTCCAGACACAATGGCGAAAATCTCTTACTGGTACTGTCTCTCTCCAGAGATTCAGAACAGAAGATGGGATGTACCACTTTGGCCACATTCTTACCAGTACTCTGCACCAGTTTACTTTCACCCTGTTCCAGTTTTTGAGAAGAGTGGAAATAATCTGATTTAAAACTGCACAATTAAAAAAAATTCCTTTGGGTGCCTCAAATTGCATCCTTAAAACATTTGAGGAGTAATTTTCTAGGGTAATCCCTATTGCAGGAGTGAAAAATGAACAAACCTTTTTTCAGGGCAATGCTGGATAGGTGTTTTATCATTATTAATGCTTCAAATGCACCAATCAGTTCATCACATGGACAAGAGAAATTCTTCCATGATGAGCAAGTAGTTTCTGGTTCCAATCCAGATAACTGTTGATACATCCGTAGGTTGCTGGTCTCCTACTGCTGTGTTTCTGAAGCCCTCCTACATGTTTGGGCACAATTCTGTAATGACCATGACAGCATCTTCAGTCTCATGGGTTGTTAGCAGAGGAGGAAATAGGTCAGCAAATACTGCCCATTTTGCAGATCTCTGATTTGATGCTAAAGATTTTATTGTGAACCCAAGCTCCATAAATTTCCTTAATATAGTCCCTAATTCCAATTACCATTTCTTAAATTCCATAATTATTTATGATTAAAAGTAACATCCTGTCTTTAAGGGGCTAAAGAAAATTAAAGTTCCAGACTACTGTGAAGATCCACCCCCCTAAACCTTGGCAGAATTATTATGGCTCAGAAAGCAAGAGCCAGATAAAATAAAAGTGACCTAGCCCCTTAAAAAAATTCTTTTAAAAACACAAAAGATAACTCTTGATTCAATAAAGGGGTTTTGTGTATGGAGATAGCCTTGATATCCAAGGCTGGGGTAGAAGGAAAAAGTCACTCATCTCTGATTGCATTGTATGCCAAAAGCAAAGATGCATGTTTTAAGATTTGGTGTGTATGTTTTTTATCACAGAGACATCCAAGACAACATATACATCCGCAAAATAGAAAGAAATGCTTTCCTGGGTCTAAGTGCTTACCGTGTTGATATGTAAGTAAAGCCTGCTCAATGTAATTGTTGTGTTCCTGACTGTGCAGATGTTCTTGTGAAGTCTCAGTTTAAGCTAGAGTTGCCATGCAGGGCTCTTTTTGTAGCAGGAACTCCTTTGCATATTAGGCGACTCACCCCTAATGTAGCCAATCCTCCAAGACCTTACAGTAGCCCCTGTAAGAAATGCTCTGTAAGCTCTTGGAGGATTGGCTACATTAGGGGTGTGTCGCCTAATATGCAAAGGAGTTCCTGCGATGTGCCCACTGGGAGTGGGAGATCTCCTGCCCTCAATGCTTTCGGCACTCCAGTGACTAGTGGGAGAAAGAAAATACATTTAAAATCACCATTGGAGACAGCATGATGTCATTGCTAGGGAACCCCCCAGAAGTCCTGTCATGTCTCTCTAGGAATTGCTGAAAATTCTATGGTTTTACCATAGATTATTTGTTTATTATTTATTATTTTCAATTTATATCCTGCCTTGCAGGGATGGAGTTCCTGGTGAACACTAGAGCTGTGATTTAACTGTCCTATGCTTGCAGTTTTATTGTTCAGAGAACTGGGGGAGGTTGAGGGGGGAGGTTAGAAAATTGCAGTCTGTGGATGGAAACTTTTCTGCTGAAGAAACCCTCTGGTAGATCCAAGCCAATAATTGCAGTTATCCTAGGACTTTTACACATTTTTAATCATTATGAGTAAAAGGCATTCTGTATATGCTCAGGGGCTTTCACTCCTTCACACAGGCAACTGACAGCAAGGCAGTTTGCAGCTGATAACTAAAACCAGATACCAGGCTGAATGAAACTCCTCCTGCCCACCCACATGGTCCCTAGGGATGATTTTTGGGGCTCCCCTCAGACACCATCCAGCTGGCTGGTGGGGGAAAGCCCCAACAATCATCTGTGGCCCCGCTTGGAAAGAGCAGGCACTGTGTGTGCCTGCCCCACAAGCCGCAAATCCGCAGCTTAAAGGGCAGGCATGTGCAGTGCCCACTTCCCCCCCCCCCAACCATTTAAAGAGATGGTTCCCTTTAAATGGTTGGGGAAAAGGTGTGTGCATGCAGTGCTGCATCACCCAACTCAATGATGTTACTTTGCATGATGTCATTGTGTCGGGGATGGCCCTGCCCCCTCCCAGAACGCCCCCCAAATCGCCCCGCTGGGGAGAAAATGGGACCCGGCAACCCAAATGGTCTCACCTACTCCCAAAGCAAATTTCCCACTGCAAACAGAGGAGACAGACAACCCCCAAATAGTATAAATCTTGCTTCAGTTTTCTTCCCTGTGTTCTCACTTATTGCTGTGGCCAGTAAAGAGGAAAGAAACAAACCAGAAGAAGAAAGGGCCCCAGGGGTAAAGGTTATGGGATAGGATAGGGGTCCCCAACAATTTTGAGCCTGTGGGCACCTTTCAAATTCTAAAACAGCATGGTGGTTGCAGGCACAAAATGGCTGCCGCACAATGACTGCCCTATGAGGCCCAATGGCTGCTGCAGGAGGCAGAACCAGCCTCAGGTGAAAATCCTTGTGCTGTGATGGCATCTTCCACCAAAGCAACATTTTAAAAAATCTGCACAGCCAATCAAATCTCCAGTGGCTAATCAGCATCCTTGCTGGGTAAAAGCCCACTTTATAAAAACACTGGTGGGGACCAGAAAGAGTGTTGGTGGGCACCACAGATCCCCCAGGCAGCTTGTTGGGGATTCCCAGGATGGAGCAGAAGGTGATGGATTTGGTCAGGAAAGGATTCACTGACTCAGCTCCAGCCATTTTATAGTTGTCCCTCCCCCATTTCTTCCAGACAATCAAGACACAAAGTGCCTGCACATTTTCCCTGGGGCTAGAGACTTACTTTTTAAAAAAGAAAGCTGGGAATGGAGAGGTGAAGCTTGGCATATTTGGGGCCACTGACCACAAATGCTCCCTCCCCCACATGGATCAGCATGGCCAAGCTTCTGTTACTTGCATAGCATTTATTTTTGTACTGTTTACCTGTTGGGAGCTGGTGCCACAGTTTTCCATCCAGTTAGGTTTTACATAGGGTTGCCAGGTCTTCCTGACCACTGGGGGGGAATGGGGGGGTAGGGTTGCCAAATCCGGGTTGGGGAACTCCTAGAGATTTGTGGTGGAGCCTGAAGAGGACAGGGACCTCAGTGGAGTACAATGCCATAGAGTCCACCCTCTAAAGCATCCATTTTTTCCCCAGGAGAACTGATCTCTGTACTCTGGAGATGAGCTGTAATACCAGAGTATCCCCAGGTCCCACCTGGAGGATGGCATCCCTAGTTTTATAGGCTCAAAAACAGGCCTCCTGAATGAATGAGATCATAAAAGCTGAGAAAGAAGAGAAGTGTTCAGCGACTTTCCCGTTCCCCCTCTTCCCTCTCTTGCTTTTTCCCCCTTCAAAGCATCGCAACATGTAGCAAATTTAAAAATTAATGACGCCCAGGATATTCTCTCTTTGCATTTGCAAAGATAGCCCCCCATCATTCAAGTGGTGCTTTAACAGACAGCAGGGCTTCTTCATATTTCCAGTCAGCTGCAGACATTCCATTACTCAGACAAACAATGGCTGGAGACACTGATAATCTGGTACACTTGTGCATAATGTTAAGATATTGTCACAGGCTCCTTCTCGGGGTGGTGTCATGCCGTGTGCTTAGAAGCCTTCTTGTGGTGTGGGAACAATTGGGTTTCTTAATGAAGCAGCATGCATCCCTGATTTGGTTTTTATGGGGTGTGCATATCTAAACTTATACGAAATAGATGCCTCCAGTATTTTCATGGTGATGATCACCATTTGTTTGAAGTTTGCATTAGCGTCGTCCACAGACAGTGGTTCCACTCAAGGACAAGCTGCTGCACAGATCTGAGTTCTGACTTTAAACACTGCTTCTTTGATTCCTCCCTCGTCTTGCCAAATCTCTGTATGTCCTTAGCTCTGATTCATATGCAACCTGAAATGGTGCAAAGGGGTGTGAGGGTAGAATATGGTAGAGATTTTATAAAATGATGACAGGGGACAGAAAGAGACCTTGTTGCAGGTTTACAAATAAGGCCTTCTCCACCTTCTCCAGTGTGAAGGTGGCAAAAGGAGAGGACACCATTTGTAGCACAGAGGCTGCCAGCTTCACTGAGACCCTGAATACTTAGGCAATCAGATCCTCTCTTCCATCGTTGTAAACACATACATTTCCAACAATCAGATCCTCTCTTCCATTGCTGAGGACTGACATGTAAAATGGAAGACCTTGTTCATATTAACTGAGGGAGGGGACCCATTTTGCTTCCTGGTGAAGAGCAAGCCATTTGCTGCAAGCAAAGCCTTTTGTTTTCCATCCTACAGTCTCTTTAGTGTGCCCAATATGAAGCGCCAAATGCAAGTGATATCTTTTACTGCCTGGAAATTCCTGTCAAGAACTCAGTGGCTAGTGAATGACTTCCCCATCTGACTCTTCTGTCAAAGGCTGGAGGCTGGGCCTTAGGGTGTCCACCTCTTGATGGGTTCTTTGCACCTCCACTGGCTTCTCACAAGCGCTAGTGTCAGTGAATGTTTTTTTCTTTCTCGCTTGTCACTTCCAAGGGGGTTACGGAAGGTTTCCTGGTAAGCCCTGATCAGCTTTGACATACATCGAAGATGTGACACCACAGGGCACGTGCCTTTCACAGTCAAAAGGGTAATCTCTCCAACCATGACCATAATTGATTTCCGTGTCAACCTTAGCACACCCTCTCGGACCTTAGATAAGCCTATCGCTTGAATGGGCAGCTTTCGCTCTGGATTAGAAGCCAAGTGTGGAGGTTTTCTGACACTTTAATTAAATGATTCATTGTCAACCCATCACTCAAGCCTGCCAGTTTGAGTTAAGAGTGGATGAGCCTTGCAGAGTCACAATGGGAGCAGGGAAGGCAAATTATGCAGTGGAAGTGATAAATATAACCGACTGTAGGAGATTGTTTGGGACTGAGCTAAGAGCAAGAGAGGGAAAGGCACATTAAGCTTATTGTGCCTTAGGAAAAAAATCCCAGCAGGCTCTGGAGTTGCAAGCTCGGAATGCCTGGTTATTATTGTCATTTTGTGGTTTATGTATCACTTGGAGTGTCAAAGGAACTTTGTCGGCTTTAACTCATTAAATGCTGCTCCCAAACCATAAAGCTTTAAAGCCCTTGGAACTTGCATCTTTATAGAGGGGGAAAGTGAAATGGTAAGTTAACTTGTCCCCGGGGATATAATCGCAGTAAGAAGCAAAGTAAAAGAGAAACAAAATTCCTCAGAAATTTGAGACAGTATTACAAACATTTAAGTGTTTTAATCAGTTAATCGCACTTGAATATCAAATATGGATGGATTTACTTAGGATATTCAAATTTGAAAAATGGTTTTGAAAAACTTGAAATTTTAATCCCAATGGATAAATTTTAATGCCATAATCACCATGTTCAATACTTTTGCCCTTGTTCTAAAAAAAAGAAAATTAATATCCATAACTGGAAATGTTGTACATTTAATATAAACTTAAATACTTGAAAACAAGACTCCCCCCCCATTTATGTTCATTCACCCCCAGACATACAGTGCTGCCTTATATTTAGTTAGAACATGGCCCATCTCGGTGCTTCCTACTCTCTTGCCAAAATTTGAAGACATTTTCAGCCTCTCCGCCTGAGATACTTCAATGGGAAACACCAGAGACCAAACCCAGGACTTTCTGCATGCAAAAACTGAGGGGGGTTAATGGTAACCTAATAAGCTCTTGGCTGAGGCAAGGCTTGAACTATAAGCCTCCTGGGTCATAGCTTACATTTTTAGCCACTATATATAATCAGCTCTTAGCATCTGCAGTGCAAGGCCAACATTCAAGCCAGTGAACTGTAAATCCTATCACTGGAACAGTGTGCAAGAGAATGGGCAAGTCAGTCTGCAAGGAGACAGATGACTGTCAGCATCTTGGGTGATGGGGTAGTTTTACCTTTTATCTTGTCATATGCACACCAAAACTATGTCTGCTGTTCGCTCAGGTTAGGGCTATGAATACAGCTGTGAGGTTTGAGTTAGGGACTCCAGTGTGTGGTGGAGGGAGAACGTATTATTACTGCATGTATCTGGTCCAGAGCTCAGCTTCAACCCCATGGACAAGGCTTCTGAGCTCCCTTTATATCTTCTCCATCCCCCCCCCCACACACACACACACACCACACCCAGTCATAACTTGGTCTCCAATTTCATGTCCAAGACCTTGATCAGAAATTGTTTTGAAAGGCTGATGAATGAAGGCTGGAGGACTAGCATTGGATTACCAAATCTAGTTACCTAATCTGAATATTATGCAAGTTGATTGGTAATCATGCAACTCAAACTAATTAATTGTTTTGCTATTTAACATTTGCCTTCCATCTTCTCTTAATTACTACAAAAACAGGGAAGGTTAATAGAAAGTATCTCTCTACCCTTGGCAACCATCCTCCCTTGTTTATTTCTTCCTTGCAGATATTTACATTTTGACCACTCTCTCATTTCATTGAGGAAGTTTATCTATGGCAGACTCTTTGTACAGTAATTGGGGAAACATAAGTCGCATTGTTTGTGTCATCACTTTTATTTAAGGCTCTTTTATGGTTGCAGAATGTGGCCATCTTTGAGTGGGTAGGGAGGAATATCCATTGAATTCATTTAACCATTTCCAAGAATGTATACCTTCCTACTGTAGTTCACTATATTTGATTAATTTTTGACACAACCCTACTTTTTAAACTATTGAAAATATTTATTTATCTTTATTACAGAAGGCTGAATCAAAATGGAATACAAGAGATTGAGAACTATGCTTTCAACGGGACTATCTTGTTTGACCTGTAAATATTTATTTCTAATTTGGCTATTTGGGAGACGTTTTGTGGGAGACATTTACTGCAGAAAACATGCTCATTACAATTTTTAGTATGATTACTGTTGATACTGTTCCTTGGGCATATTTCTTCTGTTTCCTGATCACATAAAATGTGACTTAAAAACATTAACTGGTCAATTCGTATCTGAATTTGGCTGATATACATGCAGTCAACTGTCAATGTAGATTGGGAGTTCAAGGAGGACATGATAGAGTCTGTTGTCCACCAACCCTTTCAGCTTGTTCTCAAAATTCTACTGCTCTGTTTGTCCCATCCCCCACCCAGAACAAGCAAAATACCTGTGATCATTCTGGATGAAGGTCACCTATGGGTGAAGCTAGACAACATGGGGGTCATGGATCTCCCTGTACCCCTTAAATAGCAGTTTAAGCCCTGCAGGGAGGAGAGGACATAAGAACATAAGAAGAGCCCTGCTGAGTTAGACCAGTGGTCCATCTAGTTCAGCATCCTGTCTCACACAGTGGCCGGTCAGTTCCTTTGGAGAGTCAACAACAGGGCAAAGAGGCTGAGAACTTCCTCTGATGTTGCCTCCTGGCTCTGAGATTCAGAGGTTTAGTGCCTCTGAATGTGGAGGTTCCCCTCAGTCGTCATCACGGCTAGTAGCCATTGATAGACCTATCCTCCACAAATCTATCTAATCCCCCTTTTAAGGTGTCTATTCCTGTGACCATCACTACATCCTGTGGCAGTGAATTCTGTATTTTAATCACTCTCTATGCAAAGAATTGGAGCTGCGGTGGCTCAAGTGGTTAAGACGCTGAACTGTAGACTGTAGAAGGTCAGTAGTTCAGCAGTTCGAGACCCGAGTGTGCCGCATGACGGAGTGAGCTCCCGTCTCTAGTTCCAGCTCCTGCCAACCTAGCAGTTCGAAAGCAAGAAATTGCAAGTAGATAAATAGGTACCACTTTGGTGGGAAGGGAACAGCGTTCCGTGCGCCTTGGTGTTTAGTCATGCCGGCCACATGACCATGGAAACGTCTTCAGACAGCGCTGGCTCTTTGGCTTTCTACTTGGTTTTGTGAATTATCACCACTGTTTCTCCCCCATGCTGTTATTAGCCCATTAAGGGGGGTAGAGACACACACCCTCTTTGCTTATCTCATTCCTTTGATCTTTAGCCTTCTGCCAATTCCAGTCTTCAGAGGTGACTGTTGGTCTGAGTACTTCCCCTGAGTTCAAAGAAATCCCCTGTGGCAGGTTCAACAGTGGAATACAGCTGAGGCTGGGGAGGGCACAGGGCAAGCCAGAGAGAAAGAGGCTTCACATTGATTGTCTCACTGAGGACAGCACCGTGGGACAATGGGGGGCAGAGGGAGAGGTCTCCTTTCCTCTTCTTCTCTGCTTCTCCCCTCCCTTTTTGTAATGTCTTGCGTCTCCCTGTTTGGTTTGTTTATTTCCTACATCTGTGTTATGACCACAGTGCTTCTTATAAGTCATGCTTGAACAGAAGAATATTTGTACTCTAGAAAATAGCATTTCATTTCCTAGGTAAAAGTAAAGGTTCCCTTGCTCAAAAGCCAGTCGAGTCCGACTCTAGGGTTGCGGTGCTCATCTCCGTTTCAAAGCCGAAGAGCCAGCGCTGTCCGAAGACGTTTCCGTGGTCATGTGGCCGGCATGACTAAACACCAAGGTGCACGGAACGTTGTTACCTTCCCACCGAAGTGGTACCTATTTATCTACTTGCAATTTCTTGCTTTCGAACTGCTAGGTTGGCAGGAGCTGGAACTAGAGACGGGAGCTCACTCCGTCATGCGGCAACTCGGGTCTCGAACTGCTGAACTACTGACCTTCCACAGCCTGCAGTTCAGCATCTTAACCACTTGAGCCACCGCAGCTCCGTTCATTTCCTAGAGCTGATCAAAAGAAAATCTTTATGGTTCCCAGTTCTCCCCCCACACGCTGCAGCAATGTTTTTAGCGTCACCTGTGAAAGCTGCCAGTTTGGCCACTCAGAATGATGCCATGCCTGCATTAATATATATCTGCAGCTCCGGTGTGTTCTTGATGTTCTTGGAATTGTATCCAGCCAAAGCAATCTGCACTCAAATATATTCCTGCCCCTGATCTGTCATCTGTGCTGGTTCTGAAAAGCAACCAAAGATAAAAACAATCTTTAACAAAGTACACTGGGAAATGTATAGGTCAATAAATATGATTGTAATGATGTTATGCATTCTAATGTTCTTCTGAATTGACTGAGCATAATAATTACATGTTATTTTATATTTTCACAGAGATCTGAAATGCATTATTGTGAACTTTAGGCATTCTCAAAATATTTTGCTTGGTAAATTGGGGGGGGGG